>NC_073388.1:38956623-39284123 GCF_028641065.1 Leucoraja erinaceus
AGTGCAAACGAGCGTGAGACTTGCTGACAAGGCTGATTGATGCATTACTGTCTGAGTCATTTCCCTTTGGAGGATGTTATCATAAAGTGAAGTTATCTGTTTATCCGTGAACCCTGTCCCGGTGTTGGCCTCTGTGTGCTCGGCAATCACAGCTCCATATCTAACATCTAAACTGTGTAAACCTCACTACAACAAGCACAAATAAGGACCTATGTTTGCATTTTAAATAAGTTGATTTATTTTCCGATTTTAAGTGGGGAAACGTTTATAAAGCCAGCAATTACAGCACAAAACAAGATCAAATTATACATTGTACTGAAAATCCAAGCCATTTTTCTCTTCTTGCTTTCCTACACATAAACAATTTACAATTCTAAACTTGCCTTTGCATCACCCCAGAGCTCTACATAGCTGCTTAATGCTTAATTCAATTCATCCGCAGGGTGTGGCTGTTCCAGGCGGAGGGAACATTTATTGGACATCCCTAATTTAGACTTTAAACTTTAGAGATACAGTACAATACAATACAATACAATACAATACAATACAATACAATACAATACGGTTTTATTTGTCACTTGCACATAAAGTGCAAGTGAAATGAATTTGTCAGCAGCGGTACAATGATAAAGAACACACAAACACAATAAAAATTTAACACAAACACCCACCACAGCATTCATCACTGTGGTGGAAGGCGCAAAATTTGGCCAGTCCTCCTCCATTTTCCCCCCGTGGTCGGGACATCAACCCTCCGCAGCCACTGCTGCGGGCGTCCAGATGGTAAAAGTCAAGTCAAGTCAAGTCAAGTCAAGTCAAGTCACATTTATTTATTTAGCACATTTAAAAAACAACTCTCATTGGCCAAAGTGCTTTATATTTGTTATATGAATAGTATAAACAAACAAACTACATACATATATATATATATAGCCCTCACTCAGTGGACGTCAGGAAAGGCTTGGGAGTGATAAGTTTTTAGATATGACTTAAAGGAGTCGATGGAGGGGGCAGTTCTGATGGGAAGGGAGATGCTGTTCCACAGTCTAGGAGCTGCAACCGCAAAGGCGCGGTCGCCCCTAAGCTTATGCCTAGACCGCGGGATATTCAGCAGCCCCAAGTCGGCCGATCTGAGGGACCTGGAGGTGGAATGGTGGGTGGAGAAGACTTTTTATGTAGGAGGGGGCAAGCCCATTGAGGGCTTTGTATACATAGAGGAGGGTCTTGAAATTTATACGGAACCGCACAGGGAGCCAGTGGAGAGAGGCCGGGATCAGGGTAATATAGTCCTTTTTTCGGGTGCCCATCAGGAGTCTCGCTGTGTCGTTTTGGACCAGTTGCAGGCCGGACAGGGAAGATTGGCTGATGCCAGTGTAAAGAGAGTTGCAGTAATCTAGGCAGGAGGAGATAAATGTGTGGATGATCTTTTCGAGGTCATCAAAGTGGAGGAATTGTTTTATTTTAGCTATCGTACAAGGTAAAAGTCAAGATAAGTCCAGAATTGGCTCTTCCCCACCAGAGACCGCGGTTTCAGGCTCATGTAGGCCGCAGGCCGGCGGTCGAAGATACATGTGGAAACCAGCTCTTCGGCCCACTGAGTCCGCATCAACCATCGATCACTCCATACACCAACACCATCCTACACACTAAGGACAATTTACAATTATACCAACGTCAATTAACCTACAAACCTGCCTGTCTTTGGAGAGTGGGCAGAAACTGGAGCACCCAGAGAAAACCCAGCGGTCACAGGGAGAATGTGTAAACTCCATACAGTCAGCACCCATAGTCAGGATCAAACCCAGGTCTCTGGCGCTGTAAGGCAGCAACTCTACCACTAAGTCACCGTTCCGCCCCGTGATGGAAGTATTTTAGAAGGTGTTGGATGTGGAGGCTGGTGGGTGAAGGTGAGGACCAGGGGAACTCTATGCTTGTTCCATCTGGGGGGAGGGGGAGTGAGAGCAAAACAGTGAGACACAGATGAGACATGGGTGAAGGATCCATCTACGACAGCAGTGGGGAAACCACATTTGTTTCTGGCTCTATAATGCAGCAACTCTACCACTGCGCCACTATACTATGAACTAATTGCCGTGAACTATGTCCTGCCAGTGTATTTAAGTGGACAGCTAAGAATCAGCATAGTTATTGCTGCTAGTCTGGAGATGAAGATCAGACCAGCCAAGAACATCAGATTCCCTTCCCTGAAAGATCAATGAATCAGATGGGTCCTTACAACAATGTGACAGTAGATGTTCACAATTACAGCCACTAGCCTTTTACTCCACACTCATTTAATTAACTGAATTTAAATTCCCCTGTTGCCATGGTGGGATCAATACTCCCATGACGATGGACACTGGTCCGCATGGTGGAAGCTCTTTTTTTTAAATCAAAAAATGTATTCAATTATTAAAAATAATATTACAATACAATAAAGCAAATCAGAACCCACCACCATAATACAAGACAAACAAATATATCAAGGATGCATTCAACCCCCAGCTGTGTCCAGCAATCCCAGAAATCCCCCAGGGTGCCTGTGGACAGCGCGTAGTCCCTCTCGGGCATGGACTTAACCCCAGAAAATGGAAGGCAGCTGGCATTAGCCACATGGTGGAAGCTCTTGGAGGGCAGTGCGGGCAGTTTCCAAATGCCGACATGCAGTTGGCCAAGGAGCCCATCTGGAGTAGATCTGAGCTTGTCTCCTGAGGATCGGGAACTGGAAGGAGGAGAGAGTCTGCAACACCGGTGGACAAATTCCTCGTATGTTGCAAAACGTACTTGGCTAACAAAGTATGATTATGATTATGTAGGTATGTTACAAAACCTATCCGAATCGTCGATGAGAATCTGCCCCCAGGCTGTGTGTGTGATTTTGGCGCTGTTTAGAGGGGGCGGGTTTCAAACACGATTTTTACTAGGCTGTTGCAATCGAAAATGTTCAGCCTAGTAAATCATTAACGGAAAATCGCTGAAAGACCCCGTCGCAAAAGGTATTATTAGCTTTTATGCCTTGTATAATAGTTATAGTAGTTTAAAAACCACTCTCTCAACCCGCGACCTCTCGCAGCCCCAGGGTTTTATAAAGCAAACAGTTAAAGGTATGTACCTTATTTTTACATTAAAAGGGGCTTCTTAAGAACCCTGTATATAAAGTTTTCTATAGCGAATAGTTCATTTTGGGCTCTTTATATCCCGCAGTATTTTTCTGGGCATTTGAGGGCACAAATCCACTGCAATGTGAACGTTCTAAACCAGCGCGTTCACAGGAACCCACTAGAAAGCCAATTTAAATTGACTTTAATTTACAGCAATTGAACACAAAATTCCTTCCATTTGGCCTATAAATTGATGTAAATGAGATTTTAAAATCATGTTTTATTGTGAATTATTTGTGAATATTATTTGGACACTTAGGCTATTTAAAAATGTTAATCATTTATTAAGAAATGGATAGATGTTTAGATCTAGTTATTGAAGTTTGAAATTAGCTACAATTGGGTAACTAATTAATTATATGCTTTAATTTCAGGTCATCCAAGTAAGATTATTTTATATTTGTTTCAGAATGGTTCAATCTATGATAACTGAAAATTTCATTCAGTTCTCTTAATTTTTAAGAAGGTTATGGGCTTTTGACTGTCCTCGATCACAGCTTTTTTGTTATGTCCATAGTAAATCAATAGGGAACAAGATGCTAATTTCCGGGTATGAAAATGGCCATAACTTTTTTATTACTTGAGATATGAAAGTGAATTAGGTGTCAAATTAAACTTATTGTTATGCTTTATCTGATGGGATAAATTGCAGACTTGATTTTTTAAATCTCAAAATGTTGTAACATTGCTAGATTATGATAAAGGACAAAGGCCAGTAGGAGTTTAGTTTAGTTTATTGTCACGTGTACCGAGGTACAGAGAACCGGGTGGGCGTCTAAACATCTGCACTTTCAAGGTCAGCTGTGGGAGCCCCCCCCCCCCCCCCCCCCCCCCCCCCAACCTGGGGTATGAAGACTGAAGGCCTGGAGAGGAGAAGCACAGCTCGCTGGTGCTCTGAATGAGGTGATGTCTGCAAAGGGCCTTTATGGTCAGGTGCAGCCTGGACTGTGTAAAAATGGCGTCAAAATCTGGCGATGATTGGGCTGTTTCAACACGTTCGTAATTAATCAGGGATTGTCTTTTTATATAGCAATAATCTCACTGATCTATATGCTATAGAGGGGGTGGAGGGGGAGGGGGTGACAAAGCTGGTGAGGAATACCACACACTCCAAGATTAATCTTATTAACACATAATGATATAGACAATACAGTCTGGAAGTTTGCTCATTGTACTTTTATTGTGGAGAACATTTGTATGTTAATTGAGGCCATTATGAAGCAGTTTATTTCTAACTAGTTAATCAATTATATAAATAATTTCCAGCACTTAAACTTTTGTACAAGGTGAGTCCTTCTCCAGGTAATTAAAACACCATTCCTGAATTACGTGAAATACATGTTGAATTATTCAGTTATATCATGCACTCTGATGAACAGAAAGAAGGAAGGTAACAACACAGAATTACAACTATCAAGTGCTCAACTATCTTTCTATTGTATGAGAGTTGCCAGACCTCACATTCTAACTTTCTCTATGCTGCTACTGTCATTAGGGCTACCTCCTGCACCCATGCACAACTTGTTGTCATAGTCATACAGTGTGAAAACTGGCCCTTTGGCTCACCTTGCCCACATCGATGAACATGTCCCATCTACACTAGTCCCACCTACCTGTGTTAGGGCCATATCCCTCTGAACCTTTCCTATCCATGTACCCATCTAAATGCATCTTAAATGTTGTGATAGTACTTGCCTTATTTACCTCCTCTGGCAGCTTGTTGCATACACCCGCCACCCTTAGTGTAAAAATGTCACCCCTCAGGTTCCTATTAAATGTTTCCCCCCTAAACTTAAACTTATGACCTCTGGTTCTCAATTCTTCTATTCTAGACAAAAGACTCTGTGCCTTTGCCAGATCTATTTCTCTCATGATTTTATACACCTCTATAAGATCACCCTTCATCCTCCTGCATTCCAAGGAATAAAGTCCCAGCCTGCTCAACTCTCTATAGCACAGGCACTCAAGTCCTGGCAGCATCTTCATAAATCTTCTCTATACCCTTTCCATCTTGACAACATATTTTCTGGAACATGGTGGACAAAACAGAACACAATACTCTAAATGTGACCTCAGCAACCTCTTATCTAACTTCGGCATGGCCTCCCAACTTCTATACTCAATACTCTGACTGATGAAGGCAAAGGTGCTGAAAACATTTTTGACCACCCTATCTACCTGTGATTTGTTGATTTGTTGATTTCATCACCTTTACCTGTAGAGTTCCATCCCAAAATGTAATTTAACCATGTTCTCCTAGGATGCCACACGACCTGCTGTGTTTCTCTGGCACTTTGTGTTTTGCTCATATTTCATTATGTTAAGATGGAAATCATGTTTCGTCAGAAACGCAAAACGCAAAGTGCTGAAGTAAGTCTATGGAGGAACTGGATACAGGGCCATCTTAACGCATAGTCACGTTGGGCATTTGCCTGGGGCCCCACAAGCATAGGGGTCCCATGCTAATCTATGTATTGTAGGATGTTATTGTAGAACATGAAAACGGAGAAGAACATCGCAAGTGCATGACGACATATTTGATTCGGCATAAAGAAACTGGAAGTGTTGAGGGCCCAGAGCACTGCTTTGCCTGGGGACCTATAATGCTGTTAAGACGACCCTGACTGGACAGGTGATGTTTTGGATTAGGGCTCTTCATCAGACATGTAAAGTTGTTTTCCAAAGTGAACGTATACTTCACGACTCTCATCTGTAGAACAGCACAGTGGCATGGCAGTAGAGTTGCTGCCTTCCAGGACCAGTGAACTGACTATCGGTGCTGTCTGTACAGTGTTTGTGCATTCTCCCTGTGACTGTGTGGGCTTTCACTGGGTACTCTAGTTTCTTCCCACATTCCAAAAGCATACAGGTTTGTAGTTAATTGGCCTCTGTAAATTGTGCATTGTCCCTAGCGCGTAGAATAGTGCTCACACGTATACGTGTGATCATTGGTCGGCGTCGACTCTGTGAGCCAAAGAGCCTATTTCCATGCTGCATTTCCATCTAAAAATACTAAGCGAAACATATTCCTTCTGCTGTCCCGACCTTTGTTGATCCCTCGAGCAAAATAACTGAGCACAGAAATAGATCAGCGGGTCTTGAACACCTGAGTGTTTGTGAGACCCTCCCTTACTGCAGAACTTCATTAACTGCAAAGAGCTCTGCATTACCTTGTGGACATCAAAGACGTACAGAAATGTGAAGATTTCACATCTTTTTCCCAGTGTCTTTTACTCACCATAAAAGAGGCCATCGCCCCAACTTCTCAGCATTTTGAACGGAGAGTCTAAAACTAGAGGGCATACATTTAAGGTGAGAGGGGGTAGTTTATGGAATAAGGTGCCGGAGGAAGTGGTAGAGGCAGGTATAGTTGCACCATTTTAAGACATTTAGACCAATACATGGATAGGAAAGTTTCACAGGACAGAATGCTGTCACAGCTGTAGAGTTGCTGCCTTACAGCGCCAGAGAACTGGGTTCTATCCTGACTATGGGTTCTGTCTGTTCAGAGTTTGTACGTTCTCATCATGACCACCTAGATTCCCCCCCCCCCCCCCCCCCCCCCCCCCCCCCCCCCCCCCCCCCCCCCCCCCCCCCCCCGGTACTCTGGTTTCCTACCACACCGGAGGAGGAATTTATTTAGGTGGCGAATCTGTGAAATTGATTGCTGCAGATGGCTGCAGGGGCCAAGTCAATGGATATTTTTTAAGACAGATTGTCAGGTGCTTGATTATGGGAAGAAGGAAAAGATAGATCATACATGATTGAATGGTGGGGTAGATTTGATGGGCCGAATGATCTAATTCTGCTCCTATGACATGAGAATGAATTTATGGACATCACATCATGTGAATCGGGTCAAAGATCTTGCATCTGCATTGATCTGAAACTCCATTCTCTTTCCATCAGACCATGCCTTCTTCTCACTGCTACTGTTGGCCAAGAGGAACAGAAGCCTGAAGTCCCACAACCATCAGGTTCAGGATCAGCTACTTTCCTGCAACTGACAGGTTCCTGAACCAGATGTAGAAACAAGGAACTGCAGATGTTGGTTTACAAAAAAAGGCACAAAGTGCTGGAGTAACTCAGTGGGTCAAGCAGCATCTCTGGAGACCATTTGCTTTCTCTCCACTGTCTTGTAGAATTATGTGTAATTTTTGTATAATTTATGTTCCATGTGCGGTCTGAGTATATGTGCTTCTGAAAACAAGATTTTCATTGTATGTGTAGGAAGAAGCTGCAGATGCTGGTTTAAACCGGAGATAGACACCAAAAGCTGGAGTAACTCAGCGGGACAGGCAGCATCTCAGGGGAGAAGGGATGGGTGATGTTTCGGGTTGAGACCCTTCTCGTCTGAGAAAGGATCTCGACCCGAAACGTCACCATTTCCTTCTCTCCAGAGATGCTGCCTGTCCTGATGAGTTACTCCAGGTTTCCATTGTATCTGTACCTCACTGTACTTGTGCATGTGACAATAAACATGACTGGAACTGCACACCATACTCCAAATGCAGCCAAAGCCAAGTCCTATAAAGTTGCAACATGATTTTCTGGCACTAGTACGCATTACCGATTATGGTGTACACCTAAAGCCCACTGCTACACCTTTGTGTAGGAATTCCCAGATGTACAGATGACGTCCGACATACTCTACCCCCAAGCAGTCACCATGGCTTTTAGACAACACAAGTCTTTCCCCTCTCTACAGCAACAAAGCACAAGAAGGATGGTTGTGATTGTGGTGGTGTCGGGGTGGGAGGGAGCTCAAACTAATCAGTGCAAACAATATTTCATTGAGTGAGGCATCAATCTATAGATGAGGCTCCCTGGGGAGATGGTAGAATCTGTTAATATTGATTTATTCTAACGTAGATCAGATTGATTCATTTTTGGAAGTAATATTCATGAGTGATTGGAGCCGGGGCACATGGGGAGTGAGGTGGGTCAGAATGAACAGGGCACATTGCACCAAAGACAGACCCAAAGTGCTGGAGTAACTCAGTCAGGCAGCATCTCTGGGGAAAAAGGATGGGCGATGTTTCAGGTTGGGACCCTTCATCTGAAAAAAGAACTGGCGATAGACACAAAATGCTGGAGTAACACAACGGGTCAGGCAGCATCTTTGGAGAAAAAGAATAGGGAATCAGGAAAAACCTGAAATGTCACATAGTCTTTTTCTCTAGTGATGCTGCCTGACCCGCTGAGTTACTCCACGATTTTGTGTCTCTCTTTGGTGTAAATCGGCATCTGAAGTTCCTTCCTACACAAAGAACTGCAGATGGTGTTTTACACCAAAGACAGACATAAAATGCTAGAGTAACTCAGCAAGTCAGGCAGCATCTCTGGAGGAAAAGGATGTGACGTTACGAGTCGGGACCCTTCTTCAGATGCATTGGCCTCTAGTTTCCTCAGCAGCCACACCTGTGTTCTCATTTCTTCTTGTCTTTTTCCTGAAAGGGATTGAATCCTTCTAACTCAGGGTAGCACCAATCCTCCAAAATTATGCTCAATGTGGGGAGGAATCTCTAAACTAAAACCAAGCCTGTAAACACAGTACTCGTAGATAACATAATAGAGTCATAGAGTCAGAGTCAAAGTGAGTGGAAACAGGCCCTTTGGCCCAACTTCCCCTCACCGGCAAATACTTCTCTGCTACACTAGTCACACCTGCCTGCTTTTGGTCCGTATCCCTCCAAACCTATCCTATCCATGTACCTGTCTAACTGTTTCTTAAACTTTGCGATAGTCCCTGCGTGAACTACCTCCTCTGCCACATCATTCTATACACCTAACACCCTTTGTGTGAAAAGGTTTCCCCTCAGATTCCCCTTTTCCCCTTCACCTTAAACATATGGTTCTCGGTTCCCCCACTCTGGGCAAGAGACTGTATGCATCTACCCGATCTGTTCCTCTTATGATTTTATACAACTTTGTACGATCACCCCTTAAAATGAAGAAAGACAAATCAATAAATTGAAACTCATAATATAAGTACAACAAGCCAAAAATCATCATTGCAACCAGGATAGTCCATAGTTCATAGTTTAGTTAGCGTTGTGCAGTGTTCAAGAGCCTAATTGTTGCAGGGAAGAAGCTGTTCTTGAACCTGGAGGTCACGGTTTTACAGAAGGGCTCCTGTACCTTCCTCCTGATGGTAGTATTAATTGTTTTATCTGGCAGGGAAATGGATCATTGGTAAGGAATACACACAGTGCCGGCCGTGCCGGAGGCAATATTCTCTCAGAGGGCTGCCTTTGCATGGTTTTTCACATTGAAATAAATGAACTTTAATACTGTCAGTTTTGGCAAGACGCCAAGGAGTTTTGACAACACTACGACTCCAGTGAGATAAGAAAATGACAGATTAACGGAATTAAGGAGATTACAAGTAATTGATGAATAAAATTGTCAGAACAAGGTGCGCAAAGACTGCCTGGTGCTATTTCTGCTTCAATCCTTTCCCTCGGAAGTTATCAGTTTATTAGGAATTAGAATTTAACTTTACAAGCGTGTAAATGACATGAGCAGTGAAATTATAGCTGGTGTTATCATGATACAAACAACTTGTATTTGCGTCTTCCTCAACTACACACCTCTGTTGATCTGTCCTGGGCCCAGCACATTGAGGGGGGTCACAGAGAAAGCCTCTCTGTAATCCACACCACATGGCCTGACTCTCCTGGGTCCTACTGATCCAAACCCCCCCACCTCCACCCTACAGGGAACCTCAGTAAGGATTCCACTGGCTCTTCCAATTCCCCATCTTTTAACAGGATACCCCCATTACAACCACCCATTCACTAATCCTCACCCCCCCCCCCCTCCTCTCTGACTCCCCACCAGCCCCCCAGCAGGACCTCGCCTCAACCTCCGTCCAATTTTCTGACCATACCCCCCACCATTGTGGGGTTTTCACCATCCCCCCTTGACCTCCCACTTTCCGATATGGAATGATCTGTCCTCAACAGAGGCCTCACCTTTGTTTCCCTCCACCCCCAATGTATCTGCCACGACGTAGAGCTTTTCTTCCATCACCTGTTTCTGTGCCTTTTTCTATGGGAAGGCGTCCTCACCACTTACTGATGACCCATTCACCCACCTGGCCCTCCTCTTGGACTTCCCCAAACGCCCATCTACTCTCTTTAGACATTATAATTTCCCTTTTCCTATCTCTACTTTCCCTCTCCCCTGACTCTCATTCTGAAGAAGGGTCTCGACCCGAAACACCACCAATCCATGATACTCCAGCGATGCTGCCTGACCTGTTGAGATACTCCAGCACTCTACTTTCTCTGAGTTTTAGGGGGACTCGATACGTCATTGAATATTAAGCATTAATTGTCTACAGGAGCACAGTAAAGAGTGTACAGAACACACGCACACATACA
Source organism: Leucoraja erinaceus (assembly GCF_028641065.1). Lineage (NCBI taxonomy): Eukaryota > Metazoa > Chordata > Chondrichthyes > Rajiformes > Rajidae > Leucoraja > Leucoraja erinaceus. Next base: position 38,967,173 of record NC_073388.1, read on the forward strand.
CACATCGCTTCCTTCACCAGCCCGTTAGTTATGCAGGCGGGGGACAGGGCAAGCAGGGGGAGCGCTGTCTGAGTGAAATTCACACGGTGCAAAGCCAAGATGATACAGACACACACAGCGATGAACAGGAAGGTTGGCGCTGTAATTAAGACGGCTAAAGCACAGTGTACGGTAAGTCCTTTAAAAGAGGGGGGGAGAGGGGGGGGGGGGGGGGGGGGGGGGAGAAGGAGTGGAGACAACTTTTTAACAAGCCAGAGATACAAGGCTGTGAAGCTCGGCGGACATTGACATTACTGGTCGGTTATCCCTGGTTCAGAAAACTACTGCTTATGGTTTTTTCCCCCATTGCCATTCACTGGTCAGCCCCAGCTACAACCTACGAGAACCTTCGACCTGCTGGAGATTCTCGCTACTCTCCATGGTGTCTTCATTCTGGTCGCCACTAATGTTTCAACATGTGGGAACTCATGACCATGAAGGCGACCACCCGGCAACCACCCGCGAACATGTAGCGACCATGTGGCGACTGCAGAGTCTCCTGCAGTCACCTAAAAGTTGTCTAAGTGGGACAGGTCCATAATGCACCGAGAAGTCCTTTGCAACCTGTTTCTCTCGCGGTTCACCGACTTGCCAGCCGCCTGCCACTATTGCGGGCTGGAAGAGTCTGTGTTCCACATGTATATGGAGTGTGTGAGGTTGCAACCCCTGGTCCAAAATCTAAAGGGGCTGCTCCTTGCCTTCTGGCTGAAATTCACACCCTCCATCCTCATCTTTGGACACCCTGTGCGTAGGGGAGAGTGTAGGGCCGAAGATGTCCTGGTTGGGTTGCTGCCTCACACCGCTAGTGACCGGGTTCAATCCTGACTATACATGCTGTCTGTAAGGAGTGTGCACTGTGTGGGTTTTCTCCGGGTGCTCCGGTTTCCTTCCACACTCCAAAGACGTCCAGGTTTGTAGGTTAATTGGCATTTGTGTCGGTGTGTGTTGTCGGTGTGTACTAGGTGGACCGAAGGCTCAGTATCCAGGCTGCATCTTTAAAACTAAGACTAAAACTAAGCTACAGAGAATGTGCAGAAATAAAGTGCAAAGGTTACGACAAGGTCGATTGGAAGATCACAAATTCATCCTTAGAATGTTAGGTCATTTTCATGAATTTGGTAGCAGGGAGGAAGTAGCTGTTCTTGCAACTGGTGACACACGTTTTCAAGCTTTTGAATCTTCTGTTCAACAGAGAGGGTAGATGAGGAAGTGACCCAGGTGTGTGTGGCCCTTGGTTATGTTGGCTGCTTCACTGAAGCAACGTATAGTTGGAGTCGATGGCAGGGAGGATGGTTTGTAGGATGGACCTTATATTCCACACATCTCATTCCTGCTATATTGCGCATGATGGGCAGATGCAATGGGGGTGAGTTAGGAAACAGAACACAGGGGTTAATCAGGCTAAAACTGGGAAAGGAAGATGGTTGCATAACCAGGAGGGAAGGATTTTGAGACAATGTACACTAGATGTGCACTCAGTCTAGACTTTAGACTTTACACTTTAAACATTAGAGATACAGTGCGGAAATAGGTCATTTGGCCCATCGAGTCCGTGCTGACTAGCAACCACCCCATACACTAACACTACCCTAGACACTCGGGACAAATGTTACCAAATTTTACAATTTTAACCAAAGCCAATTAATCTACAAACTTCTATGGCCTTGGAGTGTGGGAAGAAACCAGAGCACCCAGAGAAAACCCACGCAGTCACAGGGAGAACGTATAAACTCCATACAGATAGCACCCATATTCAGGATCACACCAGGGTCTCTGGTGCTGTAAGGTAGCAACTCTGCCGCTGTGCCATCTCTGGAGAAAATGGATAAGTGATTTTTAGGCCCCGAAGTGTCACCTGGCCATGTTCTCCAGAGATGCTGCCTGGGGCCTAAAAATCACATCCAGCATTTTGTGTCTATCTTTCGTGTTTATTTGTCATAGGTGCTGAATATGAAATAGTAAATTCTTACTAGCTGCAGCATAACAGGCCTGTACACACAATAAACATAGATAATTTATGAAACAAAATTTCAATACTCATCTGGACGCCCGCAGTGGTGGCTGCGGAGGGTTGAGGTCCCGACCACGGGGGAAAATGGAGGAGGACTGGCCAAATTTGTGCCTTCCACCACAGTGATGAATGCTGTGGTAGATGCTTATGTTAAGTTTTTATTGTGTTTTTGTGTGTTCTTTTTCATTGTACTGCTGCTGGCAAATTCATTTCACTTGCACTTTATGTGCAAGTGACGAATAAAACTGATTGTGATTGTGAGATGCTGCCTGACCCGCTGAGTACCTCCAGCACTTTGTGCTTTGCTCAAGATTCCAGCATCTGCAGTTCCTTGTGTCTCGCTTGATGAGCCAAGCTTTGCTCCATGCAACTGCTTCCATTTGAACATCTACTCTCTTCCAAAAACATCTGGAAACAAGGAACTGCAGATGCTGGTTTACCAAGGAAAGACACAGATCACTGGAGTAACTGAAGAAGGATCCTGACATGAAACACCATCTATTACATGTTCTTCAGAGATGCTGCCTGACCCGTTGAGTTTCTCTAACATTTTGTGTCTTTCCAAAAATATCTCTTCACAAACTCTACCCCATGCATGTAATACTAGTAACAATTATTTGACAAATGGGAGAATTTTCATGTCATTTCAGTGAAACAAACACCTTTCCTTTCTGAAATTGACAATTATTAAATGGAAGGAGAATGTTCCGCTGGAGTATTTTTAAACCTCCTGCGGCAGTGCATTGTCCAAGAGAATTGGAGGCGTTCAATCCTCCACCTTTTTGTAAATTAATCTGCGGTAGATTTTTTTCTTCCAATGGATTTTTTTCGCAGTATTGCAGAAAGACACTGTCAGATCTGAAAACTAATCCAATTACATTTGCTGCCAGAATATGGTACAGCTCCTCTGATAAAGCTTCAGACTTTATCAAAATTGAAATTAATGATGAATGAACTGTGTTTCTGGACCTCACATGAAGACGACAAAATTGTAATTAACATCCTCAGCTTTTTGAAAAGTCAGCAAGACTGCATTCCTAAAATACTTACCTGAGGATGTATGATTTTGATTTTTTTTTAAGGTTTTAATGGTACCAAAGATTGAATCAGTCAAAGGCCTTGAAATGAATGAAACCCTAAGCCAGCTCCACTGAAAACCCGTGCAGACAATTTGGACATAGTCTTCCCAGAACGCTTCACCGATTACGAACAACACAGCAGGGCGACACAGTGGTGCAGCGGGTAGAACCGCTAACTCACAGCGCCAGAGACCCAGGTTTGATCCTGACCTTGGGTGCTGTCTGTGTGTGGATTTTGCATATTCTCCCTGTGACCACGTGGGTTTCCTCCGGATGCTCTGATTTTCTCCCACATCCCAAAGATGTACGGGGTTGTAGGTTTATTGGCCTCTGTAAAATTGCCCTTCGTCTTTAGGGAGTGGATGAGAAAGTGGGATAACATGGAAAAGGTGTGAACGGGTGATCAATGGCCAGTATGGACTTGGCGGGCTGAAGGGCCAGTTTCCAAACTGTATCTGAACTAAACTAAGACGTGAAAGCGAGAACCTTGGGCACCCCAATGTGTTTCACAGCATCTGAAATACTTTGGCAATTGAGTCACTGTCATACATGCAGGAAATGTGGGAGCAAACATGTGCACTGCAAGATCCCACAAAACTAGTTTGTAGGTTAATTGGTCGCTGTAAATTGCAACTCGTGTTAGGGAGTGGATGAGAAAGTGAGATAACATAGAACTAGTGTAAACGGATGATTGATGGTCGGCATGGACTCAGTGGGCTGAAGGGCCTGTTTCCATGGGAGAAGTATCTCGACCCGAAACGTCACCCATTCCTTCTTTACAGACACTGTCCCACTGAGTTACTCCAACTTTTTATGTCTATCTTCAGTGGGTCAGGCGGCATCTCTGGAGAAAATGAATAGGTGACGTTTCGTGTCAAGACCCTTCCACATAACTTTGATTATTTTGGTCATGGAATTTGGATTTAAAGTAGTTGCTTTGAAAGCAAACCATTTTATCAGTAATTGCTAGTTAAAATGTTTATTATTTGGAGGGAGATGCTTTTAAATCCTGCAGGTGTCATCCAGAGTATTGCCATTAAGTTCATGGTTAATTCATGTAACACAACCCCAGTGAATATGCACATGGCATTCTGAGCTATTGTCTGCTTAAATTTGGCAACGGCGTGAATCTTTTGTGATCTTCCTCTCCCAGGAAACATTTAAATTCCTGAAGTTTTCTGTGAATTCTTGTAAATACAGATTATCTTCAACAAGAAGAGTATTACGATATTCTGTATCTTGCTTTTAAACTGCATTTGGATGTGAAGGGTTTTGCAGTCAGTTTGTAAACTTGATTGTTTTTGGGATTACAAGATCCTGCTTTTGTGACTGACAGGTTAAACACATCAGCTCATCGGCAATAACCGTCCCCTTGAATGAAATCAATGAAATATTTAGGATCTTTTGTAAATTGGTATTGGCATAGGTATTGGTTTGGTATTGCTATGTGTAGCAAGACACTGTGATATACAACATGCTGGCGTAACGCAGCGGGTCAGGCAGCATCTTTGGAAGCAACAGATGGGTGAGGTTTCAGATTGGGACCATTCGACTTTAGACATTAGACTTTAGCGAACACCAAGTGCATGCTGACCACTGATCCCTGTGCAGTAGCACTATCCTACACACTAGGGAACATTTACAATTTTACCAAAACCAATTAACCGACAAACCTGCATGTCTTTGGAATGTTGGAAAAAGATCGTAGCGCCCGGTGAAAACCTACAAGGTCACAGGGTGCTCGTAAAAATTCAGTGCAGACAGCACCCATTATCAGGATCCAACCCGGGTCTCTGGCACTGTAAGGCAGCAACTCTACTGCTGCACCACTGTGCCATCCCAAACTGATCTAAAAAATTAGCGGTATTATGTTGATAAGATATGGATATATTTTCGAGAATATAAATTCAGAATTTGAGGCATAGATAGGGTAGACAGTCAGAAGCTTTTTCCCAGGGTGGAAAGGTCCAACATTAGAAGGGGTGGTGGTGGAGGCAGATACAATAGTGGCGTTTGGGAGGCTTTTGGATAGGCACGTGAATGGACAGGGGATGGAGGGATATGGAGCATATAGCCTATGATCTGGTATTTTGTTGGCTCACATGCTTGATCAATGGTGTTTTATCATTAATGTCTTATTATTATTAATGTTTCATGTTTTCTGAGTAATTCGTAACTGTCATTGTATGTCATGTTGTTACTTGTGGGCGGAGCACCAAGGCAAATTCCTTGTATGTGAATACTTGGCCAATAAACATACCTACTTACTTATACAGGCAGATGAGATCAGTTCAGCTAGGCATTATGTTCAGCACAAACATTGAGGGCCGAAGGGCCTGTTCCTATGTTGTAATGTTCTATATTCTACGTAATGTAGTTTAGCAATGTCGTGATTTCAAGATTTTGAAGCCATACCTTTGAAAATAGGATAAAAAACAAATAGTACATCCAATAAACTATTTTGTATTCTGGTAATGGGACAGGCATCTGGCAAAGGAAGCCAAGACAGATAAAGAAACCTCATTCTAAATTGATTGACTGACTGAGTCCCACCACAACTAGAGAGCAGTCTGAACTATTATCTACCTAATCGGTCATGATTGGACTATCTTTGATTGGACTTTGTACTGGCTTTACCTTGCACTGAACATTATTCCCTTATCATGTATCTATACACTGTAAATGGTTAGATTGCAATCATGTATTGCCTTTCCGCTGACGAGTTAAAACGCAATAAAAGCTTTTCACTGTACCTCGGTACACGTGACAATAAATTGAACTAAACTAAACTAAACTAAACTAAACTGAGTCCACACCAGACATTGATTGCCAGTTTACACAAGCGTTATGTTATTCCACTTTTCCTTCACAGTCAGGTCAAGGACTTACAACAATTGCAACTTAAGAATGGCACCCAATCTGGTGACTCTGTATACTGTCTCAGTGTACTATTGCTATACACTTGTACTGTATCTGAGATGCTTATGTATTGTGATACTTGTACTGTACAGTATACAAAAAACAATCTCACTGGTACATGTGACAATAAAGTACCATTGAACCATTGAAACATTGAACATTCGCTACACGACAATTTACAGAAGCCTAAAGGGACCACCTAAGACAACCAAAGTCAACCTACGTCCACCGGCGACAAGCAACAACCCTGTCGGCGACAACTGAAGCCGACTGAAGACAATTCAGTCGCCAGTGCCTGTCGCCGGTTGACGTAGGTAATCGCCAATGGAATTCACCAAAGTCAGCACCCGGCTACTAACAGTGTCACCTGATGACATCCTGCGTCATCCTGGCGACAAGCTACAACAGCACCTACGACAGGAGAAGACAAGCTATGTCAAAACCACAGTCGCCGAAACATTTTGAACATTTCAAAATCCAGCGGCGACCAGAAAACGTTACGACTCTTTAGGCGACTTGAGGAGACTACTCACGACTATACAGGCGTCACCCCGTGACCATGTGGCGACAGCATAGTCGCGTGTAGTCGCCGAAAATAATCGCCTAAGTGGGACAGGCCCTTAAATGTTATTCCCTTATCATATATCTATACACTGTAAATGGCGTGATTGTAATAATCATCTATTGTCCTTCCTCTGACTGGATAGCATGCAACAAAAGTTTTTCACTGTACCTCCGTACATGTGACAATAAACTAACTGGGGGAGGAATTTCTTCAGCCAGAGCGTGGTGAATCTGTGCAATTCATTGCCACAGCCGCCTGCAGAGGCCAAGTCATTGGGTATATTGAAAGCTGAGATTGACAAGTTCTTGATTAGTACGGGTGCCAGGGGTTATGGGGAGAAGGCAGGAGAATGGGGTTGCGAGGGAAAGATTGATCAGCAATGGCGGAACAAACTACATGGGCCAAATCTTCTAATTCTGCTCCTATGACTATGGTCTTATGCTATTAAATCTCTTATTTGATCTGAAACACCGCTTATTCCTATTTTCCAGGGATGCTGCCTGACCCTTTTAATTACTCCAGCACTTTCTGTCCATCTTCTGCATAAACCAGCATCTGCAGTTCCTTCCTACACATGTAATTACTAGATCAGTCATTCAGTAGAAACTGTGTTATTGGTGCAGATTAACTGCATCAAATTCTGTTGTGCAAAGGAAGCTTTAAAATAACGTTTACAATTGAAGCATTTGGAGCATTATCCCCACCAATCATTTTCAGTCATTCAAGAGTCAAGAGTCAAGAATTTTTGTCCTATGCGCTGGGCCCAAGACAATTTGCACCTGCTGAAGCTTTACAGGCACATCAAAATCAACAAAACAAAAATTAAAACACAAACACAATAAATGTACACTAATTATCAGATATTCAAGGTAAACCAATCCTTGATAGTGTAAGCACCTCCAGATTCAGGGATAATATTTTTTCCAGCTATTATCAGGCAACGGAACCAACCTACCAACAACCAGAGAGCGGCCCTGAATTTACCATCTACTTAATTGAAGACCCTCCGAATATCTTTTATCAGACTTTACTGGACTTTATCTTGCTTTAAATATTATACCCTTTATCCTGTATCTGTACACTGTGGATGGCCTGATTGTAATCACGCACTGTATATTCTTTCTGCTGACTGGTTAGCATGTTGCTAAGACTTTTCACTATACCACGGTACACGAGGCAATAGATTAAACAAAACTTAACTAAAACTAAGCCAAAGCATAACTTTATAACTGTAAAGTCCACCCTTAGTGGTGCAAAGCCCACAGTAGATCGTTAATGATGTAGTGGAGACACATAATGCTGGAGTAACTCAACGGGTCAGGCAACATCTCTGGAGAAGATAGATAGGTGACATTTCAGTCGGGACTCTCCTTCAGTAGGGTTGTGGTTAGTGTTATGCAGGGTGGCTCAAGAGCCTGGTGGTTGGTGGGAAGAAGCTGTTCTTGAACCTGATCATGGTTCTCAGATTCCTGTACCTTCTTCCCGATGGTAGCAGCGAGATGAGAGCATGGCCAGGGTGGTGTTATTCCCTGATGATATTTGTTGCCTGTTTGAGGCGGCATGGTGGCACAGTGGTAGAGTTGTTGCCTTACAGCGCAAGAGACCCGGGTTCATTCCTGACTACAGGTGCTTGTCTGTATGTAGTTTGTATGTTCTCCCCGTGACCTGCATGGATTTTCCCCAGGATCTCCGGTTTCATCCTAGACTCCAAATGCGTACAGGTTTATACGTTAATTGGCTTGATATAATTCTTAGTGTGCAGGGATTGCTGGTTGGCATGGACTCGCGCAGCCGAAGGGCCTGTTTCCGTGCTGTATCTCTAAACTAAACTAAACCTCATGTAGATCCTCCACAATCCAATGTACAAAGCTATGATTAAACTTAAAGTGTTTAACTGAGAAATAATACAACAGTAGAGGCAGCACAGTGGCCCAGCTGTAGAGTTGCTGCTTGACAGCACCAGAGACTCAGGTTCGATCCTAAATGCCCCTGTCCCACTTAGGAAACCTGAACGGAAACCTCTGGAGACTTTGCGCCCCACCCAAGGTTTCCATGCAGTTCCCGGAGGTTTTTGTCAGTCTTCCTACCTACTTCCACTATCTGCAACCTCCAGCAACCACCTGCAACCTCCGGGAACCACACGGAAACCTTGGGTGGGGCGCAAAGTCTACAGAGGTTTCCGTTCAGATTTCCTAAGTGGTACAGGGGCATAACGGTGCTGTCCATATGGAGTTTGTACATTCTCACTGTTACTGTCTCCCTGTGCCCAGTCTGAAGAAGGGTTTTGGCCCGAAACGTTGCCTATTTCCTTCGGTCCATCGATGCTGCTGCACCCGCTGAGTTTCTCCAGCTTTTTTTTTTCCCTGTTACCACGCGGGTTTTCTGTGGGAGCTCTGATTTCCTCCCACATTCCATAGACATGCAGGTTACTTGGCTTTGGTAAAAAGTGTAAATTATCCCTAGTGTGTAGGTTAGTGTTAATGTATGGGGTGATCGTTGGTCTCCGTGGGCCGATTTATCTGGATGTTGCCAGGGCTCAAGGATAGAGCTATAGGTTGGATTGACATTATTCCTTGGAATGCATGAGGATGAGGGGTGATCTTATAGAGGTGCATAATAACACGAGGGAAATAGATAGGGTAAATGGATAGAGTCTATTATCCAGAATAGGAGCATCAAGAACCAGAGGACATAGGTTTAAGGTGAGGGGGGAAAGATTTAATGGGAATCCGAGGGGCAACTTCTTTACATAAAGGTTAATAGTTATATACAACAAGCTGCCTGAGGGGGAAGTTGAGGTAGGTACAATCACAAGGTTTTAAAAACATTTGGTCTGCTACAAGGATAGGATATGTTTAGGAGGATATGGGCCAACTGCAGGCATTTAGGACTAGTGTAGATGGGGCATGTTGGTCAGCATGGTCAGCATGGGGATAAATGACTTATCATTCTGTCCATTGTCCTAAGGTCATCACTCTACACGGATATACACAGCAAGTACTAAAGATGATCTTGGCTTCTGTCCCCTCCTTCCTATCAGGCAGAAAGTTCTAGACCCCATACCGACAGGGTGAATACACTTTTCCTCATTTCCCCTCTAATCTTCAACCAATTATTTTAAATCTGTGCTGCTGCCATTTACTCCGCTGCTGAGGAAATGCATCCTTCCTGTAACACTCTATCTAGGACCATCATTATTTTTCACATCTCAATTAAATCTCTCCTTCTCTATTCCAAAGAAGACACTTTCGCAGATTTTTAAAATGCTCCCTGACCTTCTGAGCACTTTCCAGCATTTTGCACTTTTAGTCCTGATTTCTAGCTCCTGTTTTTTTTAGCTACTAATATTTTTCTTGCGTCTCCTTAAAATCTGCTTTAATAATCCTCTGATGATATCTGTGCTCATATCTCCAAATCTTTGTTTGGTGATATATTAGTTTGATTAACTGCCCTGCAAAGCATTTTATTTAGTTAATGAGGATACGTAATTGGAATTGTGCCGTTAACCTTCCTTGCGCTGGTGAACATGGCTTTAAAATATAGATTATAGAACGTAGGAACAAGCCCTTCGGCCCACATTATCCATGTCAAACACAATGCCAAGATCAACCCATAATCCATGTGCAGGAGGAAGGAACTGCAGATGCTGGTTTACATCAAAGTTAGACACAAAATGAAATAACTCAGCAGGTCAGCAGCATATCTGGAGAAAAAGAGTTGGTGATGTTTCGGGTTTTAATCTTTCTTCATACTGAAAGCAGGGTTCCAGCGAGGGTGGGCGGGGTGGGGGAAATAGATTGAAGGTGAGAAAAGGCCCGAGCAAATCAGGGCTGGTAACAGGCTTGTCGGTCGGCGGGATCAGGAGGGAGCCGCTGGAGATGGAGCAAAGGCCGTTGGGAGGGTGGACCAGGTTAGTGCCTCCAGCACCTTCAGCTGCAGGGGGCGACCCCGGGGCACAAAGATGGCCGGGCCTGGAGAGGAACATTGGATCGCTGGAACTGCTTCAGTACATCAAGCGCGCGAGTCGACCGGACTTTAGACTCTGGAAATAGCACCAAAATATAGCCTGAACGTGTAACATATGTAAAAAGAATTTAATTGTGCAGTTGCACAAGTGACACAAAAAGCACCACTGAACAAATGAACCATTCCTCAAGGGGACAGTAGCCTTCAAGGCACAGAATGGGATTCAGCCTGTGACAATCTTGCATCTGGTTAATGGACACACTCAGCAGGGTTATTAAAGGTGGCTCCATACTCCAGCTAAAAATTAAGTGCCCAAGATGGAAGGGATGAGGCGACTGTAGGCAGGAGAGCGCAGCAAAGATGAGAGTAATTCCACCAGCTTTCTCGCAGTGTCCAAACCCAGAATCTATCTCTTTAAAGGATTCAGATATCTTTTTAATGATGCAAAGAACAACTATTGTTAACCCACTATATCCTACGAAACCACATTACATATTCATGTGCATACTCTGCATCTGAATAATGCACCCTCTCAGCATTTAACATTTTAAATATATGATTAATATCAGCCTCAGCAGGAAATTAAACTTTTAAGAAAATAAAAAAAATCAATATGTAGATTAAAAGACAAAATTACAGATGTGGGGTTGAGTTGATTAATTTTCTCTTGTGAATGCAAAAATCTCTTGGCAGTATCATTTATGTGTTTGCGCATGTGTGAATGTGTGTGAGTGTGTGTGTCTGTGTGTGTCTGTGTGTATGCGAGTGACTGTGTGTGCATATGTGTGTGTGAAAGACAGTGTCTTTGCATGTGTGTGTATGCGCGCCTGTGCTTGTATGCATGTCTGTGTGCATGGATGTACATGTATGTGTATCTGCATGTGTGTGTCTGCATGTGTGTGGGAATTATCATGGATGTGGACTTATCTGTGTGTGTTTCTGTGTACTTATGTCAAAGTGTGTGTGTCTGCGTGTGTGTGCACATGTGTGTGTCTGTATGCTGATGGGCGTTTATTTGTGTGTGGGAATGACTGATGTATGTCGGTGTCAGGGTGAGTGTGTATGTATATGTGTGTGTGTGAAAGACTGTGTGTTTGTGCATGCGTGTGTATGTGTAAGTTTATATCAGCGTATGTGTGTATTGTTGTATTTTTGTGTGAGTGTGTACGTGTGAGTAACTGGATGAGGGTTGTCTCCCTCTGTGTACATGTGTCAGTGAGTGTATGTGTGAATAGCTATGGATGTAGGTTGTCTCTGTCTGTGTGTCTGTGTTAGTGAGTGTGTGTGTGTGTGTGTGTATCTGTGTCTGAGCCCATGTGCAGAAATCCTTCAAAAATATAGTCACATCTGCGACGGCGGTGGAGAGCTATTTAGCCTGCACGATACCCACAGCAGTACCAGGCTCCACACATCCACCAGTTGTCAGCGGGATGATGGGTGAATGGGAAGGTCTGGCTGTAAAATAATTGAATTTTCATATCAGAGAGAAACAGAGTCTGGCAGACAATGTAAGTGCTGACTCTCGCGCTGTTATTTGCAAATACCCTTTGCCACGTTACTCAAAGTCCAAATGTAAATTTCCAATTTTTTTTCTGTCTCTCTCCCTGTGCCACACCACACTTCAACTCACGAGCGCCTGTGCGAGAAGAGAGACTGATAATAAGCAGCCAAATATCGCATTTATTACAATAGTAAATTGCTTGCTGAATCAGACTCAAGGCTGCCTCTGTATTTTACCGATCTGAATATGACTCAGGTTTAATTAAGTTTCTTGAACTCTAACCTTTCTTAAAGAGGAATTTGGCAGCTGTTTGGAGGCTGGAGCACACAGAATCGAAGAGGCCATTCAGCCCATCGAGACGGTTCTGTCTTCAGTGAGATCTTAGATGATTTGTATCTTAACTCTATCCATTCACTTTGGATTTGCATGTTCACCAAACACCAAAACATCAGAGATAGACACTAAGTGTTGGAGTAACTCAGCGGGTCAGGCAGCATTTGTGGGGGGAAATTAGTGTTGGTGTTTTGAGTTGGATCCCTGCATCAGGACAGAGAGTGGAGACATAATCGGACAAATGTTGCTCTGCACTCCTCTCTCCACTCTCAGTCCTCTTGCAGAGCCTTGATACGAAATGTCAACAATCCCACGCCCTCCACTGGTTTTGTGCTGCCTCCACCTCCCTTTTCCAGCTTGATCCCCCCTTCTCTGTCAGTCTGAAGAAAGTTCCCGACCTGAAACGTCACCTGTCCATTTCCCCCACAGATGCTGCCTGACCCTTTGAGTTTCTCCAGCACCTTGCACATCAACACATCTACTTGCTCAGAAGGGTGAGAAAATTCAGCCTTCAATGACTGTAACTAATTTGCACAGGTACACCAACTGCTCTGCCCAGGCACACATGAAATTTAGTCTAAAGAAGGGTTCCTTTTCTCCTGAGATGCTGCCTGATCCGCTGAGTTACTCCAGCATTTTGTGTCTATCTTTGGTATAAACCAGCATCTGCAGTTCCTTCCTTCAGAAATTGCAGAGATGCAGCCCAGTTCATCACACAAACCAACCTCGCCCCTACCTATTCACATAACTTCCACCATTAGTAGCTGTGCATTCAGCAGTGACAGAGGCCGTGAGGTGGTCGAGGGTGGATCATGTGGGAGTGTGGATGCCACTGCCGGAGGATGGAACAATGGAGGATCTGGCGTGGGGGGACCGCCATGAAGGAAGAGACGGGGGAAGAACAAAGGTGCACCTGGCGCAAGATACTTTGTAACTTTAAATCTTTGTCAGCGCACTTTATGTTGCAACTATTTGCATACCTTGGGTTTGCAAGCAAAGAATTTCACTGTGACTTGTCACATGTGACAAAAAAATATTCATTTATTTATTCATTTATTCATACAACTACAATCCTTAAAATACATTTTAAGGGTGGCATAGTGACGCAGTGTTAGAGTTGCTACCTTACAGTGCCGGAGACCTGGGTTCAATTCTGACTATAGGTGCTGTCTGTATAGAAAATGTACATTTGCACTGTGAGCAAGTCCTCCTGAAGACGTGTGGGGTCGTAGGTTAACTGACTTCTGTGAATTGTCTCTAAGTGTATAGGGTAGAACCACTGTAAATGGGTGATTGCTGGTCGTCCGAAAGACCTGTTTCCACACTGTAAATCTAAATGAAACTAAACTAAACATTTGGATAGATTCACAGTTGGAAAGGTTTAGAGGGAAATGCAGGCAAATGGGAATCAGCTCAGGATTCATAAACCGACGTCTGCAGTTCCTTGTTCAAGAAGGAACTGCAGATGCTGGAAAAGCTGGAAAATCGAGATACACAAAAATGCTGGAGAAACTCAGCGGGTTTCTCCAGCATTTTTGTGTACCTCGATCTGCAGTTCCTTGTTAGTTCAAAATGCTTTAGATGTTTTATTTTATTAATGGTATCATACAATTTCAAGTTGTTTGGAGTTACAGGAGACTACAGGTGCTGGAAACCTGAGCAATGAACAGACTGCTGGAGGAATTCAGCTTTTGTTACTTGCTCATCCAGCCAGCAGAAAGACAATACATGATACATGATTACAATCAGAAAAGAAACTCAGCGGGTTTAGCAGCATGTATAGCGAAGGAAATAGTTAACGTTTCGGGGAAACCCTTCTTCAACGAAGGGTTTCGGTGCAACGGTTTCCTTCGGCATAGATGCTGCCGCTCAGCTTTTCTGTGTAACCTTCGATTCTCCATAGTATAGATACATGTTAAGGGGATAACGTTTAGTGCAAGGTAAAGCCGACAAAGTCCGATCAAGGATAGTCCAAGGGTCACCAAAGAGGTAGATAAAATCATGTGAGGAATAGATTGGGTAGATGCACAGTCTTTCACCCAGAGTAGGGGAGCCGAGGACCAGAGGACATAGGTTGAAGGTGAAGGGAAAAAGATTTAATAGGAATCCAAGGGGTAACTTTTTCACACAGAGGGTGGTGGGTGTATGAACAAGCTGCCAAAGGAGGTAGTTGAGGCTGGGATTATACCATCGTTTAAGAAACAGTTGGACAGTTACATGGATAGGACAGGTTTGGTGAGTTATGGACCAAGCGCAGGCAATTGGGACTAGGATAGCTGGGACATGGTTGGCCAGTGTGGACGAGTTGGGCCGGAGGTCTTGTTTCCACACTGTATCACTATGAATCTAGTAGTTCAGCACTGCTCTCTGGTTGTGGTGGGATGATCCAGTTGTCTGAAACCAACTGTCAGTTGCCAGTTGCCATTCAGAACATGTGACACTTCTATCCCACTCCCTCTTGTAGAAACAAGGAACTCCAGATGCTGACTTACACAAAAGGACACAAGGTGATGGAGTAACTCAGTGGGTCAGACGGTATCCCTGGAGAAAAAGGATGGGTGATGTTTCGGGTTGGGATCCTTCTTCAGACTTGTCATCAGACCTGACCCGTTGAGTTACGCCAGCCCTTTGTGTCTATCTTTGGTATAAAACAGCATCTGCAGTCCTTTGTTTCTATAGCACCTCTGGAGAACTCTGGATAGGTATCTCTGAAGAAGGGTCCAGAGATGTCATCGATCCATATTCTCCAGAGATGTTGCCAGAGAAAACCCACAGGGAAACAGGGAGGACGTAGAAAGTTCGTACATACAGCACCTGACCCACCGAGTTACTCCAGTAATTTTGTGCCGTTTGTGACTCACACATTGCATAAACACGATATGAAAGAGTGGAAGGTAGACAAAAGTGCTGGAGAAACTCAGCATCTATGGAGCGAAGGAAATAGGCAAGGTTTCGGCCCGAAACTTTGCCTTATTCCTTCGGGGTTTCGGCCCGAAACGTTGCCTATTTCCTTCGCTCCATAGATGCTGCTGCACCCGCTGAGTTTCTCCAGCACTTTTGTCTACCTTTGATTTTCCAGCATCTGCAGTTCCTTCTTTAACATGAAAGAGTGGAAGAACAGGTTTGGGAACTGCACAGCCTCCTCCTGTTCCTGTGTAATTCAGCTACCTGTGATGTGTGAATGGTGTGATCACTCAGGAGGATCTGTGAATTTAACCTGATTGACCGATCACTTGCTAATGGTGGTGAAACATACCACGGCATAAATGCTCAGAAATTGCGGCTCCATGGAATAAATAAAGAGAGAGATACAAGGAACTGCAGTTAATGGTTTACAAAAAAACCCCACAATGTGCTGGAGTAACTCGGTAGGTCAGGTGCTGTATGTACGGAGTTTCTACATTCTCCCTGTGTCCTCGTGGGTTTTCTCTGCGTGCTCCCGTTTCGTCCCACACTCCAAAGACATGCAGGTTTGTAGGTTAATAGGCTTCGGTAAAATTGTAAATTGTCCCTAGTGTGTAGGATAGTGCTAGTGTACAGGGATCGCTGGTTGGCGTGGGCTTGGGGGCTGATTGGCCTGTTTCCATGCCGTATCTCTAAAAGAAACTAAAAAAATAGGCATGAACACTACTGATTATGACACTCACATTATAGACTGCACATATGACACACTTTTGCACAAAATTATTGTTTGATAGTCGCGGAGCCTGCGGACTCACCATCATGGAACTGGCTGTGTTCGGAGCTTGGATAGCTGTGGTGGCGCACGGCTGGGACCTGACTCTAGAGCTTCAGAGGCTCCAGCCGCAGGCCCGGTAGATGGTGACATCGGGAGCTCGCGGGTCCCTGGCGGGAGACTGCTTTTCGGAGCTCCTGCAATGGCAACTTCTCCCGCCCGAGCTGCGGGGTTGAAGGCGATCCGGAGCGGGGCCTTATATCGCCCGATGCAGCTTAAATGGCCGCGGGACTTGCCAGCACCCGCCAGGGTGAAGAATGAATGGAGAGCAGGGGAGAGACAAGACTTTGCCTTCCATCATAGTGAGGAGGAAATTCACTGTGATGGATGTTTGTGTGAATTGTGTTGGTATGTGTCTTGGCTCTTTACTTGTTGTATGAATGCAGAAACCAAATTTTGTTTGAACTTCATTTGAGGTTCAAATGACAATAAAAGATATTGTATTGTATTATTGTATGAACGGGGCTGGCTCACAGGGCCAAATGGCCTCCTCCTAGACCTATTTCTCAATGTTTTCTGTGTTTCTGTTTTTCTATGTGTTCTATGTTTCGGGTCCAGTCCCTTCTTCACACAAAAATAAACATGTTGATTAAAGTTTGGGAGCTCAAACTCAGCGACCTTTGATTCAGGTCTCTCTATGACCCAAAAATGACACAAAGTGCTAGAGTAACTCAGTGTGGCAGGGAGCATCTCTGGGGAACATGGATAGGTGACGTTTTATTCAGACTGATTCAGACCAAGACCCTTATTCAGACTGATCAAAAACATCACAAATCCGTGTTCTCCAGAGATGCTGCCTAACCCGTTGAGTTACTCCAGCACTTTATATCTTTTTTTTTTAAACCAGCATCTGCAGTTCCTTCAGTCCCTTGTAGAAACAAAGAACTGCAGAGGCTGGTTAATAACACAGATAGCTACACAAAATACTGGAGTAACAACAGGTCAATGGAACAATGAAATTCTTACATACTGCAACTTAACAAGTTAATTAGCATAATTATACACAGATTATATATAATTAATAATACAATAAATGAATAACACTAGGTAACCAGATCATAATAGTTCAGAACTAAAATCCGTACTGCAACTAAAGACACAGTCCATAGAAGATCACAGTTGCTGAATCAGTCTGAAGAAGGATCCCGACCCTTAAATGTCACCTATCCATGTTCTCCAGAGATGTCGCCTGACCAGCTGAGTCACGTCAGCACTTTGTGTCTATCTTTGTCAACCAGCATCTGCAGCTCCTTGTTGCTCCATTTTGCTGAGGATTGTTGGGCAGTCTTCAAGAAACATAGAAACATAGAAATTAGGTGCAGGAGTAGGCCATTCGGCCCTTCGAGCCTGCACCACCATTCAATATGATCATGGCTGATCATCCAACTCAGTATCCTGTACCTAATGGTACCTAAGTATTGTATTGTATTGTATTGTATTCAAATTTATTGTCATTGTCTCAATTTGAGACAACAAAATGAATTTCCCTTACAGGCAGTATCATAAAAAATAAAAATAAATAAAAATAATATGATCATGGATAAATAATATGATCATAAGAGCCTGATGGTTGTTGGGAAGAAGCTGTTCTTGAACTTGGGGGGGGGGGGGGGGGGGGGGGGGGGGGGGGGGGGGGGGGGCATGGTATTCAGACTCCTGTAACTTCTTCCCAATGGTTGCAGTGAGATTAGAGCATGGCCAGGTTGGTTTGAGAATTTACAGATCCTTATCCATTTTTGTCCTCATTGAAGTCCACATCCATTCCTCACAAACACCAGTATTACCTCCAGACTGATAAGGAATGAGATCAGGGTGCTATTCCTCACAAAAGGGGAAGTGAAAATCAGAATCTCTCTCACTTTAAAACCCTGTGGTTGGGCTCAATGGAAACCTCAGGGGACTTTTCCATGGCAAGTGTATTCAGGCCACAGGGACCAAGGCGTGCCGATGTAACAGAGACCAGGGTAATCACATTTGAATAGATTCAGAGGATTAAATATCCTCCTCTTGTTTGCTTTGAGCAAAAAGCTCAAATTCAGCCTGAGATAAACTGGTTCAGCTCTCTGAGGTCTGGAGACTATAGACTCCAGGGA
Source organism: Leucoraja erinaceus (assembly GCF_028641065.1). Classification (NCBI taxonomy): domain Eukaryota; kingdom Metazoa; phylum Chordata; class Chondrichthyes; order Rajiformes; family Rajidae; genus Leucoraja; species Leucoraja erinaceus. Next base: position 38,985,415 of record NC_073388.1, read on the forward strand.
GACTATTGAGTTCAGATTGAAAAGGCCACCTATTCCTTTTCTCCAGAGATGCTGCTTTACCCGCTGTGTTACTCCAACATTTTGTGTCTACATTCAGTATCAACCAGCACCTGCAATGCCTTCCTACACCTACATATTTGGTGACTTTTGAATTGAGAAGCAGTAAAAATGAGAATGCAGAACAAACCTTGAATCACGGAGGAACAGCACCTCATATTCCTCTTGGGTAGCTTGCAACCCAACGGTATGAATAATTAATTCTCCAGTTTCAAGTAATACAGGTAAAGGGTGGCGCAGCTGGTGAACCTGCTGCTTCACAGTGCCAGAAACTGGGTTTGATCTTGACCTTGGGTGCTAGCTGTGTGGAGTTTGTACGTTCTCCCTGTGACAGCGTGGGTTCCCTACAGGTGCTCCAGTTTCCTCCCACACTGACTACGGGTGCATCTCCGTACAGAGTTTGTACATTCTTCCCGTGACCTGTGTGGGTTTTCTCCGGGATCTCGTTTCCTCCCACACTACAAAGCCACACAAGTTTGTAGGTTAATTGCGGATAAAATTGTTAATTGTCCCTAGTGTGTGTAGGATAGTGTTAACGTACGGGGATCGTTGGTTGACGCGGATACGGTGGGCTGAAGGGGCAGTTTCCGCACTGTATCTCAAAACTATCTGAACACCTCTCTTACCCATTCCCCAACATTTCATACACATTTCTCCTAGCAACTCCTACCCTCTAAATCACCCTGCACCCTTTCTCTTCCTCCATACACTCATCTTCCATTTGTCTCCCCACCCTTTCCTCGCCCCTGCACGCACATCCCGCCCTCCGGCTTTACATTTCACGCCTCCTGTCACCTTTTTATCCTTTGCACCTCCAGTCTTTGCAAGGGTACAATCCACCAATCTGCCAATCCACCCCCTCCTCTTTATCCACCTATCACTGGCCAAGTTTTGTTCCGCCTCCACCTTTCTATTGCCAGCTTTCTCCCAATAATTCAAATCCATCTGACGAAAGGTCTCAACCTGAAATGTCAACTCTCCATTCTCTCAACAGATGCTGCCTGGCCAGCTGAGTTCCTCCAGTACTTTGTGTTTTGCTCCAGATTCTGGCATCTGCAGTTCCTTGTGTCTCTAAACCTTGAAAGCCTTCAAACCTTCATCATAATCCTTACCTTGTCCCCACCTCCTTCTCTCTATTCCCACTCTCGACACTGGACGATGCAGATCACTGTTTCCAAAGCACTGAGATTAAAAATAAATATTAATTCCCTAAGCACAAATCTTTTGCTTTCACGCAATTTTACTTAGCTGCACTCAGAACTGTAAGCTGCTCTGGTGGAATAATCGCATTTCATGGATAAAGTGACATTATGATAACCGTTAAATTCACATCATTAAATATTGAATACACATTTCCTTGCTGTTCATGTTATTCTCACAATGAAGCTATGTTGGTATCAAACTATGCATTAGTCTCACAGAGAATGAAGTCTTTGCAGAAAAGGGCGAATGTTCCACTTTGCGACCTTGAATCAACAGTTGTAGGCTGCATTGACAGAACCTTGTGTAATCTGTGTGGTTTAACCCTTTTAACTCCAAATTGCTGCAGTGACTTAGCGGGTCAGGCGGCTTGTATGAAGAAAAGGAACAGGTGACGTTTCGGGTCGGAACCCTTTTTCAGACCCATTTCACTGCTTGATTAAGCCTTGGTTAACCCTTTCACTTGGTTTAACCCTTTCCTTGCTTGTTGCTCAAGGCAAACCTGCCAAGTCTTCTGTCAATGGAGACGCAAGGAACTGCAGATGTTGGAATCTTGAGCAAAACCCAAAATTGCTAGAGTTACTCAGTGGGTCAGGCAGCATCTGTGGAGGGAATGGACAGACACGTTTTGGGTTGGGACCCTTCTACAGACTCAAGAAGACATCTGAAGAAGGTTCTCAAAACATAATCTGCCCATTTCCCGCCACAGATGCTGCCTGACCCACTGTGTTCTTGCAGCACTAGACCTATGGAAGTGCAAGTACTGGAATTTTGAGCAAAATACTAAGTGCTGGAGTAACTCAGTCAGCAGGTCAGGCAGCATCTGTGGAGGGAACGGACAGGTGATGCTTCCATTTTCCATTCGTTCTTCACACTCAGTCCTTCAGATGCTCTTCAGTCTGAAGAAGTGTCCCAACATGAAATGTCATCCATCCATTCCCTCTGCAGATGCTGCCTGACCCGCTCGGCTGCTCCAGCACTTTGTGCTTTGCTCGAGACTTCTCGCAAGTTTCTTCTTCATTAATGTTTTTAATTGTGAAGGGATTAGGAGAATCTCACAGCATCAGACAGCTCAGAAATAGACCCTTGGCCCACCATAAACATGCTGGATTTACACAAAAAAGCTGGAGAAACTCAGCGGGTGCAGCAGCATCTATGGAGCGAAGGAAATAGGCAACGTTTCGGGCCGAAACCCTTCTTCAGACTAGACACTGGTATTGGTATTACACAGGACATAGAAATGTACAGCATAGGAACAGGCCCTCTGGCCCTCAATGTCTGTGCCAAACATGATGCCAAGACCATCACTTACCCGACTGCACCTAACCTACATCCCTCCATTCCCTGCATATCTATATGCCCATTCAAAAGTCTTTTCAATGCCACATACGTATTGGCTTATTATGGTCATGAGTATCGAGAGTCAGAAACTTTATTTTGCATGTATCTAGATAAATCACCCATGCATCATTAGAATGAAAACCCACACGAGTCCAACAGGTAGCGAAAAGTGAAAGGATCTGGAGTGCAGAAAATAGCGTTACATTTGCAGATTTAACAAAGTTGGAAATGCTGCATTTTGTCTGGATGCATCACAGCATGTTTTGGGAACAGCTCCATCCAAAGTTGTATAGGTTTGTAGGTTAATTAGCTTGGTGTATGTGTAAATTGTCCCTAGCATGTGTAGGATAGTGTTAATGTGCAGGGATCGCTGGTCGGTGCGGACTCGGTGGGTTAAATCTCTGAATTAAGCTTAAAACAAAACTAAACCAAAGACCGCAAGAAATTGGAAAGAATTGTGGATGCAGCCCAGCCCATCACACAAACCAACCTTGCTATCCATTGACTCCATCTACACCTCAGGCTGCCTCGACAAGGACACCAGCACAATCAAGGACCAATTTCATCTCGGACACTTCCCCCTCTCCCCTCTCCCATCAGTCAATCCCTTGCAAAGTTACAAAAAGTTCATCAAAGTTTGTCACAGCAGCGAACCAGGCCTGCCACCACGTGTGGCCATAGATACCCCACCGTCGGGTCCCCCTACGGTTTTGGTGGTCCCCCGTCAGGTAGCTCTCGGTGTCGCTGACGTGGGTCCACTTGACACTCAGGGCCGAGTTCGGTGATCGCTGCGGGTGAGCCGGACCTTCTGGGCAGGTCCTCCATCTTCGGTCCACAGCGAGCGAGTCCCTAGTCTGCGGCCGGTGAGCCAGGCCTGTTTGTGGGCTCAGCTGCTGCTTGCCGAGACAAGTTGGTGAGCATGGACATGATGGGCTGAAGGGCCTGTTTACGTGTCATACAGCACTGCGAGTCTGGTCCCAACACTCTTTCATGTCAGGAAACACAAGGCTTGTCCAAAAAGAATTATTCCGGGATTTTATTTGGGAATATTTCCCACTTTCGTGGCTGCAAATAAATCAGTAGGCCGGGATAATGGAGCAGGTTAAAGACTAGAACTCCACCCCCACCCCCCCCCCCCCCCCCCCCCCCCCCCGCTGACTTTGTACGTCCTATCTGGTCTTATTATTCACACCGTAAATTATATAATAATCAGGCGATGGCATCTGTCAGGCCGGTTTAACCTTGCCTGCTCCCCCACCGCTCCCTGCTGTCAGTGCTGAATGCCTGGTTTGCAGCTGACCAGTTGATAACCAAGTGAGTGATTGCTCACCCCATTAACCAGACAATAGGTCCCCGCACACTGCCGCTCGGTGGGAATATTAATCAGGAGCTGCGACGGCTTAGATAAGGCCAACGGGAGGTGAGGCTGGGGAAGGGGAGGGGCTGAGGGAAGGGGGTGGGAGTGATGGGGGGTGAGGGGTGCAGGTTGGGACCGGGAAGGTGTGACTGTCGTTCAGAGTTTAGTTTAGAGTCTGCGCGGGCCAGCGAACACCCCATACACTAGCACTGTCCTACACACTAGGGGCAATTTACAATTTTTACCGGCCAATTAACCTACAAACCTGCACACCTTTGGAGTGTGGGAGGAAACCGGAGAACCCGGAGAAAACCCATGCAGTCATAGGGAGAACATACAAACATACAGACACCGTAGAGACCGCACCCATTGTCATGATCGAACCCACCCTTGGTCTGTGGGCTGATTATCGCCTTGCAGCCATGTACACGGTGCTCATTGCCCCCCAATGCCCTGCCTCACATCCCAACAGCATCCAGTTAAACCATGTATATTTACACTAAAAGATGTCTTTGCTTGGCAGATTATCGCAAACCTATCTCCCTTCTATTGGCTCCATCTACGCTTAGAGTTATACATTCATACAGCATGGAAACAGGCCCTGGACACAATTTGTCCACACCAAAGAAAACATGTTCCATCTACACTAGTCCTTACCTGCCTGCGTTTGGCCCATAATGCTCTAAATCTGTCCTATCCATGTTCGTGTCTAATTGCTTCTTAAACGTTATGATAATCCCTGCCTCCTCTGGCAGCTCATTCCTTTATGCCAGCAGCATAATCAAGGACGAGTCTCAACCTGTCACTCCCTCTTCTCCTCTCTCCCATCAGGAAGTGCAAAAATGCATACTTCCAGATTCAGGGACAGATTCTTCCCAGCTGTTATAAGGCAACTCAACCATCCTATCATCTGTGGTCATTGGAGACCCTTGGACTATCTGTAATTAGACGTTACTGGACTTGATCTTGCACTAAATGTTATTCTGTATCCGTACACTGTGGACAGCTCGATTGTAATCATGTATAGTTTTCCCACCTACTCGACAGCATATACAACAAAAAAAGCTTTTTACTGTGCCTGGGCACACATGATAATAAACTAAACTAAACAAAACAATGATACATTCAATGATTCAATGATAATTTATTGTCACATGTACCCAGGTACGGTGATATCTTTGTTTTGCATACAATTTGGTAAAACTATACTTAAGATAAGCACAATCATAGATGAGTACAAAAGTACAACTATTGCAGTGTCAGAATAGTTTTGGTCCCCTAATTTGAGGAAGGACATTCTTGCAATTGAGGGAGTGCAGCATAGGTTTACAAGGTTAATTCCCGGGATGGCGGGACTGTCATGTGCTGAGAGAATGGATCAGCTGGGCTTGTAAACTCTGGAGTTTAGAAGGATGAGAGGGTATCTCATTGAAACATATAAGATTGTTAAGGGCTTGGACACGCTAGAGGCAGGAAACTTGTCCCCGATGTTGGGGGAGTCCAGAACCAGGTGCCACAGATTAAGAATAAGGAGTAAGTCATTTAGAACGGACACGAGGAAACACTTTTTCTCACAGAGAGTGGAGAGTGTGGAATTTTCTGCCTCAGAGGGAGGTGGAGGCAGGTTCTCTGGATACTTTCAAGAGAGATCTAGGTAGCGCTCTTAAGGATAGCGGAGTCAGGGGATATGGGGAGAAGGCAGGAACTGATTGGAGATGATCAGATGATCAAAATTACAAACTTCTTAGGGGATTGGACACGCGAGGTGCAGGAAGATTGTTCCCGATATTGGGGAAGTCCAGGACAAGGGGTCACAGTTTAAGGATAAGGGGGAAATCCTTTAGGACCGAGATGAGAAAAACATTTTTCACGCAGAGAGTGGTGAGTCTCTGGAACTCTCTGCCACAGAAGGTAGTTGAGGCCAGTTCATTGACTATATTTAAGAGGGAGTTAGATGTCGCCCTTGTGGCAAAAGGGATCAGGGGGTATGGAGAGAAGGCAGGTACAGGATACTGAGTTGGATGATCAGCCATGATCATATTGAATGGTGGTGCAGGATCAAAGGGCCGAATGGCCTACTCCTGCACCTATTGTCTATTGTCTATTGTCTAATAGTAGGTGAGTAGACTTCACTGAGGCAGTGCACAAAGAGTCGCCACGTTTCTGGCACCAAGGTGTGACCTTCAAGTTTGAAAGTTGTTACTAGTATAGAGTTGTAGCATGGCCTTAAAGACCCATTGTCCTGGTGGCAGCTCTGGGTCGGAGTTACGGGGGACGGCCTGGGAAGGTGATGTTGTGGGTGTCATCCACCGCTGCTCCGTCGCTCCGTGCCGCTGCTGGCCACATCCGATCCGCATGCTCGAACTCAGTGGAGCGTCCAGTGGTGCCTGATCTACACGGTTCCCCGGCTACTGCAGAGCCTTTAGCGGCCAACTGCAACACCCTGCATCGCATCGCAACAGCATCCAATAAAACAAAGGATATTTACACTGTAAAATGTACTGCTTAGTGAATTAATCATTTTTATCCTGTTGAAGAAAACTTGTTGATGTAGAAAGAAGGATCTGCAGATTCTGGTTTACAAAAATCAGACAGAGTGCTGGAGTAACTCAGTGGGTCAGGTAGAATCCTTGGAGAACATGGGTAGGTGACGTTTCAGGTAGGACCACATTATCACTTATCCACGTCCTTCAGAGATGCTGCCTGACCTGCTAAGTTACTCCAGCACTTTGTATCCATTTCCTCTTCATTGATTATTGATTCACAACAAAATACAAAGTGCTGGAGGAACTCAGCGGTTAGGCAGCATCTGTGGAAGGAATGGACAGGCGACATTTCAGATCAGGGCCCTTCTTCAGGAGACGTAATCAGAAAAGTTGTCAATTCCCTCCACAGATGCTGCCTGACATGCTGAGTTTCTCCAGCACTTTGTGTTTTGCTCAAGATTCTTGCATCTGCAGTTCCTTGTATCACCATTATAAATTCACAGCATTGCCAACCCTTGGATAAGAAACACTTTGGGGAGATAGGGAGAGAGACAGAGTGAATGTTTCAGGTACAAGACCCTCAATGCTGTTTGTCTTCCGGCAGATGCTGTCTGACCTGCTGAGTATTTCCAACATTTTGTTTTTATTTTCGATTTTCAGTATCTGCAGTTTATTTTATTTTCAGTTAGCTGTCATTATGCACATTCAGCTATGGTTCCTCAGGTTATATTTTTGCTCCATTGATCTCTGTAATTATCAACTCCCCTGTGGGATTGCTTATACCAAAGATGTTCCCTTATATCAAAGACGTTATCCCCGGGAGTTATAATCATATCTAGAATCACAGAAGATAGAACATAGAACAGTACAGCACAGGAACAGGCCCTTCAGCCCACAATGTCTGTGCTGAACATGATGCCAAATTAAAGTAACCTCCATTGCCTGCACATGTTCCATAACCCTCCATTCCCTGCATATCCATGTGTCTGTCTAGAAGCCTCTTCAACACCACTCTTAAATACCACTGTCTTATCTGCCTCCACCACCATCTCTGACAGGGCATACAAGGCATCCATCACCCTTGGTGTAAAAAACTTGCACTGCCCATCTCCTTTAAACTTTGTCCCTCTTACCTTAAAGTTATGGCCTCTATATTTAGACATTTCCACCCTGGGAAAAGGGATCTGACTGTCTATCCTATCACTGCCTCATAATTTTATATCAGGTCTCCCCTCAACTTCCGATGCTCCAGAGAAAACAATATAACTTTGTTCAACCTCTCCTTAGAGCTAGCAATCTCCTTACAGCTCAGACATGTCTTGAGATGCATGTGTTTATTCTCTTCATGGATCTCCGGATTATTGATATTACAAATATCTCTGGAATTACTGTAATTATACACTTCTTCATTGGATTATTGAATTTGTAGAATTATTTCTACGTTGTGGGAAGATTGACTCATCACTGGGGATTATATGACGAGCTGGGAATGCTGTAAACAATCAGCAAGTTCGACAACGGCATCATCCTGAAACAAAAACTCTGGAGACACGGTAAACTGCAGATGCTGAAATCCCGAGCGAAAAACCAAGTGCTGGGGACCTTAGCAGATCAGGCAGCATCTTTACTTTAGAGATACAGAAAGGAAACAGGCCCAACAGCTCACCTGGTCCGCCTAGACCAGCGATCACCCTGTACACTATCCTACACACTAGGGACAATTTAGAATTTTACCAAAGCCAATTAACCTACAAATCTGCACGTCTTTGTTGTGTGTGTGAGGAAACCGGAGAACCCGGAGAAAACCCATGCGGTCACAGGAAGATCGTACAAACTCCATACAGACAGCACCTGTAGTCAGGATTGAATCAGGGGCTCTGGTGCTGTAAGGCAGCAACTCTACTGCTGCGCCACTGTGCCACCATGTGGAGGGAAATGGTCAGATGATATTGCAGGTCAGGACCCTTCTTGAAAAACTCTTCCATCTCATTTCCAAGATGCTGCTGGTCCTACTGAGTGTTTCTGTATTTATTTTCCATTTCCAGCATCTGCAGATCTTTGTATTTTCGTTCCCTATCAGTGTGGACTCATCGTGGTTATAGATCGGGACATCTGGGATATTAATACTATTGGGTTCTCTAGCATTATGGACTCATTACGAGGATCTCTTTGTTTAGAGATTCACTCAATCTCATTTCCGAGGATCATAGACACTAAAAAAGACTAAAAGTGCCGAAGTAACTCAGTGGGGCATCACTGGAGAACCTGGATAGGTGACACTATCCTACACACTAGGGACAATTTAGAATTTTACCAAAGCCAATTAACCTACAAACCTGCATGTCTTTGTTGTGTGTGAGGAAACCGGAGCACCCGGAGAAAACCCATGCGGTCACAGGAAGATCGTACAAACTCCATATAGACAGCACTCCATATAGACAGCAGATAGGAGAGGTGACGTTTCAGATTGGATTCCTTTTTCAAATAATCATAGTCATACAGCTCAGAAACAGGCCCAACTTGCTCATGTCAACCAAGATGGCCCATCTACAGAATTATTATGATGGTACCCAGACGTGGCATCGATGGACGAGAAGCTGAAGCAAAGAAGTGGAAGCCAAATAACCGAACGGAAACAAAGACGAAAAGCCAACTAACCGAAGGGTGGGACTACAAAAAGCAAACTCACCGTAAGGCTGCGTTGCCTACAAGCCAACTCACCAAATGGCCGCTCTGCCGAAAAGTCAAATAACGGACATGACATCGCCAGGGGGGCGGGACTTGTCAGCAATTGGTCCAGCCCCCCACATCACTGGCTGGCGGAGACGGGAGGGTGGGAGTCACTTTTCCACACAAGCCAATGGTGACTGGGCACTCTGAACCAGACCGAGCACCAAGTTGTAAGCAGCCAAAGGAGCGCATCCCTCGGGGCAGCCCCCACTCTCCCACGGCCACCGCCACCGGACCCCAACCCCCACACCAGGGTGATTCACCCCCCCCGATCCCCGGACCCCGACCCACACATGGGGTGATTTACCCCCCATCCCGGCTGCGCGGGCAGACGGCTCGGGGTATTGGCAGCCATAGTAAATCACTTTTAAAACATGGGGGGACACACAAATTCCCTGGTGGGCCGATGACAAGTGTGCATGACAATTTTATCTCCTCCCACTCCCCCCCCTCCCCCTGACAACAAGAAGCATGTTTTATTTATTGTTTAAACACAGTAATACCGTCTGGTTGCCTGCATAACGCATACAAGTTCCCTCGCTCAAAACACCAGATAATCTGTAATCTGTTTTAACCGAAGATGGGCACAAAAAGCTGAAGTAACTCAGCGGAACAGGCAGCATCTCTGGAGAGAAGGAACGGGTGGCGTTTCGGGTCGAGCCATAGAAAAATAGAAACATAGAAAATAGGTGCAGGAGTAGGCCATTCGGCCCTTCGAGCCTGCACCGTCATTCAATATGATCATGGCTGATCATCCAACCTGCCTTCTCTCCATACCCCCTGATCCCTTTAGCCACATGGTCCACATTTAACTCCCTCTTAAATATAGCCAATGAACTGGCCTCAACTACCTTCTGTGGCAAAGAATTCCAGAGATTCACCACTCCCTGTGTGAAAAATGCTTTCCTCATCTCGATCCTAAAAGATTTCCCCCTTATCCTTAAACTGTGACCCCTTGTTCTGGACTTCCCCAACATCGGGAACAATCTTGCTGCATCTAGCCTGTCCTACCCCTTAAGAATTTTTGTAAGTTTCTATAAGATCCCCCCTCAGTCTGGTGAACCTTCTCTGTACTCCCTCTATGGCAAGAATGTCTTTCCTCAGATTAGGAGATCAAAACTGTATGCAATACCCCAGGTGTGGTCTCACCAAGACCCTGTACAACTGCAGTAAAACCTCCCTGCTCCTATACTCAAATCCTTTTGCTATGAATGCTAACATACCATTCGCTTTCTTCACTGCCTGCTGCACCTGCATGCCTACTTTCAATGACTGGTGTACCATGACACCCAAGTCTCGTTGCATCTCCCCTTTTCCTAATCGGCCACCATTCAGATAAAAGTCTACTTTCCTTTTTTTTCCCACCAAAGTGGATAACCTCACATTTATCCACATTTTGCTGCATCTGCCATGCATTTGCCCACTCACCCACCCTGTCCAAGTCACCTTACAGCATCCTAGCATCCTCCTCACAGCTAACACTGCCCCCCAGCTTCGTGTCATCCGCAAACTTGGAGATGTTGCATTCAATTCCCTCGTCCAAATCATTAATATATATTGTAAATAGCTGGGGTCCCAGCACTGAGCCTTGCGGAACCCCACTAGTCACTGCCTGCCATTGTGCAAAGGACCCATTTACTCCTACTCTTTGCTTCCTGTCTGCCAGCCAGTTCTCTATCCACATCAATACTGGATCCCCAATACCGTGTGCTTTAAGTTTGTATACTAATCTCTTATGTGGGACCTTGTCGAAAGCCTTCTGAAAGTCCAGATATAACACATCCACTGGTTCTCCCTTATCCACGCTACTAGTTACATCGTCGAAAAATTCTATAAGATTCGTCAGACATGATTTACCTTTCTTAAATCCATGCTGACTTTGTCCAATGAATTCACCACTTTCCAAATGTGCTGCTATTCCATCTTTAATAACTGATTCTAGCAGTTTCCCCACTACCAATGTTAGACTAACTGGTCTGTAATTCCCCGTTTTCTCTCTCCCTCCCTTTCACCCCGTGTGTGGGTCGGAGTCCGGGGTCGGGGGGATGAATAACCCTAGTGCGGGGGTTGGGGTCCGATGGCGGTGCATCGCAGTCAGTGACTCTGGGTGGGCGGAGGGCCAGCCTGTCCCACACCTCTGTTCTACCCGGCCCCGTGTGTGTGCATGCACTGCTGACTCACAGCCCGTTGCAGTGCGGCCACACGGGGAGATGAGGCGGAGGGCGGCCGTGGCCGTGGGAGAGAGGGGGCTGTCCCGAGGGATGCGCTCCTTTGGCCGCTTACAACTTGGTGCTCGGGTTCAGAGTGCCCAGTCACCTATGGCTTGTGTGGGAAAATGACCCCCATCCTCCGTCTCCACCGGCCAGTGATGTGATGGATGCGGGTATCTGGACCAATCGCTGACAAGTCCCACCCCTCCCGGCAACGTCATGTATGTTATTTGACTTTTCGGCAGAGCAGCCATTCGGTGAGTTGGCGTCTCGGCATAGCGGCCTTTCGGTGAGTTTGCTGTTAGGCGTCCCACCCTTTCGGTTAGTTGGCTTTCTGGCTTTGTTTCCATTCAGTTATTTGACTTCCACTTCTTTGCTTCGGCTTCTCGTCCTACGATGCCACGTCTGGGAGGAGGGGAGCTGGAAGCGAGGAGGGGCAGGACAAAATGTTTGTAAACCAGCATTTGTAGTTTCTTGTTTCTATTTTTTTCTCTATATATTTACTGTATATTGTTCCATTAACTGTGATCAATTGACTTCAGAAATGTTAGCCTTGTTCTCAGTACGGACCTTTTAAGTCTCTTTAATCAAATTTCAAATTATGTTGCCTGTATCTTTCGCAATAATCCTTGGCTTGAGAGTCTCTCGTTAATCTTCCTCCGGGATTTACAGTATCCCTGCCAGGACATGCATATTACTGTTGCTCAATAAAAAATTACACCTTCCAGTCTTGGGAAGGATTCCAACCCAAAACGTCACCCATCCATATTCTCCAGAGATGCTGCCTGACCCTCTGAGTTACTCCAGCACTTTGTGTCTTTTTTTGTGAACCAGCGTCTGCAGTTCCTTGTATCACCTTTCCTCCAGTTCAGAAGACCCAAGAACAGTCTCAAGAGGGATTATAACGGTGCACGGTGGCATAATGGTAGAGTAGCTGCCTTAAAGCGCCAGAGACCCGGATTCGATCCTGACCACAGGTGCTGTCTGTACGTAGTTTGTACGTTCTTCCTGTGACTGTGTGGGATTTCTCAGGGTGCTCTGGTCCTCCCACACCCCAAAGCCATGCAGGTTAGTTTGCTTCGGTAAAATTGTAAATAGTTCCTAGAGTGTAGGATAGTTCCGGGGTACGGTGTGATCGTTGTTCAACGAGGACTTGGTGGGCCACACGACCTGTTTCCACGTTGTACTGCCAAAGGCTAAAATCAAAAGTCTAAACTACCAACCAGGTGCTTCTGAACTATGGTCACTTTTGGAAAGTTGGAAACATGGCTGCTAATCTGCACACAGCAAGATCCCACAAACAATGACCCAATCATTTACTTTATTTACTGCTAATTGGTATTGGCAATGGTTGAACGCTGTCATTTGTACAGAGATACAGTGAGTAGCTTTGTCTATGTGCTGTCCATGGTCATGGAGCTATACAGCACAGGAAGAGGCTTTTTGGCGCATCTTGTCCATGCCAACCTAGTTGTCATTGAGGGCCTACCCAATATCTCTCTCTCACCCAGGTCTGCAAGCCCACGCGATATTCTGGAAAGCCCTTTTCTATATTCTTTCTAACCTTCCCCATTCAAATCATACTATACCAGAGCACAATCCAGAGTACAATCCAGAGTGCAGAATATATTGTTACAGCAATAGAGAATTACAGAGACCAAAAAGTGCAGATAAAAAAGTGCAAAGTTGCAATCAGGTAGGTTGGAAGATTGAGGGTACATCCAAGCTTATGGGAGGACCATCCAGTCGGATAAAGGCTGGGGAAGAAACTTAAATTTAGTTTAGTTTAACGTCACTGTACCAAGGTACAGTGAAAAGCCTTTTGTTGTGTGCTAACCAGATAGAGGAGAGACAATACATGATTACAATTGAGCCATCCACAGTGTGCAGATACTTGATAAAGGGAATAACATTTCATGCAAGATAAAATCCAGTAAAGTCCGATTAAGGTCTGCACTTCATCCTCCATCACCTAGACCTCCAGGACCTATGCAAGGATTGTGTTTGTGGATTAGAGCTCTGCATTCAACACCAATGTGCCAGAGCTACTGCACTCTAAACTCTCCCAGTTGACTTGCCTGAACCCCTCTGTCAATGGATCACCAACTTCATGACACACATGAAGTAGCATGTGAGACTGGGAAAGCACATCTCAGACACACTGACCCTCAGCATAGGAGCACTGCAAGACTGTACTCTCCCCTCTCCTTTACTCTCTCTACACCAACAACTGCATCACCACAGACTCCTCTGTCAAGCTTCTCAAGTTTGAGGACGACACAACCCAGATTGGACTGATCCAGAATGGGGAGGAATCTGCCTACAGACAGGAAGTGACACAGCTGGCGTCCTGGTGCCATCGCAACACCTTGAAGCTCAATGCTCTCAAGACGGTGGAATTGATTGTAGACTTTAGGAGAGCTCACCCTCCCTTCCCCCCACTCACCATCAACAACACCACAGTCACATCTGTGGAGTCTTTTAATTTCCTTGGAACCATCATCTCCCGGGACCTTAAATGGAAGCCACCGTTGACACCACAGTCAAAAAGGTCCAACAGAGGATGTACTTCCTGCGGCAGTTTAGGAAACACAATCTGCCACAGGCAATGATGGTCCAGTTTTATACTGCCATCGTAGAATCTGTCCTAACCTTCTCCATCATGGTCTGGTTTGGCTCAGCCACCAAGCACGACATCTGAAGGCTGCAGCGAATCGTTCGATCAGCCGAGAAGGTTGATGGCTGCAACCTTCCCCCCATTGACTTACTGTACACTGCAAGGGCTAGGAATCGAGCAGATAAGATCATCTCTGACCCCTCTCACCCTGGCCACAGTTTCAAGTCACCTCTAGAAGGTGACTCCAGACTGTCAAAGCCACCACAGCCAGACATAAAAACAGTTTTTTCCCCCAAGAGTAGTAGTAAAAGTCTGTAGCCTCTTTTTGCTCTGGTATTTTATTTAATTCTTCACATGTTTAAATTATAATGTTTTATTTTTAATTGTCTACTGTATATCGTGTTGTTACTTGCGAGCAAAGCACCAAGGCAAATTCCTTGGCTAATAAAATTTATTCAATTCAATTCAATTCAATTCAATTCAATTAAGAGAGATCAGGTCGGTGGGGGCGCTGCAAGCCGGCGCCCTGTCAGCAGCGTGTCTGTTTTTTTCTACTTTTTTTGTTTTTTTAGTATGTTTTACAGTATGTTTTTGATGATCCTCAGTGTGTTTTTGTGGGGGGTGGTGTGTGGGGGGGGTAAGGGGGAAACCGCTTCAGTCGCCTCCTCCATGGAGAGGCGACTTTTTCCAGGTCGCCTCCCCAGTGGCCTAACAGCAAGGATCGGCGCGGACTTTCCCGGAGACGCGCCCGGGGCTTCAGCGACGGGCGCAGTGCGGACTCGGCGTGGAACGGGTGAGCCCTCGCTGGAGGGGAGCGCTCCGTTTCGCTGGCCTGCGGCAACCGGCAGCCTGAAGAGCTCCAGCTGGCGTGGCGTCGGCAGCCCGGGGTCCCTCGTGGGGGACCCGGGGGGAAGAAGAAGCTCCGAATGCCGGCCCATGGCCACCTTCTACCGCGGGCCCGGCATGAACTTACCATCACCCCTGGAGGGGAGTTTCGACCGCCGGCCCTGCAGTCTGCGGTGCTTCTGGCTGCGGCACGAATTTTAAATCTTTGACCGCCGGCCTGCGGCCTACACCAGCCTGAAGCCGCGGTCTCCGGTGGGGAAGAGCCGATCCTGGACTTACCTTGACTTTTACCTTGTCCTTTATCATCTGGATGCCCGCAGCGACGGCTGCGGAGGGTTGAGGTCCCGACCACGGGGGAAAATGGAGGAGGACTGGCCAATTTCTGTGCCTTTCACCACAGTGATGAATGCTGTGGTGGATGTTTGTGTTAAATTTTTATTGCGTTTGTGTGTTCTTTATCATTGTACCGCTGCTGACAAATAGATTTCACTTACACTTTAAATGCAATGTGACGAATAAAACTGATTGATTGATTGATTGATTGATTGATTGATTGATTGATTGATTGAAGATAATCCAAGGGTCTCCAATAAGGTTAGAAGGTAGGTCAGGAACGCTCTCTGGTTGTTGATAGAATGGTTCAGTTGCCTGATAACAGCTGGGAAGAAACTGTCTCTAAATCTGGTCGATGAGTGTTTTCAAAATATTGTATCTTCTGCCCGAAGGGAGAGGGGAGAATCGTGAATGACTGGCGTGTGAGAGGTCTTTGATTGTTGGCTGCTTTCCTGAGGCAGCGTGAAATGTGGATGGAATCGTTGGTGGGGAGTCTGGTCTGTGTGATGGACTGGGCTACATCTACAACTCTGCATTTTCTTGCAGTCTGAGGCAGAGCTGTTGCCAAACTAATCTTCCAACATTGGCTACAATACCTCTTCCCTTCATCTCCCTCATGCCTTGGTTTTATTTTACATTGCCTGAGGTGTCTTACAGGTCTTCAGTTTAACGCCTCGTTCAAGAGTGAAGATGAGGTGAAGATTGAAGGAAATGGAAGGAATTACCTTGTAAAAATAAAACATTATTCACACTCTGTTGAATTTAAAACAAAATTAGAAGAGGACTATGGATCTCAAACTGCCCATCGCTTAAAAATTACATTTAAACTGAAGCAAAAAAGCCGATTGACTGTGTGCAAGTAATTTACTTATAGCACAAATAAATCTCTGATTGCAAACGTTTTTCTAAAAAACCAATCAATACTATACCGCGCTCCATTATTACAGGTGAATTTTTGCTGATAATTGGCTTTGGCCTTATAGTGGATCTCAGCAGAAGGCTGATGAGGGAAAAAAAATACACATGTGGTTACCATGGTTACGCTGAAAGCAGGCAGCTTTCTTTTCAGAGAAATAAAGGACTTGTCACTGTGTTATTTCAGGGCTTCTTATAAACTCAGAGAGTCACAGCTGTAATTTCAAATTATAGTCTTTATAAATGTGCGTGCCACAATTATTTTTAAAGACAAACACTAAAAATCCTTCAAACCAGCACTTCATAAAGTATTATTAACGCCACTCAATCCTACATATCATCCAAGATTATCTCAGCCCTGAAGCATCTATTAGGGGTGAGGGGCGAATGGGAATCTGGCTCCATATCGCTGCTTGCATCCCTTTTGGTGATCTGTTTTCACGATTCCAACACGTTGCTTCAATTTATTCCCTGCAAGTTCTTCCCCAAAGGTTTATGGCCATACAGCACGGAAACAGGTCCTTCAGCCCAATGTGCCAATTTGCCAATGACGACCAACGCTCGTCCCACCTGCATCCCTGTAAATCTTTCCTATCCATAACCTGTCCAAATGTTGCTATAGTGCTTATAGCAGGGAAGATAGACACAAAATGTTGGAGTAACTCAGCAGCAGCATCTATGGAGAGAAGGAATGGGCGACATTTCGGGTCGAGACCTTCTTTAGACTGTTCAGAGTACCACAAATGGTCACCCATTCTTCTCCCAGCATTGTGTGTCTATCTTCGATGTAAACCAGTATCCGCAGTTGCTTCCGACACAAGAACTATATTCTGCATGCTTTGCTCTACCTATTGTACCTCAGTTTGGCTTGATTATATTTACATGTAGTGTTGGCTGATTTAACTGCATTTAGCACGTGAACCACTGTATCTGGGTACACTTTACAATAATAAACCCAAACCTAAACCATTGTTCTGTCCAGGGTAAAAACTGAACTCACAAACAATAAAAAAGACAGACACTGTACATCTTAAACTGGCCAAGCAGCTTCTGTGCAGAAAAAAAAACTTGCTGACATAGAAGATCACAGAACAGTACAGTACAGGAACAGACCCTTCAGCCCGCAATGTCTGTGTCAAACATGATGCCAAGTTAAACTGATAACCTCTGCCTGCACGTGATCCTTGTCCCTCCATTCCCTACATATCCATGTGCCTATCTAAAATCTTCTATCTAATCTGACTCCATCACCACTCATGGCAGTGTGTTTCAGACACCCACCACTCTGTAAAACACTTGCCCTCCATACCTCCTTTAAACTTTGGCCCTCTCACCTGAAAGCTATGCCCTCTAGCCTTTGACATCTCAGTTTATGATCTTTCACCAGGTCCTGATGAAAGGCCAGGATCTTGAAAGTGACTGTTTTAATCTGGTTTAGTTTAGTTTAGTTTTAGTTGATAGAATAAGCCTGAACTCTTCAGCCCATCGAGTCCATGCTGACCAGAAATCACCCACATACACTAGGGATTATTTTTTATAGAAGCCAATTAATCTATATATGTGCACATCTTTGGAGTGTGGGAGGATACCAGAGCACCCGGGAAGAACCCACGTGGTCACAGGGAGAACGTACATACTCCATACAGACAGCACCCATAGTCAGGATTGAACCAGCATCTCTGTAGCTGTAAGACAGTAACTCACCCACTGCGCCACTGTACCAACCACCCTAAGGTTTTCTTCCCTAGGCATACTGACTGACCTGCTGAGTATTTCTAACATTTTCCAATTTTATTTTCAAATTTGAGTATTTGAGTTAATCTCACTTGCTAACTAATAATTTGACAGTTTAATTTCACTCGGACATTAAAACTCCCCTCCAAGATAAGAACTTATGTTGGTGAATCATTGCTCAGGCTTGTTGAACAACAGAAAAAAAGACACAAAGTGCTGGAGGAACTCAGCGGGTCAGGCAGCATCTCTGGAGAAAAAGGATGTCACATTTTGACTTTAAACACACAGGCAAATGGACTGAGACACACAAACCAACACTCACACACATATACACACACTCACTCACTCACGCACGCACACACACGCACACACACACTCACACACATATACACTCATTCACTCACACACACACACACACACACACGCGCACGCGCACACACACACACGCACACACACATGCGCGCGCGCACACACACACACACACAGTTCTCATTCTATTTCCATGGGGACAGTTTTTGGAGCAGGAGTGCATATCACTCTACAGCCTGGGATGGAGATTGGCCGCATTAACACAGGAACATTTTCAACACTCAAGGGTTTTGAGTCTTTAACAATGTAAGACGGTCATAGTCGTGAAGAAAACATAGAGGGATAGAAATTTGTCCTTGACTTCCATCGCTGGGTGTTCAATATAAAGTGACTACATTGTGATCAAAAATTAGATTTTGTTAAATTCAAGAGAAGTGAATTTCTGAAACATATTCCAATACACGACAGCACAATACAGTTTATTGCTGGCAGCTGAGAAATAATTTCTTCCCGCGATACTTGTGAAACATCAATTTGTCACATTTCTATTTGACAATATTATTAAAACTGTCTCCCCATTCCTTTCTGCCCCTCAATTTTCTACATTCCTTTATCACAGGATGGCACAGTGGTGCAGCGGTAGGGTTGCTGCCTTACAATGCTAGAGACCTGGGTTCGTTCCTAACTATGGGTGCTGTCTGTACAGAGTTTGTACGTTCTCCCTGTGACTGCGTGGGTTTTCTTCAGCCCCCTGGTTTCCTCTCACAATCCAAAGACATACAGGTTTGCAGGTTAACTGGCTGCTGTAAATTGTAAATAGTCTCAAATGTTTAGGATAGTGCTAGCATATGAGGTGTTCGCTGGTTGGTAAACTCAGTAGGGCCTGTTTCCAGGCTGTATATCTAAAGTCTAAAGATGCTGTCCATATTTTATCAAACCTTCAAGGCGTTCGACAGGAGCTCGGTACTGCGTTCAGGTTTCTGCAATGGTTCCTGAACACAACGCTCTCTCAATGTTCAGAATAGTCCTCCTCTCCTTCTTCTTACGCATTCTCTCTGGGTTGGGTTGACTTGTTTCAGTCCAGTCCCATGGGTTCTGTGCAGGAAGGAACTGCTGATGCTGGTTTATACTGAAGATAGACACAAAATGCTGGAGTAACTCAGCGGGTCAGGTAGCTTCTCTGGAGAAATGGAATAAATGATGTTTCGGGTCGGAATCCTACTTCAGGCTGAAAGTAGAGATGGGGGGGGGGGGTGGGGGGGGTGGGGGGGTGGGGAGGTGGGTGGAAATAAACTAGAGGGGAGAAAAAGAAGGAACAAATCAGGGCTAGCAACAGATGACCTCAGGAAGGGTGGAGCCCATAATGACCCCATTGTTTGCTGGGGAAGGTGTGATAAGAGGGATACAAAGATGCGAATAGTGGAACTGGTAGGAGACCTATTGGGCAAACCATGGGTTCTGTGGGATTCTGAGAGTGATGGGAGAGGGAATGCTCAATTAGATAGTTGTGTGGTGTTCTAGAAACATAGAAACATAGAAACATCTTTGCTCCTTCCGTCAATTATTCTTTCTCTTAGCATGGTCCCATGGATGTTAGATCCTTTCAAGAGTTGAGTGTTTTATTGTCATATGTCCTGAAATGGATTAATGAAATTCTTACTTGCAGCAGCACGGCAAGTTTGTAAACACAGTACTCAATAGACAACCCAATAAACAACCAAACATATAAAATCATGAGAGGAATAGATTGGGTAGATGCGCAGAGTCTCTTGCCCAGAGTGGCTGAATCGAGGACCAGAGGATGTAAGTTTAAGGTGTAGGGGAAATATGTAATAGGAATCTGAGGGGGTAACTTTTTACACAATGGTTGGTGGGTGTATGGAGCAAGCTGCCAGGTGAGGTTAAAGAAACATTTAGACAGGTACAGGGATAGGATAAGTTTGCAGAGATATAGGCCAAACACTGGCAGGTGGGACTAGTATTGCTGGGAAATGTTGGCCAATGTGGGGAAGTTGGGCTGAAGGGCCTGTTTCCATGCTGTATGACTCTATGATTATGAAAATAAAGTTCAATAAATGAAAACAAAATTACAACCCATTGAACATTTAATTCTCCAATTTCAAGTCAATAACCTACAAAGAACCCCCCCCCCCCCCGCCCCCCACCTTTATATCTTCCCCACTCTCTCCCTGTGCTCCAGCTGGAGTTGCACACATTTCTCCCATTGATCCTCTCCCCTGTGCCCTTCCACATATATTCCTTCCTCTGGCTTTGCAATTCGCACTTCCATACTTTTCTCACACTTTTTGCTTCTTCATTTTTGACCTTCTCTTTTAACCATCTACCTATCAACCCCCACCCCCTCATCTGTATCTACTTAGCACTCACCAGGCTTTGTCCCATCCCCACCGCTCTTCCAGCTTACCCCACACCCCCCACCACAATCTGCTTGAAGAAGGGTCATGACCCAAGACGTTACCATTCCATGTTCTCCATAGATGCTGCCTGACCTGCTGATATACTCCAGCATTTTGTGGCTATTTTTTTATATAGAGATCGAGTCTTCCCACATTTCAGAGGGAAGGGGGGTTGTGGTGGGACTCTTGGCAATGGAATCAGGAGGTGTTCTGTTTTAAAGATGTGACAAGTTGAAGCACCCTTCAAGTACCCTCTGTAGGGTAGAAAGATTGAACCAAGAAGATGATCCGAAGATCACTTGCCAAAGGGGCCAAGGTTCAGTGGCTGCCTTTGAAGTTGAGCAGAATGAGTGATGGAATCACTAGTTTATGTGCATAGCCTGCAGGCAAGGATAAACGAGAGGAATAAAACTCAAAGGCCATAAAGGTGAATTGGAATAAAAACCATCAAGAGAATACTTGTTGTGGAATCCACAGTGTTTTTGTGTTTTATATGCGTGAAAAGCATAATGGGGAGTTTCCAGAAGACTGCCATTCTACGTAGGTTGGTAAGGACAGATTTCTTTCCACTGGCAGGAGAGTTGGTGATCAGAGGAGTAAAAGCTAAGGTAAAACTGTTTGGCAATAGGTAAAATAATGTAATTTTACTTTTCTGCAGTGGTTGCTGTGATCTAGAACATACTGCCTTGCAGGTTAAAACACAAAGTGCTGGAGGGACTCAGCAGGTCAGGCAGCACCTGAGGAGTGAATGAATAGGCAACGTTTTGAGTTGGGACCCTACACCAGACTGATTGGAGTAACGGAGAGAAAGCTGAAAAAGAGAGAAGGGGGCAGGACAAGGTCTGGCAAGTGATAGGTGGATACAGGTGAGTGGGGAGTGAGTAACAAATGGGTGGCCTAAGTGACCAAGGCGAATAGGAGACAAAAAGGTGTGATATAAGGGAAATACGTGAAATGTATAGCAAGAGGGAGGGTTGTGGGTGGAAGTGAACAGTGAAGATGGGGAAGAGGAGGATAAAAGGGAAATGCAAGAGGATTGGAAGATGAGCGGGAAGGAGCAGGACGGTTGGAGATGGTGGGGGAACAGAGTACATACCAGGATGGGGGTGAGGTGCAGGATAAAGTGAAGGCGAGTGGGAAGGTGTTTAAAATGAAATGTCAACATTTTGCTGAGAATTCAACATTCATATCGTTGGGTTGTAAGCAACCCAAGCGGAATATACTGTAAGGTCCTGTTCCTTCAGTTTGCATATGTTCTTAGTCTGGCAATGGAATACGGGAATGAGAAGAGGAGTTAAAATGGTTAGTAACCAGGAGATCCAGCAGGCATTGGCAGACAGCCAGTCGCAGAGTCTCCGCTTGGTCTCGTTGATGTGCAGGAGGCCACGTCGGGAACACCAAATGCATTCGATGAAGATAGATGAGGTGCACGTGAACCTCTGTCTCACCTGAAAGGGCGGCTGAGGTCCCTGAATGTAAGTGAGAGAGGAGATGTAGGGACAGGTTGCAGGGGAAAGTACCTAGGGAGGGAGCATATTGGGTGGGAAGGGTTGAATGAACATTCTCTGCAAGAATCATGTGAACTTCAACAAGTTGTTCTCTCATTCGTCTTCAGTCGAAAGATTGCAGGCATTTGTAGAGAAACTGAGCTAAAATTTCAAGTAGATGATATTTGTCAGAATCAATTCATTTCCTGGTGAACTGGCTAATATTTTTCTGAGATTCAATTTAGGCTGTTGGATGAAGCTCCAATCATCTCCCATAAGCTATCTCCTAGCAGAAAAGACGCAAATGACCTTTGACTCATAGCGTCATGGAGTCATATAGCACCGAAACAGGCCCTTCTGCTCAACTTGTCAATGCCGACAAAGATGCCCCATCTACACTAGTCTCACTTGCCCGCATTTGGCCCATGTCCTTTTAAATCTTTCCTATCCAGTGTACCTGTCCAAATGTCTTTTAAAATGTTGTTATTGTACCTGTCTCAAACACCTCCTCTGGTAGCCTGTTTCATAGACCCAACACCCTCTGAATGAAATAGTTGCACCTTAAGTTCCTATTCATTATTTCTCCTTCACCTTAATGCCATGTCCTCTGGCTCTGAATTCCCCTACTCTGGGTAAAAGACTGTGAATTCACCTTATCTTTTCCCCTCATGATTTTATACACCTCTATCAGATCACTCCTCAGCCTCCTGTGCTCCAAAGAATAAAGTGCTCACCTGCCCAACCTCTCTCTGTAGCACAGGCCCTCAATTTTGGTAACATCCCTGTAAATCTCTAGAAATAAAGAACTGCTGATGCTGGTGAATACACAAAGGTACACAAAATGCATTGGTAACTCAGCATCTCTGGAGATTGGGGTTGAGACCCTTCATCAGAAGAAGGAGACTATCCATGTCACCTATCCATGTTCTCCTGAGATGCTTCCTGACCTGCTGAGTTATTCCAGTTATAGACACAAAGTGCTGAAGTGATTCAGCAGATCAGGCAGCAACTCCGGAGAAAAAGGTGACGTTTTGGGTCGGGACCTTTCTTCAGTACTTTGTGTCCATCCCTGTAAATCTTCTCTGCACCTGAACACCTTTCCCCTCGTATCATCTGTAATATCTGCAGTTCCCTCATCATGACTTTCCCTCATGCCATTGCAGCCTCTCCGGGAGAGGCATAGAGTGAGCAAGAACCAGAGCTCACCTTCCTCCCCCTCCCTCTGCTTTCGTTGTGCTATATTTCGTAGCATACGTGGGGCACCCTTCAGCTCCGACGGGAAGCATTGTACGTCTGAATATCCTGTAGATCAAGCCAGTGTACAAGATTGAAAATAGCAACCCCACAAAATTGCAGAAAACATGTCAGGCACTTCAAACATGATGGATTAAAAGCTCCCCCCACCCCCACCCTTAGTTTAAGCAACCTGCCAGCTCTTATCATGAAGCCATTTCCTACAACATATGTTCCTGACTGCTGCATAGTATTAACTTTGATGGAGAATTACAACTAACAGACTTGTTTGAGAGCATTAGCATCCCTGCAAAATTCAAAGGTCATGTTAGGCTATGTTTGGATAAGTATGGATATGAAAGAAAGATAATCTTTAGTCAGTCACTGTGAACTCTCCTGATAGCTAAATAACCTGTTTCCTGTAATCATGTACTGGAATATTTTCTTGCAAATATTCCTTTATTATTTTGTTGAAAGGAGCAATTTTAAAACATCCATTTGCACATATACACCCTTGCACTTATACAAATAATTTAAGATTGAGACTTTTAAATATTTGGAATTCCTACACTAAATTGGTTTAGATTACAGTGAAGTGTCGAAGACACTTTTTGTTCATTCCAAATGATTCAGGCAAACATGTTCTTAATCCATTACCTTGATAAGTGTGAAAATAAAATAAAGTGGCTGCTCTATAATTACACACATCTGATGAGCAGATATTGTAGGAAATATCATTGTTTATCATTAAAAATAAGCTCTTTCCTTCATGCAAGTAATGAATCGCTCCATGCCAGGCAAACATAGAATGTAACAAAACTCTGAATAGGTGAATAGTAGGGGTGGCACAGTGGCGCAGCGGCAGTTACTGCCTTACAGTACCAGCAACCCGAGTTCAATCCTGACTGCGGGGGCTGTCACTACGGAGTTTGTTCATTCTCTCTGTGATTGTGTGTGTTTTTTTTGGGTGTTTCAGTTTTCTTCCACACTCCAAAGACGTACAGGTTTTTGGTTCATTGTAAAAAATTGTAAACTGTCCCTCGTGTATAGAGCTAGTGTAGAGGGTGATCACTGGTCGGCATGGACTCAGTGGGCCGAAGGGCCTGTTTCTGTGCTGTATCTCTAAAGTCTAATAGGTGAACTGTGATAATTCTTTAGCACAGTTCATCTAATATAATATATATGTGTGTGTCACCAAAGCTCGTGATTTCATTGTCTTCCATCCCCTTGCATCTTCCAAGGAGTAAAACCAAGAAATGTAGGAGAGAATCAGAATGAATTGTCGTCAAAACACATAGGGTTGGAGGACGTACAAACTCTGTACAGATAACACCCATAGTCGAGATCAAACAGGGGTCTCTGATGCTGTAATGCAACAACTTTACTGCTCCGCCACTGTGCTGCCCAAATGTTATATGCGGCAACATGACTTCCTGACTCTTACAAGGTTACAGGGTTTCCTTTATTGTCATTCAGACCGAAGTCTGAACAAAATTTCGTGATGGAGGCAAAAAGTCTTAGGTCTGCAGTCTCTTCCCTCCTCTTCTCCCTCTGCGCTGAGGCGATACCGCACCGGGCGATGTCAAAACAGTCCTGCGGCTCAATCACCGCGGCCCGGGGTGGTCGAAGCCGCCGTCCACCAGTCCCGGCGACGCAGCCGCTGGCTCGCGGCCGAACCCCGGACTCAGGTCACCGCCGCCAAAACGCTGTCCCAGCCACCGGAGCACCGTTCCAGCCCCGAGCCAGATCGCCCTCACGTAAGTACCGTTATACTCAATGCTCTGACAGATGAAGGCAAATATACCAGGTGCCATCTTGGCCATCCTGCCCACTTTCAGGGATCGATGTACTTGGACCTCCAGTTACCTCTGTACATGATTTAGAAGATGAAGAGCTTATGGCTCAGATATTTGAAGTGTGGCTGCCAATGATGGTGAAATTAAGTGTGCGATGTTTCAGGGACCAGTGAGGAACAATGCCTTGAATCATTCTGGGGATAGAGAGGGTCGTGGAGAACTGAAAGAGAACAATGCAATAACCACCTTTCATAATTTCATAGGTTCATAAGTGACAGGAACGGAATTAGGCCATTCGACCCATCAAGTATACTCTGCCATTCAATCATGGCTGATCTATATCTCCCTCCGAACCCCATTCTCCTGCCTTCTCCCCATAACCTTTGACACCTGTATTAATCAACTATCTATCTATCTATCTATCTATCTATCTATCTATCTATCTATCTATCTATCTATCTATCTATCTATCTATCTATCTATCTATCTATCTATCTATCTATCTATCTATCTATCTATCTGTCTATCTATCTGTCTGTCTGTCTGTCTATCTGTCTATCTGTCTATCTATCTATCTATCTATCTATCTATCTATCTATCTATCTATCTATCTATCTATCTATCTATCTATCTATCTATCTATCTATCTATCTATTTCTAAAACTCTTATCTTGACCACTTCCTGTCTGCGTTGTAATTACATTTGTGCAAAAACAATCCTCCATAGCACTACAATTTTTCGTCACCTTACTCACCATTCTCCTCTGCTGCAAGTCAAATAAGTTTTGTTCCAGTCGGTGAAATAATACAAAAGTTATGAAGGTTTTGAAGATTCCCCCTCCCCCACAGTCCCCCCTTCCCCCCCCCCCCCCACCCCCCCCCCCCCTCCCCCCCCCCCCCCCCCCCTCCCTCCCCCCCCCCCCCCCCCCCCCCCCCCCCGCCCCCCCCCCCCCCCTCCCCCACACCCCCCTCCCCCACACCAGCACCCTCCCCCACACACCCCCTCTCCCCCACACACACCTTCCCCACACCCCGCCTCCCCACACCTCCCCCCCCCACCCCACCCCCCCGCCCCCCCCCACACCCCCCCCCCCCCCACCCCCACACCCCCCCCCCCCCACACCCCCTCCCCACACCTCCCACCCCCCACCCCCCTACCCCACCCCCCCTCCCCCACAACCTCTCCCCAGAGTGGTGGAACGTTGCTTTGGGGGAACGGGTTGCATTGAGGGAACAGGTGAGTCGTGGAATATTGCGCTGAGGAATGTGTTGCATTGGGGGGGACCAGGCCTCCCATGTGACTGGGACCCAACGGCTTCCACTTAGTCTAATCTATGCCTTAAAAATAGCCACTGACTTCGTGTCTACAGCCACCTGTGGCACATAATTCCACAGATTCACACACTCTGACTAAATACATTTCTCCTCATCTCCTTCCTAAAAGAATGTCCTTTAATTCTGAGGCTGTGACCTCTGATCCTAGTCTCTCCCACTAGAGGAACCATCCTTTCCACATCTACTCTATCCAGGCCTTTCACTATTCGGTGGGATGCAATGAGGTCCCCCCATCATCATAAAATCCAATAGTGGCTCAGTGCCGTCAAACGCTCATCATATGTTAACCCACTCATTCCTGGGATCATTCTTGTAAACCTCCTCTGGACCCTCTCCTGAGCCAGCACATCCTTCCTCAGAAATGGGACCCAAAATTGCTCACAATACACCAAATGCAGTCTAACTAGCACCTTGTAAACCCTCAGCATTACATCCCTCTTTTTGTATTCTAGTCCTCTCAAAATGAATAAATAATAAAGTAAATTCACCTTCCTTTCCTTGGCTCCCTCTCTCTTCACTAGACACCTCCCTCATCTGCATGGTCAAATAAATAATTCAATAATTCACAAAATATAAGGAGCTCCATTCAGAAGATAAGTAAAGATTGTATAATAATATTTGACAATAGCTGTGCTTTGATAAATGGTGGCTAATTTTATGTTTAGCTGGCTTTTAATCAGTTTGAGCATTGAAATTGCAAATGAATTCCTGCTTATCTGCACAATCAGAATAGCTTCATAATCCTGTCCTTGGCAGCAATACCAAACTCCCATTCCTGCGACTGGAATACGGAATTCAGGACACTAATCCAGCTCGGCACCGAGTTTAGTTTAGTTTAGTTATCCCATTGAAGACCCTCGGACTATCATTAATCGGACTTTATCTTGTACTAAACATTATTTCCTTTATCCTGTTTCTGTATAGTGTGGACTGATTGATTGTAATCATGTATAGTCTTTTCATAGACTGATTAGCACACAACCAAAACGTTTTTCACTGTACCCCAGTGCACGTGACAATAAATAACCTAAACTAAACAAGTGCACCACCCAGCATGTGTGGATAGGGATCGGTTGAAGAAGGGTCCCGATCTTTAACTAAGAATCCGATACTAAGCGTCACCCATCCTTTTTTCTCCAGAGACTCTCTGACCCGATGAGTTACTCCAGCGGGCACTTTGGAGTTATTCCAGATAGGCACTTTGCGTCTATTTTCAGTATAAAACAGAATCTGCAGTTCCTTTCTACACACATGTGGTTAGGAACGCAAAGATGTGAAAGGTAAGGGCAGGCGGATGGTATTTGTGAGGGAACTTCTACCCTTGTTGAGACTTGGTGGCAATCAGTAATTTATTGAATTTAAAGCATTTCTACACAGCAGTTTGGCACTTGGCTTTGGAAAGCATAAGGTAAGCTTGGAGCTAACTCTAATTGGGTTTACTGAAATCCACACTTGAGTTGGCAGCAAACTGGAAAAGTAGCTCCAAGTGCGATCACCATCTCACATTGCAGATTCTCTTGGAGATCTCTGCAACCACACCAATCGTGCTAACTCGATCCCCTTTGCCCCCACCCCTTCCAGGTCAGAGACAGGTCAAAGAACAATCCAGTTCACAGACCTTCAAGCAGATTCCACATGTTTTAGATCATATACACCTTGTAAGTGTACATTGTTTTTATACAACTTCAAACAACATTCGTCTTAACCATATTATAATTACAAATGTCACCAGGCAAATCCTTACACTCGGAAGTTATGGTTTTAGTTTCCTAAGGTTTGTAATATGATTCACATCTGCATAACTTCATTAACGAGCTCCATTTACGGAATTAAAAGCAGATGTTTGCACTGACTACCTGAGAATTGCCTGCATTCTGCTGCGGGACCCGCTTCTTCCCAGCGCAACCCCTCTTGCAATGCTTAGTTGTTTGTTTTAGTGATACAGTGTGGAAATAGGTCTTTTGGCCCACCACGTCGCTGCTGACCAGTGATCGCTCCGTGCACTAGCACTATCCTACACACTAGGGACAATTTACAATTTACAGAAGCCGACTAACTCACAAACCTGCATGCCTTTTGACATGGGAGGAAACAGGAGCACCGAGAGAAAACCCACGCGGTCACAGGGGGAACGTGCAAACTCCACAAAGACAGCACCCGAAATCAGGATCAAAACCGGGTCTACTGCCGCTGTAAGGCAGCAACTCTACCGTTGCATCACTGTGCCACTTGTGCAGTGTTGACTTTGCAGAATGCAGAGAGACTTTAGAGTACAGAGAGCATCCAAACAGGCCCTTTGGCCCACTGTGTCCATGCTGACCATCGATCACCCATTCAAACTGGTTCCATGTTATCCCACTTTCTCATTCACTCCCTACACACTTTTAAAGCACACGGAATTTACAGATGGCCAATTACTCTACAATTCCGCACGCCTTTGGGATGTGGGAAGAAATCGGAGAACGCAGAGGAAACCCACACAGTCACAGGAAGAACATACAAACTCCACATCAACAGCACCCAAACAACACCTGAGGTCAGGATTAAGCCTGGGTCTCTGGTGCAGTGAGGCAGCAGCTCTACATGCTCTGGGGAGAGATTGTGAGAGAAAGAGAGAGGGAGAGAGGGAGAGAGAACGAGAGAGAGCGAGAAATCAAACTGAATCAGTAATTCAGTTTTCATATTCCATAGACAGCACTGAGAGAAGCTGTGTAGACCATTGTGCCTCTGCCGACAGTTTGCAAAAGTTTAATTAGATCTGCTCCCTCTGCGCTCTACGACTTTGCAATTTACTACTTTGTAATTATTTGGAATTGGTATTGGTTGCTTTATTATTGTCACATGTACTGAGATACAGTGAAAAACTTTGTTTTGTGTGTTACCCTTGCAAATGATGAGTACATAATGCCATACATGAATATGATCATAGCATTCATGAGTACATCATACAATATTTGTATCATATATGAACCACAGCATATCATGCATGATTTGTCCTGCCTCTTTTCCCCTGCTCCAACTATTACAATTAGTCTGATGAACGTTCTGCCCTGAAACGTCACCTATCCATTTTCTTCAGAGATACTGCCTTACCCATTGACTTACTCCTGCATTCGGTATCTATGTTTGGTATAAACCAGCATCAACAGTTTATTTTTATTCCATCATATATGAGTGCAACAGATAGTTCAAAAAAGAAAGGAAATAATGCAGAATATAGTATCACATTTACAGAGAAAGTGCAGATAAAAAAAGTGAATGGGCCACATGGACAGATTCTTGACTGATACAGGTGTCAGGGGTTATGGGGACAAAACAGGAGAATGGGATGGTGAGGGAAAGATTGAGCAGCCACGACTGAATGGCTGAGTTGACTTGATGGGCTGAATGGCCCAATTCTGCTCCTAGAACTTATGAACTTATGAAATCATACAAGTCCATCTCCTCCCCAGACGCTGCCTGACCCACTGAGTTCCTCCAGCACCAATGTTTTTGCCCATGACTTTCTGAGTCAGGCAGCATGTTACTGTCAGAGTCAACACTGGTACAGTGTGAAGTTCTGGTCGCCCAGATACAGAAAATATGTTATTATGTTGGAAAGGGTGCAGAGGAGATTTACCAGGATGGTTCCTGGACTTGCATACGTCAGTTATAGGTTGAATAGGCTAGGGCATATTTTCTTTGAAGTATAGGAGGATGACGGGTGACCTTATTGAGGTGTATTTCTTCTTAAATAAATAAAGGGAACTCTCACTTTTCTTCCCCAGAGTAAAGGATTCTAAAACTAGGGAGTCGTGACTTAAAGTGAGGGAGAGAGATTTCAGAATAACCTCAGGAGCTACGTTTTCACTCCATGGTAGTCCGTATCTCGAATGAGCTGCCAGTGGAAGATATAGAAGCAGATAAAATAACGACTTTTAAAAGACATTTGGATTGAGATATGGACAGGAAGGGTTTAGAGGGATATGGGAAGTAGACAAAAAATGCTGGAAAAACTCAGCAGGTGAGGCAGCATCTGTGGAGAAAAGGAGTAGGCGACGTTTCAGGTCGAGACCCTTCTTCAGACCATATAGAGTCCAAGCCTGGACTCTATATGGCCTAATTTGCCCACATCGGCCAACATGCCCCACCTACACTAGTCCCACTTGCCTGTATTTTGCCCATATCCCTCAAAACCTGTCCCGTCCTCATCCACCTGCGCTCCAAGGAATAGAGGAATAGGAATACCTATATGTATCTATGTATCGATGTACGTCCGGGACTCAAGGGCCTGAGCTATAGCGAGAGGTTTAATCAGGCTTGGGCTCTATATGGGAGTCATATGGGACTCAGACAAAATCCTAACACCATGGACACGATGGGCCAAAGGGCCTGTTTTTGTGCTGTACAGCCAATAACTTTAGTATATTTTCCTCGCCGTGAGCTAGGAGAGACTTCCTGCAAGGTAGCACCATTCAGAGAAATATTGGAGAATTTTTTTTCAATGTGTAATTTTATCTTGTCATTTCTCTCTATGATCTTTGCAAAATAAATTACACATTATATGACAAACTGATAAAAAATAAGCATCCGTTTATCTCTGATACCACTCTTTACAGTGTAAGTAAGAAAGGGTTGTCTCGTAAATATGTTCCTGATCCATCTCCACACTCATGCAATATCTCATCCATTGGCTTCCTTTTTATAAGCCTTCCTATCATTCCTTGTCGTTGCCGAATCTCTCCATCCATCTCCACCTTTTTGTACAAACAGCCCCTTTCTGTAGGAGGAATAAGTCAGCGTTCCCGTTTAAATAAATCTCCACGACCTTGCCGTGATTTGGTTACGGTTGTTATGGCAACAGTTGGAAAGGTTGCTACAAATATGCACATGATTTCAAAAAATGTTGCTGTGCCTGGACTAATTCCTGGATGTTTTCCCTATCAGTCTCCCTGGGGAGCACACTACCAATCAAATCCCCGGGCTGCCTGTAGTCTTGTTTCATCTTTTCCATTTCTCATTGCCACTAGACTCCACAAAACCTCTGCGCTAATGACGATCCATCAAGCATCCAGAATTGAAAGGACAGATATTTCCTCCAATTAAGTGTTGGAAGGATGAAGCCATTGTCTTCAATATCTCTCCTCGACTCTGCCCCCAGCTGCTGACTCCATCCCTCTGATCGTCTGAGGCTGAAGACTGATCACAGACGTGGTGGACTATCTGACCCTGAGATGAGCTCATGACCTTCGCCCCACCTCTGCTTCATTGGCCTATTAAAGATGTCCATTCCCAAGACTTCATTGTCTGTATGCTGGAGGGCTTCAAGACCCTCTAGACTGGCCTCCCATATTCCATTCTCCATAGATTAATAGAGAGTCACTGAGCCAAACAGACCTGTGGAAACAGGCCCTTCGGCTTAACCTGCCCACGTCAGCCAACATGCCACAACTACACTAGTCCCACTTGCCTGCATTTGGCGAACATCCCTCTAAACCTGTCCTGTCCTCATCCGCCTGCACTCCAAGGAGTAGAGTCCTAACCTGATTAAACCTCTCACTATAGCTCAGGCCCTCGAGTACTGGACACACATGGATACATAATGTAGATACTTCTATGTATTTACTAGAGTAAGTGGGACCCGGTGGGATGGTGTGGTGGGGGGGGGGGGGGGGGGGGGTGATGGGGAGTGGAATGGGGGAGGGGTTAAGGGGGTGCGTGGGGGGGGGAGGGGGGGAGGGGGAGGGGGAAGGGGGGTGTGGGGGGTTTGGGGTGGGGGGGGGTGTGTGTGTGGGGGGGGGGGGACTCCACTCAGCGAGCACCAGCCGCGGCACCACACAGCATCTCCCGGTGCCACTCAGTGGCTTCCCCCAACTCCACACAGCGGCTTCCCCCGACTCCACACGACTTATGGACTCAGCACCACCTCCGGGGTTTTATTCTCCTCACCTGGAAGGGGTATTACCTTTATGGTGACTGACAGACGGGAAGACCAATCTGCTGATCTCACGATTTTTTAAAACTTCATAACTTTTCACCGATCGGTACAAAACGTGGTGTGCTTGGAGCAGAGGAGAATGGTGAGTAAGGTGGCGAAACCAGCATCAGTAGTTCTTTCCTACACTGTTTCCATGCTGTGTGACTGTCTCTACTAAACCACACCAAAGCCTCAGCACCCTTCCTCCTGGTATTGCTGACCACTACTTTATGGAGTGAGTATTTAAGAGGGATTTAAGAGGGAGTTAGGAGGGAGTATGTAAGAGGGAGTTAGATGTGGCCCTTGTGGCTAAAGGTATCAGGGGGTATGGAGAGAAGGCAGGTACAGGATACTGAGTTGGATGATCAGCCATGATCATATTGAATGGCAGTGCAGGCTCGAAGGGCCGAATGGCCTACTCCTGCACCTATTTTCTATGTTTCTATGTTTCTATGACACTCAAACCAGGAGAGTTCTTACGCTGATGGTTTAATTCCCCTCCTCGCAATCTCTTGCATTCCGACCATCCTCCTTGAAAGCGATCCTCCGCCCCAATCTCACATCTTGAATATTTACCCATCTCTTCGCCCCACCATTGTTACAGACAGCACCTGTAAATAATATAGAACCCAGGTCTCCGGAGCTGTAAAGCAGCAACTTTACCACTGCACCACTGTGCCGCTCCTCAATGTAATATCTTAGGAATGATCTCCATTTGCCACTGCTCGGCCACTTTTCTAGACCACCCCGAATCAATGACCGAATCGAATACTCATAGTTCAAAATCATTAAGAAATGCCATGAGAATCAACGGCAAACTCGCACCTGCTCACGGCTCTTCGATCAATTCCACACTCTTCCAATATAAACTTTCCCCTCTCCCACTCAGACAATTCTTCACCTGACTTACCACCACTGCTGGGGTCTATTAATCTCATTGGTATTGGCTTATTATTCTCACATGCACTGAGATACAGGGAAAAGCTTTGTTTCACTGCTATTCAGTAAAATCATACCATGCACGAGTGCAATCAAGCAATACACAACAGGTAGTAGAAAGAGAAAAATACCAGGGTGCAGAATATAATGTTACACCATTAAAGTGTTACAGTTAAAGTAAATGCAGGTAAATAAAGTGCCAGGTCCACTATGAGGTAGGTTGGAGGATCGGGACTACATCCAAGGTGAAGGAGCATTCATTAGTCTGATAACAGCAGGGAAGAAGCTGTTCCTAAATCTGGCATGAATCATAGTTCATAGGTTCATACGTTTATAAGTGATAGGAGCACAAATAGGCCCTTCAGCTCCACCTCTAGTTTTCCTCTCCCCTGACTCAGTCTGAAGAAGGGTCTCAAACCAAAACGTCATCTATTCCAGGGTCGGGCTGCTTCAGTGCCAGAAGTCACAGTAAGAAACACTGTTCATTCCTTTATTTAACCAAAACCTTTATTTGAATTACGGATATCATAGAGAATAGGAGAGGTGGCATGAGGGAAAGGGAAAAGAGAGATAAATAAAGAGGGAGATAGAGAGGGAGAATGAGAAAGCGAGAGAGAAGAAAGAAAAATAATATAGAGAGAGAGATATAGAGGGAAAAAGATAGTGAGAGAGGGAGAGGAAGATGGATATAGATAAAAGGAGAGAAAGAGAGTGAGAGATATAGAGATAGAGAGAAAAAGAGGAATAGCTAGAGTGTGGAAAAGGGAGAGACAGGGAGAGACAGAGAGACAGAGAGAGAGAGATGGTGGAGAGAGAGAGAGATAGAAATAATCTCACTGAGTATAAAATCTTGGTTGACACAACAATGCAGGTCCTAAAGGAATATTGAACTGAGGAGTTTTATCTTTTGAATGAGATACTAAACTGAGGTTTAGTTTTAGTTTAGCACAGAAACAGGCCCTTTGGCTCACCGAGTCTACGCCAACCAATGGTCACCCTGTACACTAATGCTATCTTACACACTAGGGACAATTTACAATTTTCAACAAAGCCAATTCCCCTATAAACCTGTACGCCTTTGGATATGGGATGAAACTGGAGCACCCGGAGAAAACCCACATGGTCACAGGGAGAATGTACAAATTACCCATAGTCAGGATCAAACCTGGGTCTCTGGCGCTCTAAGGCAGCAACTCTACCACTGTGCCACTGTGCCATCCTAAGGCCAGTTGGTACACGACCCAGTATGCTCTGTGAGGTGAACACCATATATCCTTTTGAAGACATGTAGTAGGTTTTTCCTGGAGCACTGGGCAACCTTTTATCCCTCCACCTTGTGTGCTTTCTACATGAGAGTGGTGAGCACACTCTGTGCAGGATTAATTAACTGGGAAGTACTTTATGCTTTCCCCAGGGGGTGAGAGTCACAGTCCCAATTGATCCATACCCCTCCATAGACAACTGTAAGGCAGCAACTCTACCACTGTGCCATAGTGCTGCCCCTCAATTCCTGGCAAATTCCTTACCAATCTTCTTGCCATTGTTTTTAGCTCAATGGCATCCTCCCCAAAGTAGGATGACCAAAACTGCACACAGTACTGCAAGTGTGGCCACACCAAAGTCTTGTACAATTGTTACATAACATCCCAACGTCTACTCAGTACCATGACAGATGAAGGCCAATGTATCAAAAGACTTCTTGACCACCCTATCTACATGTGGTGTCACTTTCAGGGAAACCTGCACTCCTTGATCCTGCTGCTCTACAACACCTCCCAAACCTGCCATTCACTGTGAAGCATTCGCTCCTGCCATTCCCGTCCTGGTTTGACTTTCCAAAATGCAGCTCGTCTCAGTAATCTGCATTAAACTCCATTAGCCATTCTTTGGCCCACCTGCCCAGCTCATCTAACAGCATGCCGTAATTTTCGACACTCTTCACTATCTATGATACCACCCATTTTCGTGTATCTGCAAATCTGAAGAAAGGTCCCGACCTGAAACATCACCCATCCTTTCTCTCCAGAGATGCTGCCTGTCCCGATCAGTTGCTTCAGCATTTTAGGCCTATCTCCGGTATAAACCAGCACCTGTCGTTCCTTTCTACACACTTACAAATCATGCCTTGTACCTTCTCCTTCAACATTTTGCTTCAACTTTCCTTTATTTCTGGAGAAAAGTTTCCAGACTTCAACTTTTATTCGAAGTTTCCTTCCACTGATTTACGTCCCGAATGCTCCTACATCTGACTCACTGTAGCGGACAGGGTTGAGCACAATGCCTCAAGTGTGGCCTGGCCAAGGTTGTATCAGAACTCATTGTTGCCTCTTTGCTTGTGTATTATTGCTGATGGGGCTCGACCTTGAGCAAGCTGCGGGGGAAACGGCGGGAGTGAACAATGGGACTGCTGCTGTTTACGAAACACATTCAGGCTCCCAAGGACAAACTCCTCTTCAGTAAGAACCGCGACAAAAGGAAAATGAACACCATTGCTGGAGAAACATTGCAGAGAGTTTGGCATTGTTTCAGGGTGTAGTCAAACCAAAATGGGCCATTGTGAGCTGTACTCTTCCTCATAATGTTTGCTTGAGGTTTACAGACGGGGAAAGTTCTGAGACATGAGTTGAAACCTAAGCTGCAGCAAAGAAACCAATATGTTGGTTTTGTCCAGAAGGATCCAAAGTGCTTGAGTAACTCAGGGGGGTCAGGCATTATCTCTGGAGAACATGGATAGGTGACATGGTGGGTCTGGACCCTAATAAACCAGCATCTGTGGTTCATTCTTATTGGTTTCATCCCCTTATATTTAGTTTAATTTAGAGATAAAGCATGGAAACAGGCCCTTCTGCCCACCAAGTCAACACAAACAATCGATCACCGTTTCACACTAATTCTTTGTAATCCCACTTTCTCATCCACTCCCTT
Organism: Leucoraja erinaceus; assembly: GCF_028641065.1. NCBI lineage: Eukaryota > Metazoa > Chordata > Chondrichthyes > Rajiformes > Rajidae > Leucoraja > Leucoraja erinaceus. The sequence continues at coordinate 39,021,638 of NC_073388.1, forward strand.
CATACTAGGGGCAATATACAGAGTGCCAATTAACCTACAAACCCGCACATCTGTGGGATGTTGGGGAAAACTCATGTGGTCACAAGGGAGAACATGGAAACTCCACACAGGCAACATCCGAGGTCAGGATCGAGCCCGGGTCTCTGATGCTGTGAGACAGCAGCTCTACCCGTTTCACCGCTGTGTGTTATGTGGTGTCAGCTGCCATTGCTTGGACCTAAAAGAGCTCATGGTCCTTAAATAGGTCATGTTCTCCATATGATGGTCCTTTGTGATTCATCAACTTAAGCACCAGAATATCCCATTAATGGCAAATCCATGAAACCCATGAGCTCCCCCAGCCCAAGTGGCAAAGGCACTGGGTGAATATTGGGCTCAACCTGCTCCAAACCCCTCCATGTGTCACACCAGCATTGCTGGAAACATTACTGTCCCTTCACCATGACTGAATCAAATTCCTCAAACACCTTCTAGAAATGGCAAGAAATTGCAGCCCACCTCTGAAGTCAGCCTTCCCTAACATCCCCCCTCCCCCACCGCACCAGCCTCCCCTCCCACAATTGACTCCATCTACACCACGCTGGCTCAGAAAAGCAGCCATGTAATCGTTTAGAGTAACTCAGTGGATCAGGCAGCATCTCCAGAGGAAAAGGATGGGTGAAGTTTCGGGCCGGGCCCCACCTTCAGACTTTAGTATAAAACAGTATCTGCCGTTCCTTGTTTCTACAACGTAATCAAGAACGCTGATGTTGGTTGTCTTACCCTTCAAGTGAATTCAAGTCAAGAAGTTGTACTTGTACTTCTGGTGGCGCTGGTGCCAGCAGCCTCCACCTACAGCCCGGTATCTTTTTGTTTTTTTGTTTATTTTGTTATGTTAAAAGTGTATTTTTTTGTGTTTTTTTGTGTTTTTATGTGGGGGAAGAGGGCATGGTGCGGGGGATACCGTCCTTCAGCCGCTTCCTGGTGAGGACGCGACTATTATTCGAGTCGCGTCCTCGCCCCCCCCCCCCCCCCCCCACAGCGGCCTACCTACCTGGATTGGCGCGGCCTTTCCTGCCGGGATCGACCGGAGCTCCAGCAGCGGCGGGACAGCGCTGGAACATCGCGGGGCTGGCGATGCCTTACCGGGGGTCGCTGTCTGGAGCCCGGAGTGCTGGACCTGCTGCACCAACATCAAGGAGCTGCGGTTTGCAGAGCTCCCAACGCGGGCGGCGCTGATGGACAACGCGGGGTCCTGTGACTCTGCCCAGCTCGGCCTGTGGACTCAGGAGCTGCAGACTCCGGCAGCGGGAGGCGGCTGATCAGGAGGTCCGGGCCGCTGAGGAGGAGGATGCTCACCGTCGGGGTTCGGCGTCGGCGTTCCACCAGCCTGGCGTGAGGGCCTGAACATCGGGCCACCCGGGGCGGCGACTGCAGGTGCTCGGAAGGCCCCGACTACGGATGGACACGGAGGGGAGGCTGGCTGGACTATGGTGCCGTCCTCACCTGGGTGCCATTTATGTTATGTTGTGTTGTGGACTTTTTGTGTTTGTGCTTTTGTTAAATTTTTAATTCAATTTCAATTTTATTTTTTTAATATGTTTTATTATTTATTTATTATTTATTTTTATTATTTTTATTGTGATTTTTTTTTAACGATACTGCTGTACGGGAAATTCATTTCGTTGTCTCAAAGTGAGGCAACGACAATAAAATTTGAATACAAGAATACAAGAATATCATATGTACCCGATCGATCAGAAATTCTTACCTGCTGCAGCTTTACAGGCACATTAGATACAACACAACAATAAATGTACAATACATTATCAGTTATTCAAAGTAAACTAGCCCATGATAGCCCATTATCAGTTATTCAAAGTAAACTAGCCCATGGTTTTCAAAGACCCACACCATCCTGGCCACTCACGCTTCTCCCCGCTGCCTTCAGGTAGAAGGTACAGGAGCCTGAAATCTGCAACATCCAGGTTCAGGAATAGCTGCTTCCCCACAACCATCAGGCTATTAAACTCAACTCAAACAAAACTATGATTGTTAAATAGCCTATTGCACTTTATCTGTTTATATATGTATATATATATATTATATGTATGTATATATATATATATATATATATATATATATATTCATTGGTATATGGTCACACTGATCTGTTCTTTTCTGTTCTGTATTTATTTATGCCTACTATATTCTGTTGTGCTGAAGCAAAGCAAGAATTTCATTGTCCTATCTGGAACACATGACAATAAACTCTCTTGAATCTTGAAAACCTGAGAATGTAGAATAGCCACAGTGGTGCAAAGATCAATGCAGTTCAGCGGTGAGATTGAGATATGGTTGGGGTTATTTTTGGTGCTTCAAGGACCTGCTGGGTTTTGGGAAGTAGCTATTCTTGAACCTGAAGGTCATGGTTCTCAGGCTCCTGTACCTTCTTCCTGATGGTAGCTGTGCTAAGAGAGTGTGACCAGGGTGGAGTGGGTCTTTGACGATGTAATGGAGTCAGAAATTCATGGGCCATACAGCACAGAAACAGGCCCTTCGGCCCAACTCGTCCATGCCGAACATGATGCCCCATCCAAGCTCGTCCCATTTGCCTGTGTTTGGTGCACATCCTCTAAACTTTTCCTATCCATGTACCTGTTTTATAAATGCTGTTATAATACCTGCTTCAACTACCTCCTCTGACAGCTTATCCAATATACCCACTACCCTCTGAGTGAGAAACATTGCCCTTCAGATTGCCTCTCTCCTTAAACCCATGCCCTCTAGTTCTTGTATTCCCTACCCTGGGGGAAAGACTGTGCATTCACTCTATCTATTCTTTTGACTTTACTTTAAAGATACAACGCGGAAACAGGCCCTTCGGCCCACTGAATCTGCACTGACCAGTAATCACCCAATACACTAGCACTATCGTCCACACTGGGGACAATTTTCAATTTTAACAAAGCCAATTACAAACCTGTACATCTTTGGAATGCGGCGGGAAACTGGAGCACCTGGAGAAACCCCTTGTGGTCATAGGGAGAATGTACAAACTCCACACAGACAGCACACGTAGTCATGATCGAACCTGGGTCTCTAGTGCTTAATGCCCCTGTCCCACTTAGGAAACCTGAACGGAAACCTCTGGAGACTTTGCGCCCCACCCAAGGTTTCCATGCAGTTCCCGGAGGTTTCCGGAGGTTTTTGTCAGTCTCCTTAATGGTCGAAAGTGGTTTCCGCTTCTTCTATGTTCCAGCATTTTTTCAAAAAATTCAAAACCGGCTGCGACTAAAAATAGGTTGCCGTTTTAAAAATCGGTAATTTTTTAGTCGAAGCCGGTTGTGATGCTAGTTGAAGGTGGTTGCCGGAGGTTGCAGGTAGTGGAAGATCTTACCTTCCACTACCTGCAACCTCCAGCAACCACCTGCAACCTCCGGCAACCACCTTCAACTAACAATCGCAACCGCTTCGACTAAAAAATTATCGATTTTTAAAACGGCAACCTATTTTTAGTCGCAGCCGGTTTTTAATTTTTTGAAATAATCACCGGAACATAGAAGAAGCGGAAACCACATTCGACCATTAGGGGGACTGACAAAAACCTCCGGGAACCACACGGAAACCTTGGGTGGGGCGCAAAGTCTCCAGAGGTTTCCTTTCAGGTTTCCTAAGTGGGACAGGGGCATTAGGCAACCACTCTACTGTAGCTCCTTCAAAGAGTTTTTCTTCATTCACTCATTCAAACCCCCTCATCAATCTGGGCACTAGTTCCCAGTCTGTTTAACTTGGCCCCGGAGGGTCCTTGTTACATACTTCAAGGTGGCGACAGCAGCAGAAGGAAGAGAGAATCGGTGCGGGTGAGCGGATTGGGTGCTCACCTCCCGCACCCACAGAGATGGTCTGTGTGAAAACGCACACCTCCAGATTCAGGGAGAGTTTCTTTCCAGCTGTTATCAGGCAACTGCACCACCTAGCAACAACTAGAGAGCGGTCCTGTCTACCTCCTTGGAGACTCTCGGATTATCTTTAATTGGACTTTACTGGACTTTATCTTGCACTATTCCTTTTATCCTTTACCTGTACACTGTGGACGGCTTTAATCATGTATTGTCTTTCCACCGTCTGGATAGCACACAACAAATGCTTTTCACCGTATCTCGGTTCACGTGACAATAAACTAAAACCAAAACTGGGGGTTCCGAGGATTTGTGGGAGGTTCCCCAGGCACGGAGGCTGAGCGGTGGTCGCGTGAGGCAAGAGGTCGGCGCGTCCGTGGGTCAACATGTCTGGTGGAGGCATCAGTGTAGATGGCCACTGGTGACCCTGCAGCAGCATGGTGCTCGACTAGATCGGGCACTGCTCCAAGAGGACGAGCAAGCGGATCAGATGCAGCCTGCAGCGTCACGGAGTGGTGGAGCAGTGGCGGAAGGCACCGACAACATCGCCTGGCCAGGCTGATCCTGCAACTCCAACCATTTGCCATTGCCAGGACGACGGGCCTTTAGGGCCAAGTTAAAACTGTACATTTTTAACAACTTTGGACTTGAAGGATGCAAGATGGGGCCAGAAACATAGCGACTCTTGTGTACTGCCTGTGTAATCTGCTGTTCCCTCACTCTTGTACTTAAGTATAATTCTGCCGGTGGATGCTACGATTTTCACTGAAATGCATGCAAAAAAGAATTTTACTGTGCCTAGGTACGTGACAATAAAGTACCATTGAACCACAGTTTGAAAACTTGCACATCCTCCCATCAAACACTGCATCCTCTCCACCTCTCTGTCTTCTTTTTTGAATTTGCAGGTCTCTAGTTAACCTTGTTCATCTGCTACAACAAACATTAGCTGTGGACAAAGGTACAAGATGCATTGTGAACGTGCAAAGGACCCGGTGCCATGGTAACGCTCTGTATCGGTCCCACCGCTACTTGTGTCCAAGATGCTTCCCTCTCCACTGAAAATCGGAAAGCAGTAAGATGCAGGAACGTTTTTCTGGAGTCCTGCCGGATTTTTACCCCTTGGAAAAAACAATCGGCACATTGTCACCGCTGGCGGATCGCCGTGGATCGCCGAATTATCCCTTGTCGCCGACATTAAATGGCCGCTGAAAGTTGCACGTTACAGTGTGAGTCTGGGGGGAGAGTACGGAGCATCAGGCAGATGTGAAGACCCCCCCCCCCCCCCCCCCCCCCCCCCCCCCCCCCCCCAACTCTTCCCAACCACCACCCCAGATTTTGTACCCTGAGTTAAACCTTCATGGCAATGGGTTATGATGGAATACCGTTCAGCAACAGACCAATATTTAGGTTTGTTTATAGATAGACACAAAGTGCTGTAGGAACTCAGGCAGCATCTCTGACCTGGAGAACATGGATAGATGGTGTCCGAGTTGGGACCCTCCATCTATCTAAACATTGCCTATCCATATTCCTGATCTTTTCTCGCCTCCAGCTGTTCACGACCCCCTTCCCCCCCCAAACCCTGCTTTCAATCTGAAGAAGGGGCCCGATACGAAAAGTCAGCCAGCATCTGGAGAAACACAGAAACAATGAACTGCAGGTGCCAGTACAGAAACATGCATTTTGGCCAACCGATTCACTGCCAACCAATGGTCACCCATGTACGCTAACACTATCCCACACACTAGGGATAATATTTACAAGCCACCAAAGCCAATTAACTTACAAACCTGTAGATAGACACAAATTGCTGGAGTAACTCCGTGTGTCAATAGACAATAGACAATAGACAATAGACAATAGGTGCAGGGGTAGGCCACACAGTTCACACTGCCACCCAGCTTTGTGTCATCTACAAATTTGCTATTGCTACTTTTAATCCCTTCATCCAAATCATTAATATATATTGTAAATAGCTGCAGTCCCAGCATCGAACCTTGCGGTACCCCACTAGTCACTGCCTGCCATTCCGAAAGGGACCTGTTAATTCCTACCCTTTGTTCCCTGTCTGCCAACCAATTTTCTATCCATGTCAGCACCCTACCCCCAATACCATGCACTCTAATTTTGCCCACTAATCTCCTATGTGGGACCTTATCAAATGCTTTCTGAAAGTCCAGATACACCAGATCCACTGGTTCTCCCTTGTCAATTATCCTGGTAACATTCTCAACAAGTTCCAGGAGATAAGTCAAGCATGATTTCCCTTTTGTAAATCCATGTTGACTCGGACCGATCCTGCTACTGCTATTCAAATGTGCCACTATTTCATCTTTTATTATTGACAGGCAGCATCGCTGGAGAAAACGGATGGGTGATGTCTTGGGTTCGAGCAGCAGTGTCCCGATCCGAAAAGTCACCCGTCCTTTCTCTCCTCTGAGTTACTGCAGCACTTTGTGTGTATCTTTTGGTGCTGATTACAGAGCCTTGCCCGATAACACAGTGATTGTGTGCACCTTCCTCTCTTCCACTGCAGCAGATGGACCTCCCACCGAGCTGCCAGCATCAGGTCACTGCCGCTAATTGATCGTTACAAATTGAACAGCAGTAACACAGCTGATTGATTTTCAGGAGCAACCCATAAAATCTCTTTGATCCCTGCTTTCTGCTGAGCTTATTTCATCTCTGCTAGCAAGGTTATTCCAGCACATTGCCTGTCTTTTATCCCAAAACTTAGAATTTCATTGTACCTCGGTACATGTGACAATAAATAGATTGCCCCTCCTCCATGTCTCACCATTATCCAGAACCTGCTTTCCCTTCCCAGCAAGCCAAAAATCAAGGGTCAAAAGTGTTTAATTGTCAGAAATCCCATCAGGGGAATAATGAAATTTTCACTTGCAGCACGGTAGCACAACAGTGAGTCGCTGCCTTACAACACCACAGACCCAGGCTATGGATCCTGGCTATGGATGCTGTCTATATGGAGTTTGTACATTCTCCTTGTGACTGCGTGGGTTTTCTCCGGGTGCTATGGTTTCCTTCCACAATCCAAAGAGCAGGTTTGTAGGTTATTTGGCTTCTGTAAATTGCCCCTAATGTGTAGGGTAGCGTTAGTGTATGGATGATCGCTGGTTGGCATGGACTCGGTGGGCAGAAGGGCCTGTTTCCTCGCTGCATCTCTAAAGCAGAATAACAGACCTGTAAACGCAGTGCACAATAAACCCAATGCTAGTGCAAGAAAAATCCTGAAGTTCTTAGTGCAATCAAAGACACTACATAGTTCAAAGATGAGGTAGGTGTGATGGTCGTTGGGGTGAAGCTGTCTTGAACCTGGTAGTCATGGTTTTCAGACTTCTGTAAATTCTTCCCGATGGCAGAAGTGAAATGAGAGGGTGGCCAGGGTGGTGTGGGTCTTTGATGATGCTGGCTGCCTTTCTGAGGCAGCGCCTTCTGTAGATCCTTTCGATGGTGGGGAGGTCAATACCTGTGAAGGACATCCTGATTATAGAATTTTCATCCTCACTTTCGAGTTTCCAGCCAGCTGCTCCCTATCTGCCACCTCTGCTTGGCCTTGTTAAAAACAGAGAACATTGACTTGTACAGCACAGGAGCAGGTCTTTTGTTCCACTATGTCCATGGTAAACATGATGCAAAGATCAATTAAATTAGCAACATCTCTGGAGAAAAGTTATAGGTGATGTTTCGATCTTCTCAGTCGGAAGAAGTATCTTGACCTGAAACGTCACCTATTCCTTTTCTCCAGAGATGCTGCCTGACCCACGGAGTTACTCCAGCGTTTTGTGTCTATCTAAGGTGTACACCGGCATCTGCAGTTCCTTCTACTCATCATTCTGGTCAGCCTCTTTGGCAACCTCTTCAAACCATCCATGTACTTCCTTTAATCGGATGACAAGAACTGCACACAATATTCCTAACCAAAGTCTCATAAAGCTGCAACATGATTTTCTGACTCTTAAATTCAATGCCCCAACTGATGAAAGCAAGCATTCGGTATCCCTTCTTTACCTCCCTATTTACTTATGTTGTTACTTTCAGGAAGCTAGATCTCCACACCCCAATCTTCCTGATCCATCTAACAGTGGGATTATGCCTGCATTGTGGTTATGTGGATGCTTGAAGAGCCAAAATGCTGATTCTGCCGTGAAAATTTCCAATTCCACGTGGGACTTAGGCAATAGACAATGGACAATGGGTGCAGGAGTAGGCCATTCGGTCCTTCGAGCCAGCACCACCATTCAATGTGGTTATGACTGATCATCCCCAATCAGTACCCCGTTCCTGCCTTCTCCCCATATCCCCTGACTCCGCTACCTTTAAGAGCCCTATCTAGCTCTCCTTTGAAAGTATCCAGAGAACCGGCCTCCACCGCCCTCTGAGGCAGATAATTCCACAGACTCACAACTCTCTGTGAGAAAGTGTTTCCTCGTCTGCGTTCTAAATGGCTTACCCTTTATTCTTAAACTGTGGCCCCTGGTTTAGGACTCCCCCAACATCGGGAACATGTTTCCTGCCTCTAGCGTGTCCAAATCCTTAACAATCTTATATGTTTCAATAAGACTTCCTCTCATCCTTCTAAACTCCAGAGTGTACAAGCACAGTTGTTCCATTCTCTCAGCATATGAGAGTCCCGCCATCCCGTGAATTAACCTTGTAAACCTACGTTGCACTCCCTTAACACCCTTAATACTCCAGGTGTGGTCTCACTAGGACCCTGTACAACTGCAGAAGGACCTCTTTTCTCCTATACCTGACTCCTCTTGTTATAAAGGCCAACATGCCATTCAATTTCTTCATTGCCTGCTGTATCTGCATGCTTACTTTCATAGACTGATGAACAAGGACCCCTAGATCCCGTTGTACATCCCCTTTTCCCAACTTGACGCCATTTAGATAGTAATCTGCCTTCCTGTTTTTTATACCAAAGTGGATAACCTCACATTTATCCACATTAAGGTTCATCTGCCATGCATCTGCCCACCCCCAACCTGTCCAAGTCACCCCGCATTCTCATAGCATCCTCCTCACAGTTCACACTGCCACCCAGCTTTGTGTCATCTGCAAATTTACTAATGTTACTTTGAATCCCATCATCTATATCATTGATGTATATTGTAAATAGCTGAGGATCCCAGCACCGAGCCTCACGGTACTCCACTAGTCACTGCCTGCCATTCTGAAATGGACCTGTTAATCCCTACTCTTTGTTTCCTGTCTGCCAACCAATTTTCTATCCATGTCAGCACCCAACCCCCAATACCATGTGCACTAATTTTGCCCACTAATCTCCTCTGTGGGACCTTATCAAATGGGGACTTAGGGAATTGAGGTAAATAAATTCACACGCAGTTAGCTTAAAGAAAGCTACGCTCTGTAATGGTGACCAGGATTCCTTCATGTTGTTGTAAAACCACTGGATTCAATAAATGAAGAAGAGACCTGGTCCAAAACATTGTCTGTCAAATCCCTCCACAGGTGCTGTCTGACCCATTGAGTTCCTCCTGTACTTTGTGCGCTTTGTGTTTTGCTCAAGATTCTAGCATCTGCACTTCCTTATGCTCTGGAGAAGGCAGTCTATTTGGTATGTTCAATGATTCTTCATTATCACATGTACCGAGGTACAGTGAAATTCTTTGCATACAGTTCAGTAAATTATTACCATTCACAAGCACAATCCGATATTGAGTAAAAAGCTACAGAAATAACCCACTGAGATGGTAGGAGGCCACCTTCAGCCCTTGTGCCCTTGGTGCACCGCCCACAGCCAACCTTGAGGGTGTGGAAGGTAAGACACCAGTTCCTCTTACCGGCCCTTTTCCTTATGTCCGCCATTGCCAGCTCCCTCCATCCCTCTCCAGTTCTCCAGTCATGGAAATGGACAATAAATGGTTCAATGGTACTTAATTGTCACATGTACCGAGGTACAGTGAAATTCATTTTTGTATACGATTCAGTAACATTATCACTATACATTAAATACATCTTGGATAAGCATCTCAGACACAGTACAAGTGTATAGCAGTAGTACACTGACACTGTATACAGAGTCACCAATCGTTGGCACCATTTTCAAGTCCCAGTTGTTGTAAATGCAGGGTTCTTGACTTGATCATGAAGGTCCATTGTCCTTGTGGCGTAGCAGTGTCGGCCTGGCCAAGCGTAGCCTAGAGTTCCTCTGCGGCTGCTCTACCGCTGCAGGCCATGTCTGGTCCATGCGGCTCGGCCGCTTGGAGCGGTGCCCAGTCCAGTTGAGCTCCAGGCTTTTGCAGGGCCTCTAGCAACCCACCTCACTGACGAGGTAGTGCACTCCCTCAAGCAGTCGGTCCACTGACTGGCCCTCTGCCCAACTCCCTCCTCTCTTGGCGGGCGAGCCAGGCCTGCTCTTGGGCATGGGGTGGGACCTTCTGCCATGAAGAGGTGATCAGCCTTTCTTCTCTCGACCATCAATGCCGGCTCCCTCCTCTACAGCCTTCTGGGAGGGTCGCCGATCCACGACGGATGGAATGGCAGATTGCCAGGGTGAATGGATGAAACATTGCCCCACCATTGGCTGCTGTGCTCTCTGCGCAAATCCTAACCGCTGGAATTCCCCTCTTTTGGCTGAAAAAGAGTCCCAACACAAGATGCCAACTATCAACTTTGGCCACAAATGCTACCTCCAGCACTTTGTGTTTTGCTCAACATTGCAGTACCTGCAGTTCCTTGCGTCTCTTTCTCTTTCATTGGGTTGCTCCTGTAGAACTTAACTCTTGGTCCAAGTTTCCATTCCCCTACCCCAATCATTACTTAAATGGTTTAGTGTTGATATTTAGAGTCATGGTGTCATACAGCATGGAAAAGATCCTTCAGCCCATTGAATTTGTGCTGGCCATCAAGCACACATTTACACAAATCGTGAACTGATAAAAATCTAACGAAGGGTCACGACCAGAAATATTGCCTAACCATGTTGACTAGAGATGCTGCCTGACCCGCTGAGTTACTCCAGCACTTTGTATAATCTATACTATTACTAAAACTCTCATCTTGACCACTTCTGGCTTGCGTTTTTTTTTTTTAATTTGCACAAAAATACTACCCTATATCACTAGGCTTTTTTCGGCACCTTACTCACATTTTCCTCCGCTCCAAGCGCACCAAGTTTTGTTCCGATCGGTGGAATAGAACAAAAAATTATGAAGGTTAAAAATTGTGAGATCAGCAGATTGGTCTTCTCGCCTGTCATCCACCATGAAGGTAACGCCCCTCCCGGAACTCGCAGAGAATAAAGACCCGGAGGCGGGGATGAGTCGGTGAGCTACATGCGGGGAGTGAGCAGGTTGAACCAGAAGCTTCTGAGCAAAGTCGGAGTGGGACCAAGAGCTTCTGCGTGAGGCCGAAAGCTGAAGGTGTGGGGTGAGCTGCGACCAACCCCCCTCCCCACACACCCCCTTTCCCACATTCCCCCTTACGCACAGCTCCCCCTTCCCCACAACCCCGCTTCCCCCCACACCCTCTCCTCGCTCCTCCACAACCCCCCCTCCCCCCACGACCCCCCCCCTCACCCCCACGACCCCTCCCCCCCACACCCCCCCTCCATCACACACCACCCCCCCTCCCAAACCCCCCTGCCCACACTCCCCTCCCCCACACACCCCCCCTATCCCCCCCTCCACACACCCCCCCCACCCCCCCACACCTCCCCCCTCTGCCACCCCCTCTGCCACCACCCCTCCCGCCTCCCAACCAACCCCCCCCCACCCCACACCCCCACATCCCCCCCCTCCCTCCCTCCCTCCCCCACACCCCCCTCTCCCCCTCCTCACACCCCCTCCCCCACCACAACCCCCTCTCCCCTACACCCCCTGTCCCCCACACACCTCCTCTCCCCCACATCCCCCCCCCACACACCCCCCTACCCCACACCCCCTCCCCCACACCCCCTCCACACAGTGATTAAGATCCAAATACTTTATTATTGTTACAGCATAGGAAACTTAACCTTAATACATAACTCAAGACTGAGGGAGAAAGGGCTGAGAAGCTTTCTGTTAAACTATTGGGTGTAGCTACAAAGTATGACTCATAACATGAGTGACACTGATCCACATCCTCCCTCTTAAAGAATTAAATGTCAGTACAAAACCATTGAATAAATAAGACATGCATAGCAATTGATAATAAGCTGGAGGAAAGTCAAATATAGCCCGGGTGCTTCACGGTGGACTTGCAAACATGACCAGCACGTGTGCGATAAGAAACATCTCTGTTTTTCCCCAATGGGGATGGAGCCGGTGGTTTCACGGGTGACGGAGACTGAACCGCATTCCCGGGGATGAAACAGGGGACTGCAGCGCAGGCGGCGGGGGTCGTCGCCACTGGCAAAGCAGCCGCTCCCGAAGTGGGTTGTTGTGCTGGTGTACGCGGATCAATGCCGCTAGGCACGGACGGCAGTACACCTGTACGATCTTGACATTTCGGAGGTGGAATCAGCTCATACACAGGCAGGATATGTTGTCTGTTACGCTTGTAGGTGCCGCCATCGGCACTGACCAGATATGAGCGTGGCTCAGAAGCAATTCCAGAAATTACACCAATATGGTCATGGCCTTTGTTAGTTTGCAAACGAACCACCTGCCCCTTGGTTAATGGTGGTAGTGGCCTACTTGTCTTGTCATACCGCTGTTTTTGTATGTCACGCTTTTGTTGTAACCTGGACTGGACTTCCGATGGTGGAACCACCTGTGGGATCAATGCCTGATTCGTCACAGGCACCGTGGCTCGGGTCTGCCTTGACAATAAACGTTGAGCAGGTGAACCCAAAATAGGGACACGGGAGATGTTGCGTAGGTTGAGCAGATCCAGGTACACATTGGAATTAGCTCTGTACGATCATTCCATGAGTTGTTTGGCACTCTTGACAGCCCGCTCAGCTAGTCCATTTGACTGGATATTCAGGGCTGATGGTGATGTGGCGCAAACCCCAGTGTGCAGCAAACACCTTGAAGTGTTGGCTGGTAAATTGACTGCCGTTATCAGATAACAGTATGCACAGAGCTCAGTGGTCTGCAAAATGGCGAGCAAGCTTCTAAACTACCCTGCGAGAAGTGGGGCTGCTAAGAAAATCAATGTCAAACCATCCAGAATACGAATCGACAAGTACCAGGTACTTTGCCATGCCATTCAAATATGCCAGTTGTCACTATAGACCATGGGAGAGCAGGAGCCGGATGTAAAAAATATGGTTGCTTTTGTTGATGAGGCTCCAAGCGGTTACACACTGCACAGGGCGCTACATTCTCGGTAATTTATTTGGCCATGCCAGGCAAGTAAAACATGTCCAAAGATAAAGTCGTTACATTTCTTACAGGCGAAAACAACCGCCAATAGCTCTTTCTCAAATTGGGCATAGCGTTGTTCTGTGTCAGTCATACTGCGTGAGACACAGGCGACAGGCTTATTCCTGCTACCGGTCATTTGGAAGACATGCTGCACCTAGTCTGTGTTGTGAAGCGTCACAAGTCAGTGTGACCGGTCGTTTAGGATCAAAATAAGCGAGAGTAGGAGCACAAGACATCTGCTGCCTAAGAGTGTTGAACACCCTCTGCTGTTGCTTGTGCCAGGTCCAAGCAGTGCCTTTGTGTGTAAGCTGGCGCAACGGGCTGATATTTCACTGAAGTCCGGAATAAATTTGCTCAAGTAGTTTACCATGCCAAGGAATCTTTGTAGACCAAGCACGTCTGTGGGTGCTGGGAGCTCGTTGATGGCACTGGTTTTTGACGTATCAGTTTTTAGTCCATCCTTAGTGAACACATGGCCTATGTATTTCAACTCACTTACCCTGAATTTGCATTTTTGAAGGTTTCGCTTGAGGTTAATGTCCTTGGCGCGATCCAGGACCTTTGTCAGATTAGCATCGTGCTCTTCAACAGTTCGTCCAGCAACGAGGATGTCATCCACTACAATGGAGCATGGGTAACCCATAAACAACTGCTCCATAGCTTGTTGAAATACTTCACTGGCAGAGCATTTGCCAAATGGCATGGTAAGAAATCTGTAACGCCCAAATGGTGTGCTGAAGGTGGTTAACTTGGAGGAGTTGTGTTTCAGCGAAATCTGCCAGAATTAACCCTTGGCATCTAGTACAGTGAATATAATTGCCTCAGCCATCTGCATTGCATCTCGTCCACAGTGCGCATGGGATAGTGAGGTCGTTTAATGGCTGTGTTTAAGTCCTTAGGATTGATACAAATCCGTATTTCGTCTTTATTCTTCTTCGTTGCCACAACCATTGTGGAGACCCAATCCGAGGGGTCAGCGACTGCAGCAATCGCACCTAGAGACACAATTCTGTTGAGTTCACTTTGAACACAGTCCCGCATAGCCTGGGGAATCTTGTATGCCGGACGGACAACTGGGATTATCTCAGGGTTAATTGTAATTGTGTACTTTACAGGCAGCCTGCCCAGCTTGTCATCAAACAAAGTTTTGTATTGTCTCAGGATTTGGCGGCTAAAGTCACAGGTTGTCATCAGATGACAAACAGAACGGCTGAAAGAGACAAGTCCCAGGTCAGGACAAGCATTGACACCCAGCAAAAATGGCACATCCTCACGAACAACTTAGAAACTCAGGTTGTGGACACGTGAGTTAAGACAGCAGCGTAACTCGACTTGACCGATAGGGTGCACTGGACCTCCTGCAAATGGGAGAAGGGAGGCAGCCGTAAGAGTGACAATCTCTGGTTTTCGTAACTTTTTCCAACACAGCTTGACAGATCACATTACATCTGGCCCCTGTGTCAACTTTCAGATAAAAGTTCTTGCCATTAATGAGCAAAGCGATCTTGGGGTCTAGTTGTTTGTGTATTGAGTCAGACAGGTAATGCACATCAAAGTCAAATCAAAGTCAACCAAAAGCTGGTTGAGAGCATTCCGAGAGCAAGTTTTCATGGTCAAGTGAATTAGCAGATTGCCTTGTTTGAAGTCTTGCTACGCAAGCGACAGCATTTGAAGAAATGCTTCATTTTGTTACAAAATCAACATGATTTTCCATACGCAGGGCAATGGTCACGAGCAGCAGCATGCGAACCCTCATAGTTAAAACAATTGTCTATTAGTCCCTCGATAGAGTTGTTGGGTGCTTGAGGAGAACGGCAAGAGATTTGATAAGACATGCTGGCAACAATAATTTCACGACCAGCAGAATGCCCTAAAACTGTTGTATGGGCGTCAGTCATTTCAGCAATGTGACAGAGATTTTCAGCAGTCTCTAGAGTGAGCTCAGCATCCCGCAGTAACTCGTCACGTAATTTGTCATTGCGGACACCATAGACCAAAAGGTCACGGACTAAGCTATCACATATATCCCTGAAATTGCATCGACTGGCAATGTGCTTCAAGGCACTGATATACATCTCCACAGGTTCATCCTGTCTCTGGCTTCAGGAAAAGAACAAATGCCTCTCCATGACCAAGTTTGTGCCTAGCTCACATAACTGTTGGAATTTGCATAGTAGGCAATCAGGGTCCCAGATAGACTCAGCGGGAGCGATCTGGACACCAGCCGGGTAAAACCTAGCCGGTTCATAATGAAATCTTCTGGCACGTCGAGCAGCTTCTGTGGCTGCTAGATTAAGAAGAATTGACACTTGTACACTGGGAGCAGCAGTATGGTGAGCTGCTTCAATGTAAATTGAGAAATCTTCTTCAGATATGCCCACCATCTGCGAGGTCTTCATCAAACACCAGGATCTCTGGTTTTCTGAGAGTAGAAGCCATAGTAATATATACCGGAGAAAACAACAAACTAAAATGAAAACAATATAATTAAGCAAGGAGTGAGTCCGTACACTCTGACACCATGTTGAGCTTCTGCTGCTGGAATAACTAAGGTCACACACAGTGATTAAGATCCAAAGACTTTATTAGCGTTACAACATGGGTAACTTCATCTTAATACGTAACTCAAGACTGAGGGAGAAAGGGCTGAGAAGCCTTCTGTTAAACTAGTGGGCGTGGCAACAAAGTATGACTCATAACATGAGTGACGCTGATCCACAGAGGTAAATTAACCTACAACCCTTCATGTCTTTGAGATATTGCAGGAAACCGGAGCCACCCAGAGGAAACCCACGCAGCCACAGGGCGAACGTGGAAACTCCACAAGGACAGCACCCAAGGTTAGGATCAAACCCAGATGTCTGGCGTTGTAAAGCAGCGGTACCACCCGCTGCATCACCGTGCCGCTTTTGTGTTAATGTAAACTCAAAGCTTAGACATTTAACATAGAAGCAGTGATATGCTGGAGTGACAGCAGTGATGGCTTCTAGGGACTAATACGGGTAGAGTTGCAGATAATCTAAAACTGTCTATGGCGGCACATTGGCATAGAGGTAGAGTTGCTGTCTCACAGCGTCAGAGACCCAGGTTCGATCCTGACCTTGGGTGCTGTTTGTTTGGAGTTTGTATGAAGACTGGATAGACTTGGTTTATACTCTCTAGAATTTAGAAGATTGAGAGGGGATCTTATAGAAACTTACAAAATTCTTAAGGGGTTGGACAGGCTAGATGCAGGAAGATTGTTCCCGATGTTAGGGAAGTCCAGGACAAGGGGTCACAGCTTAAGGATAAAGGGGAAATCCTTTAAAACCGAGATGAGAAGAACTTTTTTCACGCAGAGAGTAGTGAATCTCTGGAACTCTCTGCCACAGAGGGTAGTTGAGGCCACTTCATTGGCTATATTTAAGAGGGAGTTAGATGTGGCCCTTGTGGCTAAGGGGATCAGGGGGTATGGAGAGAAGGCAGGTACGGGATACTGAGTTGGATGATCAGCCATGATCATATTGAATGGCGGTGCAGGCTCGAAGGGCCGAATGGCCTACTCCTGCACCTAATTTCTATGTTTCTATGTTTCTATGTTTCTATGTACGTTCTCCCTGTGACTGCATGAACTTTCTCTGGGTGCACCAGTTTCATCGCACACCCCAAAGATGTGCAGGTTTGTAGGTTAATTGGCTTCTGTAATTTGTTTTGTTTCGTTTGTTATCATCAAGTGTACTGACGTACAGTGAAAAGCTTTTTGTGCTACCTAGTTGTGCTACCCTGTCAGTGGAAATAACTATACATGATTACAATCAAGCCATCCACAGTGCACAGATACAAGATAAAGGGAATAACGTTTAGTGCAAGATAAAGTCCATTAAAATCAAATTGCCCCTAGTGTATAGGATGCAAAACTGGTGTAACATGAAATTAATGTGAGCGGGTGATCGGTGTTCGGCACGGATTCAGTGGGCCGAAGGGCCTGTTTCCATGCTGTATCTCTACACTAAAGATGGAGAGTGGTCTTTGGTTGAGCAGTGGTTTATAGAAGATCAGGAAAGAGTCGGGATGATATCCATCTCCCAACCCCCTCCCAGGTTAAACAAACTCTGAATATTAAGTTCTTTACGTGAATGATTGTCGACTTGGCTCTGCTTCCCAGAGCTGCCACTGCTGATGAAAATGGCTCAATGTTTGAGGTCGCATCTTTAGAAGATGAGGGGGGTAAAGTGAAGAAAACTAGATGGGTTAAAAAAAACGGAGTTCATTTAAAATGGCTTAAATTAGGTCATTTCTGAATTAACCCAAAGGCCATGAGTCCGAGTCATTTAGACTCTTGTCCTTGATGTCTACACTGACTCCTTTCTCTTTTTTAATTTTCAGTGTATTTATCTTGTTCTTATTATTCTGGAGACTGGATTGGACCTGTTTACTTTAAACTCGAACCAGTCTGACATAATTATTAAGTCGACATGAAACAATACAGAGTCGGGGGGCTGGGTGCCGCGCTGGGAAATGCTACAATATTCCTGAATCACATTCAGTCAAACACAGCAAAGTGTCGGAAACTGCACGTATAAAAACAAAAAAATACCAACAACTTGCGAATGAAGAAGGAAAAGTCCTGGAATGTTTGTGGAGGCAGTGGGATTGGTTCTTGCGACTCCATTGTTAATGTCACGGGATGTTTAGACTCTCGCTCTGTACGGCAGGTCTCAGAGACAACGTGGATGAATGGGTGGTGATTCCTTAAATTAAATTAAACCTAACCTTGTTTCCCTGTGGCCTTTGGAGATGCGGGCTTAAATGCATTCAATCAGTTCAATGATGTGGCTATGACCCTCTACAATAACGACCTCCACTAGCCCAGATGAAATTGGGAAGTTTTTTTTAAAAAAGGATCAGCCACGGAATTTATAACATATGCATTTTATCCTTTGGAGGCACAGCATCTTGATCTAATTATCCATGTTCAAAACTCTCGCAACAATGAGGAAAATCTTGGGATTTAACTGCAAAGCTGTACTGGATTAGGTTGGAGCTTTACCTAATGAACCCTCTGCAAAACAGAGACCCCACTAAATAAATGGCTTCAATACATGTAGCGTCGACGGAGACTTACTAACTTGGTCTCCGCAAAATCCTGATTCAACAGTTCTCTTAATCAGCATCATGTCGACATGTGTTTCCACAAGCCAGCCAATTTGTGAAACCAGTGGAAGGTGGGGCCGGGAGTTTTGTACCAGAGTGGGAGACTTCTAATGGGGGAAAAAAAAGAAGGGTTTGACACAAGGAGCTGCAGATGCTGTTTTACGGAAAAAAAGAAGACGCAAAGTGCTGGAATAACTAAGAGGCTCAGGCAGCATCCTTGGAGAACATGGATAGGTGACGTTTCACAAAGTGCTGGAATAACTAAGAGGCTCAGGCAGCATCCTTGGAGAACATGGATAGGTGATGTTTCACAAAGTGCTGGAGTAACTCAGCAGGTCAGGCAGTATCTCTTGAGAACATGGATAGGTGACGTTTCAGAGTGCTGGAGTAACTCAACGGGCAGGCAGCATCTCTGGAGAACATGGATATGTGAAGTTTGATTGATTGGTGCCGTCCTGTAGGGGGTATGGCTGCCTAGCCTGCAGTTGTCTGTTTTTCTTTTCATCTCTCTTTTTCTATTTTTAGTTAGTTTAGTGTTTTGTTTTGAGGAGTTCTAGCTTTTTTGTGTGTGGGGGAGGGGGAAACTAATTTTCAGGGTCCCTACCTGGTCGGAGATGCAGCTTTTCTCCGGGCTGCAGCTTCGACCCGTCCCCGCGGCCTACCAGCGGGCCTGGAGCGGCGTCTCCTGAGGGGACCGCCTGGAGCTTCGGCATCGGCGGCGGCGGCGGCACCGGCTCAGCAGCGGCGGCGGCGGCACCGGCGCGGCGGCGGCACCGGCTCAGCGGCGGCACCGGCTCAGCAGCGGCGACGGCACCGGCGGCGGCGGAGCTGCGGGTCGGTGGTGCAGCGCTGGAGCGCCATTGCGGGGCTGGCGGTGACTTCGCTGAAACTCCGGTAACTGGAGCTGGGTCCGTTGCGGAGCTGCGGGTCTGTGGAGCGGCTGCGGGCGGCGGCGCTGAACTTTCCATCGGGAGCCTGGGATCTCCTGATGAGATCGCCAGTTGAGCTCCATTCGGCGCGGCCCTGTCGGCTCCGGAAGCCACGGTCTCGAGTAAGGAGGCCCGACTATGGGTGAACATGGGGATGGGACTGGACTTTGTTCCTTTCCCCACAATGGTTCCCATTGTGGGGGGATGTTTTGATGTTGAAACTATCTATTACTGTCATGTTGTATTCTTTTTTAATGTGCTGCATGGCAAAAAGAATTTCACTACACCTAGGTGTATGTGACAAAATAAATTTGAAATTTGAATTTGAAATAAATTTGAAATTTGAAATTTGAAATTTGAAATTTGAAATTTCACAGTGCTGGAGTAACTCAGCTCGTTACCCTGCGTGGCAACCTTTTCACCTCGAGGTTGCTGGGTAAATGGGATGAGCTGCCGGAGGTAAAATGAATAGTTTTTGCCTCTATAATGTGCTACTAGGTGGAAATCACTGTTAAGAATAACATTCCAATTCTGAGTTACATAAAATTGTCATGGTTTCCCATCATCAACTAGTCACACTGTCGTGCCGCTGGTCCACAAATCACATCAATCTTCCCATCTTTGACTCTATCTACACTTCACATTGTCTCAGCAAAGCAGTCAACAAAATCAAGAATAACTCATACCCCAACCATTGCCTCTGCGCAGCGGTAGAGTTACTGTCTTACAGCAATAAAGACTGTAGTTCAATACTGACTACAGGTGCTCTATGTACGGAGTTTGCACGTTCTCCATGTGACCATGGGGATTTTCTCCAGGTGCTCCAGTTTTCTCCTACATTACAAAGAAATACAGATTTGCTTTCCCTCTCAGTCTGGAGAAGGGTCTTGATCCAAAACATCCCCATTCCTATTTTCCAGAGATGCTGCCTGACAGATTGAGTTACTCCAGCACCGTGTGTCGACCTACAGGTTTGTAAGTTAATTGGCTTCAGTAACTTGTAAAAATTATCCCAAGTGTGTGGGATAGTGTTAGAGTAAGGGTAATCATTGGTTGTCAGTGACTCGGTGGGCCAAAGTGCTTGTTTCTGTGACGTATCTGTATCTCTAAAGTAATGTTTACCACTGTAATAGAATATTCTGCACTCTGGGATTTTCCTCATTGTAATCATGTATAGTATGATTTGCCTAGATGATACACAAACAAATGTTTCTTGTTCTATTCTGGTATACATGGCAATAATAAACCAATACCAATACAATAACTTTTTCTCACAGAGACTGGTGAGTATGTGGAATTCTCTGCCTCAGAGGGCAGTGGAGGCAGGTTCTCTGGATGTTTTCATAGAAACATAGAAACATAGTAAATAGGTGCAGGAGTAGGCCATTCGGCCCTTCGAGCCTGCATCGCCATTCAATATGATCATGGCTGATCATCCAACTCAGTATCCTGTACCTGCCTTCTCTCCATACCCCCTGATCCCTTTAGCCACAAGGGTCACATCTAAGTCCCTCTTAAATATAGCCAATGAACTGGCCTCAACTACCTTCTGTGGCAGAGAATTCCAGAGATTCACCGCTCTCTGTGTGAAAAATGTTTTCCTCATCTCGGTCCTAAAAGATTTCCCCCTTACCCTTAAACTGTGACCCCTTGTTCTGGAGAGAGCTAGATAGGGCTCTTAAAAATAGTGGAGTCAGGGGATATGGGGAGAAGGCAGGAACGGGGTACTGATTGGGGATGATCAGCACTGATCACATTGAATGGTGGTGCTGGCTCGAAGGGCCAAATGGCCTACTACTGCACCTGTTGTCTATTGTCTATTGTCTATAAATAGTAACATGTGAACTTATTTTAAAATCCCATGTAATGTTCTTAAAGCAAAATCAACTACGTGTAAAATACTTCAAGGTTGATGTTTATTCCTGATGAGAGTTATGTCAGGTTAAGAAAATTCCAGTAGGTTATCAGGAGGGAATTTTTCCACCAGTGAAAACTGAATGATTTGCGCACTATAGCTTGGTTTTGTGTGACATTACTGTCTCCACCTTTGAGCTAAGCTGTTAACCTGCATTAAATAAATTTAAATGCAGTGTTAAAGCAACCTGCACCAGAATGTCAAATGAATTTAACAGTTCATTCATTAAATGGCAGGCCGCTCTGACTGGGTTAATATTACTGAATTGTAATTGCTCTTCTAATTGTCAGAAATCCACATCACTCTCACAAAGTCTCCCTGAGAGTTTGCTAATTAATTATTATTCACCACTCACTGCTCCACAGGTCAGAATCCTTGGCTGGGTGTGTGACCCCCCCCTGTCACTGTAACTCACCACTCAGCTGCAAGTTGCTACACAATGAAGTAAACTCTTCATGTAGGAAAGAACTGCATGGGGCTGGTTTACACCAAAGATAAACACAAAATGCTGGAGCACCTCAGTGGGTCAGGCAGCATCTCTGGAAAAAAGGAATAGGTGATTTGTTCTGAACTTTTTGATACCTCTAGTTTTATCCCCAACATGTCCCCTATTCATTTTCTCCAGAGATGCTGCCTGACCCGCTGAGGTGCTCCAGCATTTTGTGTCTATCTCCGATATAAACTCTTTACTACTCTCAGAGCTTTCTTTTTCTGACAGGTTTACTACCTCAGAACGTGCAATGATTCTGACAGATCAACAAAAGGCACAAAGTGTTGGAGTAACTAAGCCAGTCAGGCAATATTTCTGGATAACATGTGTTTAAGAAGGAACTGCAGATGCTGGAAAATCGAAGGTACACAAAAATGCTGGAGAAATTCAGCGGGTGCAGCAGCATCTAAGGACGAAGGAAATAGTCAACGTTTCGAGCCTAAACCCTTCTTCAGCCTGTTATGGATTTGGTGTTGAAGGCTGAGCTGTAATCAATGAACAGCATCCTGGCATATGTGTTCTTATTGTTAAGGTGATCCAGAGCTGAATGTTTTCAGGAGAGTTAAGTATCTTCTATAGATAGGCACAAAAAGCTGGAGTTATTCAACGGGTCAGGTAGCATCTCTGGAGAACATAGGTGACTTTTCGGGTGGCGACCCTTCTTCAGACTAAGAGTCAGGAGAGTGGAAAACTCTTCTATTTTCTGTGGAAGCCAGCATCTGCAGTTCCTTCCAACATATTTGGTTTCCTCAATAGATCAATTGTCCTATCCTACTTCCTTGTCCTCATCAATGCAGCAAATAGCAAGGGGTCTTGATAAGATAGATAATGTTTTGCCTATGGTAAGAGATTAAAGAAACTGAGGACAAGGGATTAAGGTGGGAGGAGAGAGTTTTAAAGGAAATCTGAGGGGTACGATTTTTATACATAGAGAGCAATTGATGTCTGGAAATCACATTTTCATTGAATTTTAGTCATAGATAGATGGAAGTGACAGTCTGAAGAAGGGCCCATCAGGCAGAACCTAGCATAAGCCACCCATTTACACTAATCCAACCATAATCCCATAATAAAATAATATTCGTGTTCCATCAACAAAACTGCAGAGGATGGTCCCACCAAACAACAAAATGATCGGCTGGTTAACCTGGTATTGTTGAAATGATGGGTAGAGCATCAACTCATTGCGACTCATTGCGACTCATTGCGACTCAAGGGGTCTTCTACGTATGTACATACATATGAGAAGGAAGATGGAGTCGTGGTTTAACATCTCACTTTGTAGAAAGTGCCTCTGTCACAGCAATCCCTGGTCATCACGCGGTGGCTGATACAGTCAGAATAACGCAAATCTCTTTAAAGACACTGCCACGCATCAGGCTGACTGTGTTTTAATGCAGGAAATGCCAGCTTGCATACAACATATCCGCAAACAGCAAAACAGGTGTGTAGGAAAGAACTGAAGATGCTGGTTTAAACCGAAGGTAGACACAAAATGCTGGAGTAACTCAACAGGACAGGCTACATCTCTGGAGAGAAGGAATGGGTGATGTTTCAGGTTGAGATCCTTCGTGGTCCTAGGATAGAGTCAAGGGGGGAGGTAAAGGGACAGGTGTTGCATCCCATGCGGTTGTAAGGGAAAGTATGGCAAAAGAATATTGGTGAGTGTGATTTTCTGGTAAGTAGTATTTTAAAGTGGCAGTTGACAGATTCTTGATTTGTAAGGGTGTGAAAGGTTACAGGGAGATGGCAGAAGAATGGGGTCGAGTAGGAAAGATAGATCAGCCATGATTGAATGGCGGAGTAGACTCGATGTGCGAAATGGCCGAATTCTGGTCCTATGACATGAACTATGAATGAGTATTGACCAAGTTAGTCTGGGAATTTGAACCAAGAAAAAAGTGCTGGAAGAACTCAACAGGTCAGGCAGTATCTGTGGAGGGAATGGATATCGGAAAGAAGTTATAGCAGTCTGATAACATGACCTCCAGATTTATAAACAGCTTCTTCCCACCAACCATCAGGGTCTTAAACCCTACAACTCGCTATTCTTCTTCAGACTAGTCTGGAGAATTTCCTGATCTCCTTCGAAGTTATCTGAGCTTTTCTCTTCATTTTAGAGGGCAGCCACAGTCGGATTAATGTTTTTTTTAAAGCCAAAACTTCTGAGCTTCAGCTGCAGTGACAACCTATTTTCTGGGTCAGAGTCAGGCATATTTAATTGTCATATGTACCGACAACGGAACAATTAAATTCATACTTACTGCAGCTAAACAGCCCAAAAATGCAATAGCACATGGATAAATATATAAATAATCAATAATACAGTACATTAATGAACATAAATAGACACAAAATACTGGAGTAACTCAGTGGAACAGGCAGCATCTCTGGAGAGAAGGGATTGGAGACGTTTCGTGTCGAGACCCTTCTTCATACATAATAACTGCAATGTTTAAGAAGGAACTGCAGATGTGGGAAAATCGAAGGTAGACAAACATGCTGAAGAAACTCAGTGGGTGCGGCAGCATCTATGGAGTGAAGTAAATAGGCAACGTTTCGAGCCAAAACCCTTCTTCAGACTGGCAATAACCGCAATACTATGTAACCTAATGGTGTCAAACCAAAGTCTATAGTGCAACCAAAGACACAGTCCATAGAAGATCATAGTTGCTGAGGTTATTGTTGTTCAAGAGCTTGATGGTTGCTGGGAAGAAACATAGAAACATCGAAAATTGGTGCAGGAGTAGGCCATTTGGCCCTTTGAGCCAACATCACCATTCAATATGATCTTGGCACGATCATCCAAAATCAATACCCTATTCCTGCCTTCTCCCCAATATTCCTTGATTCCATTGGCCCCAAGAGCTATATCTAACTCTCTCTTGAATACATCCAGTGAATTGGCCTCCATTGCCTTCTACGTCAGAGAATTCCACAGATTCACAACTCTCTTGGTGAAAAGATTTTTCCTCATCTGCAAAAGCTGTTCTTGAAATTGCAGGTCATGGTTTTCAGACTCCTGCACCTTGTTCCCAATGATTGGAGTGAAACAAAGAGTTACAGAAGAGTTTCAAGTTTTTAATTGTTACGTACCAAAAATGGACCTGCAGCAGCATAACAGATATGTCAATGCATCATTCGTAGATAACATAATAAGCAATAAAAGTTCAATAAATTAAAAAAAAAAAATCAAAATTATTGCAAAACAAAGCCCAAAGAATTTTGTGTATTTTTCAAGTGGAGATTGACAAGTTCTTGATTAGTACGTGTGTCAAAGGCTATGGGAAGAAGGCAGGAGAATGGGATTGAGAGGGAAAGATAGATCAGCCATGATTGAATGTGGAGTGGGCCGAATGGCTTAATACTGCTCCTGAGACCTGAACTTATGAAACCTCTAATGTAACCAAGATGACTCGTAGTTTAAGATTGATGGTTGGGGTGGGAGATTGCAACCTTCACGTGGTCCGCCCTGTTTCAAGGAATGCAATCAACCTGGCATGCACAATCAAATAAGATCAAATAGAACAAGTTGTCCCACAACTTTAGGCTGTGCACGCTATACGCAAGAAGAAGAAGACTGATTAATGGTTTTTGGGAAGAAACTGGTTCTGAATCTGGATGTTATGGTTTTAAGACTTCTATACCTTCTTACCGATGGCAGGAGTGAAATGAGAGCATTGACCAGGGTACTGTGGGTCCTTGATAATGCTGGCTGCCTTTTTGAGGCAGAGCCCCCAACAGATCCCTTCGATGGTGGAGAGGTCGGTGTCCGTGACGGACTGTGACGAACCCTTGTGGGTCTTTGATGATATTTGTAGAACTTGTAGCTTTTTGACATCACTCCTTCAGTTGACAACTGATTTAGTCTTGTGTTGTGAAAAATTATCCACATACAACCTTCCATGATGACTCAAAAACAAGAGTTCTAGTGTTGTCCCATAATATTTGCCTCGGCAATGGTACAATGGTCCAATGGTACTTTATTATTAGCTGTACCTAAGTGCAGAGAGATTCTTTTTGTTTTGCATACAGTTCAGTGACGACCTCACTATACATCATGCACAATTATACCAAATATAAGAGTGTAAGTTTACAGTTTACAGTTTAGTTTATTGTCACGTGTACCAAGGCACAGTGAAAAGCTTTTGTGTAAGATAGAGTGTAAGATAGTAGACTGCACTGAGTCCGTACACCAATGTCGTCACATTTTACCTGCCTTCATCTGCCCTTCTTAATTTAAAAAAAAAAGTGGAGTCTGAGTTTGGCCATATAGGCCCGTTGTCCTGACAACAGCACTGGGCTGGAGTTACAAGGGTTGGACTGGCCGATATGGCAAAGCCCTCCACCGCTGCCTCAGGGAAATCTACGCAACTTGGATAATGTTAAAGGGCCGAAGATCGCAAACGTTTTGACAAAGTTTGGCCGTGAACCGAGAGCAGATGATGCCTGTGATGTCCATCTGATTCTTTCCTTCATCCTTGTGCAAACCAGCGGAGGCTACAGTGGGAGGCAGCCCCCAACCCACTCCAGCTATTTGGATGCAAATACACTGCATTTGTCTGAGACAAAACCAAATTTGTCATCAACTTGATGGCTAATCTGCCCACAAGCTGTTGCCAAGATGTCTGAAGCATTGTTTGGAAGGATGTGCTGTCCATGGAGTTCAAAGACAAGGTACTTTAATAAGATGCTGAATTACTTATGCATGCCAATAGATTGACCATGCATATTTAACATATTTAACATATTTAACAATGTGAGGATTAAAAGAAGACTTTCATTAAATAATTTTATTGATTCAATGACATTCTTACAGGTTGTGGTGAGATTCTGTATTCCTTGCTAACCCTGCAAGGATAGATTAAAGAAATTCAATGTTCTTATGTGCCAGTTTCAGTTTTTGATCTACAAAGATAAAGAGATACAGCATGGAAACAGGACATTTGGCCCATCGAGTCTATAGTAATTACACTACTATTTTTATCCCACTATTTTACTAACCTATATTTGGTGTTATAAGGAGCAAGTGTACAAACTGGTCTCCCAAGACAAATCATGAACAAGACACATCTGCTAAACATCAAAAAAAACTTTGCTTAAACTTTAAACTTTAGAGATACAGTGCCCTCGGCCTTTCGGCCCACTGAGTCTGCGCTGACTAGTGATCACACCACACACTGACACTATCCTACAGGTTAGGGACGATTTACAATTTTTCCAAAGCCAATTAACTTACAAACCTGTACATCTTTGGAAACAGGAGCTCCTGGAGAAAAAAAAAGACTTTATATGATATAAAGTTATCTTTTAATCCTCACATATAAAGTTATAGACAATTTCAATTATAGAAAAACAAAAAAATTCAATATATGATCAAACGTTATTCACTGAGTCGTTGACCCAAATGAAACAAGAGACGCAATAAAGTGAATCAGGCATTGATATGTCAAGGTACACAAAACTTGCTGGAGAAACTCAGCGGGTGCAGCAGCATCTATGGATATGTCAAGGCTATTTTCCTAATGGGCAGATTTCACCTGGTGAATTCATGAGCAAAGTCTAACCCATGCTAAAAACAAGGAACAGTTGATGCTGGTTTGCAACAAAAGACACTACACAAAGTGTGGAGTAAATCAACGGGTCAGGCAGCATCTCTGGAGAACATGGACAGGTTATGTTTTGAATCAGGAACCTTCTTCAAGGGTCTCCAACCAAAAACTTCACTTTTTCATGGTCTCAAAGGTGCTGTTTGACCAACTGAGTTACTCAGCAAACTTTGTCCAACCTAAGTTAAATTGTTTCATGTGTAATTTGCTCATTAAAAATTAGTCCTATAGTTCTGATACGGTACAATGGCTAAAACTATATTCTGTATGCTATACCTTCCCCTTTGCTCTACCTACTATACTTGAATGTGACTTACTTGTATATATGGAGAGTATTATCTGATTGGATAACAAAGCTTTCCCCTGTACCTCAGCATACATGATAATAATATAGCTAAAACTAATGGATCAGTTTTCCAGACCTTGAGTTTCTTTATTAATTCAAAGATTTTGATAAAGCACTTGAAAGGAATAATTTTAAATGGTGAAGAGTTACTAAAAGTGGGATGCAAACAATTCATAATTTATCATCTTGCATTCTTCAAGTGTCAAAGCTCGTAAAAAGGTAGAATCTTGACTTGGCCATGATGGCCTGTTGTCCTGGCAATGGCACTGGGTCGGAATTGCAGGGTCGGCCTGGCCAGGCGATGTTGTCGATGTCTTTCACCGCTGCACGGCTGCTCCGTGCCGCTGTAGGCCGTGTCCGATCCTCGCACTCGGCCTCCTGGAGCGGCGTCCGATTTAATTGAACCCCAGGCAGCTGCGGGACCTCCAGCGACCCACCCCACCATCACCTCTATCTAGGCACATCGACTCATGAACGCGCTGTTCCCACACCTCCTGCAGCCACTGCTCAGCCTCCATGCCCCGGGGCGGATCTCCCAGCCAGCCTTGGAACCCCCAGCCCACTCAACGGCACTGATCCTCTCCTCCATCTGCCACCACCGACATCTTGAAGGATTGTCATGAACCGTCCAGGCCATTCTTACTTATAGACACAATAAACTGCAGATGCTGGTTTACTCAAAAGGACACAGAGTGCTTGAGTAACTAATTGAATTAGGAAGCATCTCTGGTCAACATGGATATGGGTCTTTCAGTCTGATGAATGGTTCCATCCAAAATATATCATGGCCACGTTCTCCAGAGATACTGTCTGACTTCAGTCTGAAGAAGGGTTTCGGCCCAAAACGTTACCTATTTCCTTCGCTCCATAGATGCTGCTGCACCCGCTGAGTTTCTCTAGCATTTTTGTGTACCTACTGTCTGACTTACTGAGTTGCTCCAGCCCTCTGTGTCATTACCTGTTCTGGACTGTACAATATGTGACTTAGATCCACCAATGTGGTTAATTCTTAGCTAAAGTGGCCAAGTAGGACCTTCAGGAGATGGACCATTAACATTACCCATGCTACATCCTCTCAACAATCTTTGAACAACATTTCCTAATTTCTC
The DNA here is from genome assembly GCF_028641065.1 of Leucoraja erinaceus. NCBI lineage: Eukaryota > Metazoa > Chordata > Chondrichthyes > Rajiformes > Rajidae > Leucoraja > Leucoraja erinaceus. The sequence goes on from NC_073388.1 coordinate 39,050,394, forward strand.
TTTCTGAGTTATTAGAACTAAAAAAGAACCGTACCTCTTGCACTGAATTTGTTTATTCTAGTTGTGCATGTTTGTGGCTATTACTTTATTTGCACAATCTTTTTCTTGATTATGGAATTGACGTGTAATTTCTGCATGTTTTATGTGTGTTGGCTGGCTATGTGCAAGTGATGCTGCTGCAAGCATTATTTTCATTGTAATCTGTACCCTACTGTTCTTGCGTATATGACAAAAAACTGAACTTGTTAACATTAGATTGGATTTGACTTAACAGTACAGCACTTCTTTGGTCCTTCATCTGTGGTCTTTCAGCCCACAATGTCTGTTTCTTTCTGCATGCATATGGTCCATATCCATGTACTCCTTGCTTAATCATTTGTCTGCCTAAATGGATCTTATATGTTGCTATCACATCTGCTTCCATCATCTCCCATGGCAGCACGTTCTAGGCACCTACCACTCACAGTGATTTGTCTTACAATTCATCATTAAATTTTCCCCCTTCTCCACTTGCATAGGAAAGGTTTTGAGGAATATGGGCCAAATGCAGGCAAATGGGATTGGCTTAGTTGGGACATCTTAGTCAGCATGGAAGAGTGGGACCAAAAAGTGCTGTGGACACTATGATTCTCAGCTTAAACCTTTACTCTCTGATATTTGATATTTCCATCCTAGGGAAAAGATTCTAACTGACGATAAACACAAAGTGGTGGAGTAACACAGTGGCCTCGGCAGCATCTCTGGAGGAAAAGGAATAGGTGACGTTTTGGGTCAGAACCCTATTTCAGACTTCTTCAACAATCTGAAGAAGTGTCCTGACCCTAAACTCCCCCTATCTTTTCCCTCCAGAGATGCTGCCTGATCTGCTGAGTTACTCCAGCACTTTGTGTCTATCTTTGGTATAAACCAGCATCGGCAGTTCTATGTTTCTACAAAAGATTCTGACAGTCTACCCTATATATGCCTGATATAATTTTGTATACTTCTATCAGGTCTTCACTAAACCTCCAGAGAAAGTAATCCAAGTCTCTCTATAGATGTGTACAAATGAGCTGCAGATGCTGGTATATACTGAAGATAGACACAAAGTGCTGGAGTAACTCTGCAGGCATGTCTTGTATCTATCTTCAGTATTTAACAATCAGAAGAAGGTTCCCAACCCAAAACGTCACACATCCTTTTTATCCACAGATGCTACCTGACCTGCTGAGTTACTCCAGCACTTTGTGTCTCTCTCCTTACAGTTAATAATCCCCATCCAGTTGTTGAATTTTGCTGGTTAGTTCTCCCTTGAAAAAACTTTGCATGTTCCTTATTGTATTATAGGCTGCAGACAAAGGCAGGTTGTTACGATTCCTGGTGCTCACTTTAAATCTGTACAGTAACAGATCGGACCTCAACCCCAGCATGCAAAATACCAAGGACATTAAAAGGATTTCAATCAAATGGTTTGTAACTGCAGGCAGGGTTTGCTGAGGGAAATTACAAACCATTCAGCCTAATGGCAGCAGCGGAGAGCCAGCAGGCTCCCCCGAGGCCACGCAGAACAAAAGGATGCAGCGAGCTGACCAATGTCCAGCACAAACTGAGTTACAAAGCATTCCTCTCCGCATTTACATCATAAAGCAGCCGTGCACATTTCCTGAATGTAGATTAGAGTTTCCTTTCACTGCAACAGCAACTCGCCAACCCCCCTCTCTCCCCACCGTCCTCCACACCATGATATGCTGCATGCCTGCCTTCCTTAGAAACATAGAAAATAGGAGCAGGAGTAGGCCATTCAGCCCTTCGAGCCAGTACCACTATTCAATATGATCATGGCTGATCATCCAAAATCAGTACCCCATTCCGGCGTTTTCCCCATATCCCTTGATTCCCTGAGCCCTAAGAGCTAAATCTAACTCTCGCTTGAAAACATCCAGTGAATTGGCCTCCATTGGCAGAGAATTCCACAGATTCACAACTCTTTGGGTGAAAATGTTTTTCCTCATCTCAGTCCTAAATGGCCTACCCCTTATTTTTAAACTGTGACCCCTGGTTCAGAACATTTTTCCTGCATCTACCCTGTCCAATCCTCTAAGAATTTTGCAGTGCCCTCCATAATGTTTGGGACAAAGGCCCATCACCTATTCACTGCCTCTGTACTCCACAATTTGAGATCTGCAAGTGAAAAAATTACATGCGGTCAAAGTGCACATTGTCAGATTCCAACAAAGGGTATCTTTACACATTTTGGCCTCACCATGCAGAAAGCAAAGCAGTGTCCATACACAGTCCCCCCACTTCAGGGCACCACAATGTTTTGGACACAGCAATGTCATGTAAATGAAAGTAGTCATGTTTAGCATTTAGTTGCACATACTTTGCATGTAATGACTGCTTGAAGTTTGCGATTCACCAGTTGCTGTATTATATCAGCCGGCAATTTAGCCTCCATGGACACAAAGTGCTGGGGTAACTCAGCGGGTCAGGTAGCATCTCAGGAGGAAAAGGATAGGTGATGTTTTGGGTCAGACCCTTTTCCATTCAGCCACCTCTTCTTTTAGTTCCAAATCATCACCTGTTCTTTCTTCCCAGAGATGTAGCCTGACTTGCTGAATTATTCCAGCACTTTGTGTCTATGATTGATATAAACCAGCATCTGCAGTTCGTTCCAACAAACTTAGTGTCTATGTTGTGTCTTCCGCTAAACATAGACACAAAGTGCTGGAGTAACTCAGCATGTCAGGCAGCATCACTCGAGAAAAAGGATGGGTGATGTTTCGTAACGGGAAGCTTCTTCAGACTCATTTAATCAATTACTATCTTTGGTATAAACCGGTGTCTGCAGCTCTTTGTTTGTTGTTTCTACATTGTGCCTTTAACTGCAATGTCCCCAACATCCCCTCCACTTTCACTCTCACTCTCTCTCTATCACTTTCCCTTTATCATTTTCTTTCTCTCTTTCTTAAAGAGATTTAAAAGACATTTGGACAGGTGCATGATTAGGAAAGGTTTAGAAAGATATGGGCCAAACGTGGGCAGGTGGAAATAGCGTAGATTAAACGTTTTGGTCGGCATGGACATGTAGGGCTGAAAGGCCTGTTTCCGTGCTGTGTTTCTCTGTGACTCTCACCTTAAACCCATGCAACCTAGTATTTCATATTTTTATCCTTTAAAGTGGTTCCTTCTGTCTTCCCTATCTATGCCTCTCATTGTATACTTCACGGCACGGCATGGAAACAGGCCCTTTTGCAGGCTAGGTAGCATGCAACAAAAAGGCTCGTCACTGTACCTCGGTACACGTGACAATAATAAACTAAGCTAAATGAGTGTGAATGGGTGATCGATGGTCAGTGTGGATAGAGGATAAATGGTATAAAGTTTAGTACAAGATAACGACCAGTATCCCGAGTGATCTGAGGAGCTGCACATATGGCGGGAGAGTCCCGGGGAGCTGCGTGGGGCCGATCCATCTGCCGAACAACCGCGCCGCTGCCGACTTACCAGAGCAACCGGGCGGCGAGGCCTGTCTGGGCCGAAGTAATGACAACGGTGATGAGAGCCTCGATGGCGGCGATGGGAGCCTCGGCGAGTCCACGCTGATCAGTGATCCCCGCACACTAGCACTATCCTACACATTAGGTACAGCACAATTCACAATTTTATCACAGCCAATTAACCTACAAACCTGTACGTCTTTGGAATGTGGGAGGAAACCGGAGCACCCGGAGAAAACCCATGGTGTCACAAGGAAAACGTACAAACACCGTACAGACAGCACCCGTAGTCACGATCAAACCCGGGTCTCTGGCGCTGTAAGGCAGCAACTCTACCGCTGAGCCACCCATGTCTCTTGGTTTTTTATCACGATCAAGTTCTGTTTGGAAAGATGTAAAACATGCTGCCAGCACTCTCTGCTCCATTTTAAACCATCTCACAGAATCCAAATGTGCCCCCCTGTTGATTCATTGTTTAAGAAGGAACTGCAGATGCTGGAAAAATCGAAGGTAGATAAAAATTCTGGAGAAACTCAGCGGGTGAGGCAACATCTATGGAGCGAAGGAATATGTGACATTTCGGAGGAGGGTCTCGACCCGAAATGTCATCTATTCCTTCGCTCCATAGATGCTGCCTCACCCGCTGAGTTTCTTCAGCATTTTTATCTTCCTCCCCCTGTTGATTCAGGTCAGGCTTCCATTAATCCTGCTCAATGCAAAAGCTGTTTCAATCTCAGTACTGATCCCACACACACTTTTAACCCTGTTCCTTCTCACAGTAACAGCAACCTTGATTACATTAATGTGATTGAGCATGTGTAGTGCATAAGAATATGAATTTCTACCAAGTGAAAAGTTCTTTAAATATTTGGTGTTGGGGCATAGCATCTGCATTCAACTGGCACCCATCCCCCCACTTTAAACTAAAAGTTTAGGGACACAGTATGGAAACATGCACTTCGGCCCATTGACTATTTCACATTAGTTCCATGTTTTCCCACATTCTCATCCACTCTCTACACATTAGGAACAATTTACAGAGGGCTAATTAACCTACAATCCTGCATGTTTCTGGGATGTGGGTGGGAGGAAACCGGAATACCTGGAGGAGACCTATGTGGTCACAAGGAGAAGGTGCAAACTCCACACTGATACCATCCAAGGTCAGAATCGGACCCAGGTCTCCGGCACTGTGAGGCAGCGACTCTACCAGCTGCGCCAATTTGTCTCACAATTATTCAATGATACACATCTACCTAGGTACAGTGAAATTTTTTGTTTTTACATACGATCTGGGAAAACCATACAGAAGACCTCACCTACAGTAGGCAGTACCCAAGAGTCTAGCGGCGAAAAAAATGTCAGCAGTTCTTAGTATAATCTTATCTTCATGCAGCGGTGAATCAGACCTGCCGCCATCACGACTCTCTCCCAATGCTTAGAGTTACTCTCTATTCCTTCATTGGATCACTCCACACAGTATCCCCCCCCGACCCTGAACAGGATGCATAATGAGTATGGGTTATAAGGGGAGGGGGGTGGATAGGCAGAGGCATTTATCCCTGGAGCACAGGATGCTAAGAGAGACATTGCAGACAAAATGTGTAATGTCCCTGTCCCACTTAGGAAACCTGAACGGAAACCTCTGGAGACTTTGCGCCCCACCCAAGGTTTCCGTGCGGTTCCTGGAGGTTGCAGGTGGTTGCCGGAGGTTGCAGGTAGTGGAAGCAGGTAGGGAGACTGACAAAAACCTCCGGGAACCTCTGGGAACCGCACAGAAACCTTGGGTGGGGCGCAAAATCTCCAGAGGTTTCCGTTCAGGTTTCCTAAGTGGGACAGGGCATTAAGAATGAACTGCAGATGCTGGTTCACACCCAAGGTAGACACAAAACTGGAGTAACTCAGCGAGTCAGGCCGCATCACCGGAGAATTCAGGTACCAAGACAATTAATATTTTTAAGGTGGAGATTGACAGATTCTTGATTAGTTCGGGTTTCTGGGGCTATGGAGAAAAGACAGGAGAATGGGTTTAAGAGGGAAAGAAAAATCAGCCATGATTGAATGGTGGAGTAGACTTGATGGGCTGTTTGGCATAATTCTGATCCTTGAACTTATGAACTTATGACTTATGGAGAGAAGAAATAGGTGTGGCAGTCCCTGGGGGGTAGGCTGGGAGCAAGGAATGGTGGAGCCCACAACGGTTAATTGTTGGCTGTGAAAGAGGTGATAACGAAGGGATAAATGGATGTGAACAGTGGAACTGGTGGGATGACTAGGGACGTTGAGGATCATTGCAGAAGTATATGAAGCCATGAGGGGCATGGACAAGGTGAATGGTGGCAGTCTTCTCCCCAAAACTAGAGGGCGGCGCAGTGCAGCGGTAGAGCTGCCGCCTCAGAGTGCCAGAGATGCAGGTTCGATCCTGACCTCGGATGCTGTGCTGTGTGGAGTTTGTACGTTCTCCCTGTGACTGCGTGGGTTTTCTCCAGGTACTCCAGTTTCCTCTCACATTCCAAAGACATTCAGGTTTGTAGGTTAATCGTCCCTCTATAAATACCCTAGTGTGTAGAATAGAACTAGTCTAAGGTGATTGAGGGTTGAAGGGCCTGTTTCCATGCTGTACCTCTGAACTAAACTAAACTAAAGCGGCAGTGATTTAAGGTGTGAGGAAAAAGATGTAAAGAGGATCTGAGGAGCAACATTTACACACAGAGGATGATAGGTATATGGACCAAGTTGCCAGAGGATGCCATGGAGATAGGTACAATGACAACATTGAAAATATGTTAAGGCATGTACAGGAGAGAAATGATAGGGATGTGGGCCAAATGCAGGAAATATTTGTGGAAGCTGCTGTGAATAGATTTCTTCTATCGCAATAGTGATGACTTGAAAATCCTCCTATTGACTGCAGAGTACTTTAGTCAACCTCAAGCTGTGAAAGGTGCTATAGAAATGCACACCTACCTCTCCCAAAGTGGCTGTGGATGTCCCATTTCAAGCAAGATTTAAGCACCATGACACAAGGGTGTAGGTTTAGGTTTATTATTGTCACGGGTACCAAAGTACAGTAAATTGCTTGCCATCCAATCACATCAGAGAATACTATGCATTCAAGTCCAATAGGTAGAGCAAAGGGGAAGATTACAGAGTGCAGAATATAGTTCTCAGTATTGTTGGGCATCAGACCCAAAGACAAAGTCCAATGTCCACAATGGCGTAGAGATTTAGTTTAGATCAGTTTAGTATAGTTTAGTTTAGTTTAGAGAACATGGATGGGTGACGTTGGTTTAGTTCAGTGGGTCAGGCAGCATCTCTGGAGAAGAAGTATGGGTAACATTTCGGGTCAGGACTTTCTTCAGATTCTTCCAACCAGACTGAAGAATGGTTCTGATCCAAAATGTCACCCATCCTAATTCTCCAGAGATGCTACCTGACCTGCTGAGGTACTCCAGCACTTAGTGTTCATCTTTCATATAAACCAGCACCTGCAGTTCCTTATTTCTCCACCTATCTCCTGCTAGCCTTTGTTCCCCCTCACCTCTCTTTTCCAGTTTTCTACTGCAATCAGTCTGAAAGAGGGTCCCGACCTGAAATGTCTCCTGTAGACAGGTGTGAGCACTACACTGAATGACATTACTGAGCACATGCACATTGACAATGTATTAAGAGCTGTTACAGAATTTTTTGTTCTGATAAAAAGACACAAAATGCTAGAGTAACTCAGCAGGTCAGGCAGCATCTCTGAAGAACATGGTCATATAGTCAGAGTCATAGAGCATTGAAAAGAGCTTTTTGTGCTCAACATGCCCATGCCGACCAACATGCCCCATCTACACTTCTACCCCAACTGTAATTTTGTCGTTGCCCTGTATGTGGTGACTCTTTGCATGCCTTGTGTATGGTATACACAACAAAGCATTTCCCAGTGACATGTCACATGTGATAATAAAGTATTTTAGTGGTCCGAGAAACGACTACTGGAGTTTTCAACAGATCTTTATTCGAAAGTTCAATTACCAGCATACAGGCTTTTCAGACACGTCTGCCCACAACGGTGGTCAGCGCTGAACTAACGCGCACAAGGAAAAAACAACGCAAAACCAGCAGCCCCTCCCGAGTCACGTGACCGCGGCATCCGAACGCCGAGTTCGATATCTGCGTGCGTTAGCAGGCGCCGCTACAGTATCAATCAATTAATCAATCACCGGCCCACGTTGGACCATATTTTTATTAAATGTTTATTAAAAAAGTGTTTATTAAATGTTTTTCTGCATATATATTTCATTCTGAATCAAGTTTATTATAGGCATTAACAAGTCCATTCCCTCTCACAGTACCTGGCCCGCTGCGTTCCTCCAGCGCTTGGAGTTTGGCTCCAGATTTAAACACCTCCCTGGCGATGCAGACCGATTGAAACGAGTGTTTGAATTAGCAGCCGCGACTCAGCGCCGCGCTGCTGAGTTTTTTTGTTTTGACAATGTAATCATCTCTTTATCACTTTCCCAAATGTTATTAATTTACGAGCCCCTGACATTTAGTAATCCAGCTGTTGAGAGTACACGTGCACCGTTCCCCCGCTGGATTCCAGGTGCTGCCTGTCAACTTGCAGATAAATTAAGTCTTTAAGCGCGGTTAACACCGTTCAGTTGACTGATGGCTGAATGTAATTTGCAGCAAAATGATTGTTGCAAGCAAAGTTTGCATATATTTGCACACCGCTGCTGACAGATTCATTAAACATCTTTGACTCACGTATGATGAGTCTGGTAATCTGAGATTTTTTGCAATTACAGAGCGAATATAGTGTTTGGACGGAAAGGAACTAAATTGCTGGGCAACACCGCAATAATATTTGGGATTTCATTTTAGTTTTTCTGTTGAAAACTGTAAAAATCTTGAATACTATGGCTCAAGTTTGAAGTTTAGTTTAGTTTAGTTTAGAGATACAGTATGGAAACAGGGCCCTTTAGTCCACCATGTCCCTGCCGAGTTCTATCCTACACACTAGGGACAATTTACAGGAGCAGGCTGAGTGGCTGAGCCTTGGGACCAATTCATAAGCTTTAATATAATTTAAAATGGTCAAATTGAAGTTCTATATATCTTACAGAACTTTGCTTTTGTTATTACATTCTTTCAGATTGTTTTTGGGGCAGTAAACTGCCGAATTTCCTTTCCATGATCGATCACCTGAAACCTTCAGATTAGTCCAGCCTAGTTAGATACTGTTGTTTCAAGTCGAATGTTGCCTCTGTTCAGCATACAATCAGAATCTGCCTATAATCTTTACCCAAATGATGCCTGGATTAAAGGGTATTGGACAGAGGATGGACAAACTTGGATTGCTTTCTCTGGAACATCGGAGTATGCAGAGAGACCTGATAGAGGTATGTAACATTATGAGAGGCATAGAAAGGGTTCACAGTCAGAACCTTTATCCCAGGATGGAAAAAATTAAATACTAAGGGGCATAGCTTTAAGGTGCCAGACCGACTGAATTACTCCAGCACTTTGTATCTATCATTGGTTTAAATCAACATCTGCAGTTCTTTGTTTCTAAGTTTCTTCAGATGCTGGCTGATGTTTCGAGTCAGGACCCTTCTTCAGACTGAAAGCAGGGGGTGGAGTGATGGAGAGCCGGAGGCGAGAACAGACCAGGACCATGGGTCGGCAATGTTTCAGACTGAGGACGGGTCAGGACCCAAAACGTTGCCCATCCATGTTCTCCAGAGATGTTATAGAGTCATTGAGTCATACAGTGTGGAAAGAGGTGATAACAGTCCTTTCGCCCAACTCACCTACGCCCACCAACATGTCGCATCTACACTAGTTCCATCTGTCTTCTTTCGGCCCATATCCCTCTAAATCTATCCTATTCAAGTACCAGTCTAAATGTTTCTTAAATGTTGCGATAATACCTGCCACAACTACCACCTCTGGCAGCTCGTTCCATACACCCACCACCCTTTGTGTAAAGTTACCCCTCAAGTTCCCATTAAATCTTTCCGCCCTCATCTCAAACCTATGTCCTCTGATTCTCAATTTCCCATACACTGGGCAAAAGACTGTGCGTTTACTCGATCTATTCTTCTCATGATTTTGTACACCTCTATAAGATCACCCCTCATTGTCCTGCACACCAAGAAATAAAGCCCTAGCCCGCTCAACCTCTCCCTGTAGCTCAGTCCCTCGAGTCCTGGCAACATCCCGGTAAATCTTCTCTGAACTCTTTCAAGCTTGACAACATATTTCCTATGATAGACACAAAAAGCTGGAGTAACTCAGCAGGACAGGCAGCATCTCTGGAGAGATGGAAAGGGTGATGTTCCGGGTCGAGACCCTTCTTCAGACTGGTTGAGGATAAGGGAAACGAGAGATATAGATGGTGATGTGCAGAGTGAAGGAACAATGAGGTTCTTTAGTAACTTGTCAGTTTCTTTGTTGAACTAAATTAAGGCGCATGTTGCAATCAAAAGTGCTTGAAATATTAAAGATATGCAAAAAAGTAACAATGATAAAGGAAACAGGCCATTGGGCTGTTTGTACGGTGAAAATGATAACATGGTGCCCAGAGCTGAACACAATACACTAAATGTGGCCTCACCAACGTCTTATATAATCGTAACATGACCTCCCAACTTCTATACTCAAACCCCCGATTTCTATACTCAATCCACTAATGTTGCCTAATCCGCTGTTATTCCAGCACTTTGTGTATTTTTTAAATGCAAACCAATGTCTGCAGTTCCCTGTATCTCCGTCATATCTCTCGCAGTTGCAAGATTACTCTCAGTTTCTGCAATCAGCCTTGGAGTGAGTTCAGTAATCAGCACCTTAAGGGACGTTAATCGATGCTAGTTCTTAATCTGATAAACTGTGCTAGCTAATATGGAAATGTAACATTTCTTTTGAATGCTACGGGGCTACAATGCTACATATTCATGAGATGTCCAAACTCAGACGGGCAGCTAAATCCCGCGATCCCTTCAGAAAATTAAAATCAATCAAAATTTATTTAACAGCGTATTGAAAGGCAGCTTGAAGCTCAAATCCTATGGTTCTTCAGTAAAATACCAACAGCTGCAGTGATTAGGCATCAGTTCGTAAATTAATTTAACAAATGAGATGCTTATTAAATGTATTTTTGCGAACATAGCCTTGATACTGAACATCCACCATTGTGGTAACTGGCTCTCCAGTGTTGTGTTGAGTAATGTGGCAACAACAGGTTAATCACACACTTACCCCAATCCAACTGTTTCTTTTAGTTTGGTTCAGTTTAGAGATACAGCGTGGAACAGTACCTTCAGCCCACTGAGACCTTATTGACCATCAATCACCCATTTACACTAGTTCCACGTTATCCCACTTTCTCACCCACCCCATACACACTAGGGGCAATTTGCAGATGGCCAATTAACTTATGAACCCGCACATCTTTGGGATGCGGGAGGAAACCCGGTGGAAAATCATGTGGTCACAGGGAGAACGTGCAAACTCCACACAGACACTGCATCCGAGGTCAATATCAAATCCAGGTCTCTGGCGCTGTGAGGCAGCGGCTCCACTAGTTGGCCACTGTGCCATCCTCAGCATCTCACACATTTGTCCTTTATTGTCACATGTATCTAGGTACAGTGAAATACTTTGTTTTTGCAAACTATACGGTAAAATCATGGCTACAATAGACAATAGACAATGGACAATAGGTGCAGGAGTAGGCCATTCGGCCCTTCGAGCCAGCACCGCCATTCAATGTGATCATGGCTGATCATCCCTAATCAGTACCCGTTCCTGCCTTCTCCCCATATCCCCTGACTCCACTATATTTAAGAGCCCTATCTAGCTCTCTCTTGAAAGCATCCAGAGAACCTGCCTCCACCGCCCTCTGAGATAGAGAATTCCACAGACTCACCACTCTCTGTGAGAAAAAATGTCCTTGTCTCCGTTCTAAATGGCTTACTCCTTATTCTTAAACTGTGGCTCCTGGTTCTGGACTCCCCCAACATCGGGAACATGTTTCCCGCCTCTAGCTTGTCCAAGCCCTTAACAATCTTATATGTTTCAATGAGATACCCTCTCATCCTTCTAAACTCCAGAGTGTACAAGCCCAGCTGCTCCATTCTCTCAGCATATGACAGTCCCGCCATCCCGGGAATTAACCTTGTAAGGTGAGAGGGGGGAAATATGATGGAATGTGTAGGGCAAGTTTTTTCAGGGGTGGTGGTGGAGGCAGATACAATAGTAGCTTTTAAGAAGCTTTTAGATGGGCACATGTATATGTAGGGAACGGAGGCATATGGATCTCTTGCAGGCAGATGAGATTAGTTCAGCTAGGCATCATATTTAGCACAAGCATTGTGGGTCGAAGGGCCCATTCCTGTGCTTTATTGTTCTTTGTTTCAATTTCACAACAAAAGCACAATTCAACCATTGATTAGGTCCCTAGATGGAGGTGGACAAGAGATGTTGGGCAGGGGAACATCAATGTACATCAGCAAGTAGGGGGAGATGGCCAGTGTGTGGCGTGTGTTAGGACATGGGCGTCACACCTTCAGGTACCCCACCATACACCGGGACCACCAATTTCCTCCCCATCCCTTCCCTGCTCCCTTCTATCCACCAACCTTCGACTCTGGCTCTACAACTCACTCCCAACTTTCCTTTCTTATCAGATCCCACCATCAGCACCCTTCTGTCTTCCCCAGATCACATGCAGCCTCGATCACTATCTCCATCCTTGTCTCCCCAAGCTGACACACCAGTTAAATCAACCTCTCCTCACCTCGATCTGTGGTGAATCTGTGGAATTCTCTGCCACAGAAGGTAGTTGAGGCCAGTTCATTGGATGAGTTTAAGAAGGAGTTAGATGTGGCCCTTGTGGCTAAAGGGATCAGGGGGTATGGAGAGAAGGCAGGTACAGGATACTGAGTTGGATGATCAGCCATGATCATATTGAATGGCGGTGCAGGCTCGAAGGGCCGAATGGCGTACTCCTGCACCTATTTTCTATGTTTCTATGTTTCTATGATCCACTTATCACTATTTCTGTCCTGGGCCTCCTCCACTGTCAGAGTGCGGCCACGTGCAAACTAGAGGAACATTTGGCTTGGGCAGCTTACGACGCAGCTAATTTCGAAACGTTAATTTCCCTCTTTTCCAGTAACTCCCGCATTCCCTACCCTCTCCCACCCTAGTCGTCCTACCACTTCCACTCTTCGCATCCCTGTCTCCCTTTGTTATAACCTCTTTCCCAACCAACAATGGACCATTATGGGCTCCACACTCCCTTGGTCATCTGTTGCCGGCCCTGCTTTGTTCTGGCCTTTTCTTACCTCCAGTTCCCTCCACTCTACATTCAGTCTGAAGAAAGGTCCCGACGCGAAACGTCACCCATCCTTTTTCGCCAGAGATGCTGCCTGACCCGCTGAGTTACTCCAGCACTTTGTGTCTATCCACCTATCACTTGCCAGCTCTTGCCCCATCCTTTCCTCTCATCTCTCCCTGACAGCTATCTTACTTCTGTCATCTATCGAAACAAAGAACTGCAGATGCTGGTTTATATCAAAGATAGACATAAAGTGTTGGAGTAACTCAGTGGGTCAGGCAGCACCTCTGGAGAAAAAGGTGACATTTCAGTTCGGGACCCTTCTTCAGACTGTCATCTGTCCATTTCCCTCTATGCATGCTGCCTGAGTTCCTCCAGCAGTTTGTTTGTTGCTCGGCATCCCTCCAATGCTGAAATGGAGGGGTGGAAGGAGCAAAGTGGGGAAGGAGTGTGTGGGTTTGTCAAATCAAGAGCTAATCCCTTCTCAACACTGCAATCTCCAGATATTCAAACCAGGCATGCCAGCGAACAAAATATGGTGCAGAAAACGGAAAATAAAATCCTTGCTTCTATGAAAAGTCCCGACTCCCGGGAGGTTTGTGTGGGATCTGGAGTTTGACCCAATCAGGGAAAAAAAAAAATTCCATCCTGAGAATAGAACTGAACATCTGTGTGGAAGAGATCTGAGGTGGCATCAAATATTGGGGTGGGAATTAATGAAATGTTGGTAATCAATTAAAAATATACTTTAATTCACATTTAACCTCTATTTGCAAAAGCAATTACCGTGCGAACAGCATGTGGACTGATTATACAAAAGTATACACATCGGCCTTTTGCCAGTAAATGGCTGTAAATGTGCAGAGGAGTTTCTAATTACAGAGTAAATGACTGGGGAGGGAACCTATCAGTTTGGGCATCTCCCCTGGGGAAAATGGGCTTGATTCTCTCGCAGTCTGGGGTAAGGTAGAGTAAAACAGGAGCTCTCTTCAGAATAATTGATCTTTTCTGAATTAACAACACAGCCTGACTCAAGGCAGCTGTCTCTCCTTACGATCAGCTGAAAGGATGATGCCGGCAGAGCTGGAGTAACGTACTGATTATGTTTGCTGTGCAGCCTCGCGAAGGCAGGTTCGAATCCCACCACAGCAGGTGAAGAATTGATACTCCACTAATTAAATAAATCCACGTTAATAATAATCAAATTAATGGCATGGTGGTGCAGCGGGAGACCCAGGTTGGATCCTGACCATGGGTACTGTCTTGCATGTTCTCCCTGTGACCGTGTGGGTTTTCTCCGGGTACTCCGGTTTCCTCCCACATTCCAAAGACGTGCAGCTTTGCAGCTTAATTGGCTTCTATAAATTGTCCATAGTGTGTAGGATAGAGCTAGTGTGTACGGGGTGATCATTGATTGGTGTGGACTCGGTGGACCAAAGGGCCTGTTTCCACTCTGTATCTCTGTATCAGTAAACTAATATCTTGACAGTGAAACTAATGCCTCTGCTTCCTCAGAATGTGTTTCAGCCCGTCTCTAATGACTCATACCAATTTCTACAGATGCGTCACATGGATGCTTGCTTTTGCAACAGCTCTGCCCAATATCAGACATTTCAGAGAGTTGTCAATTCAGCCCAGTCCATTGCACAGACCAGCCTCCCTACCATCTACATGTCACGCTGCCTCAGGAAAGCAGCCAACATAATCAAAGACATTAATAGGGCGCAATGGTACAGTTGCTGCCCTACAATGGCAGAGACCCAGTTTCGATCTTGACCACAGGTACGGTCTGTACGGAGTTTGTATGTTCTCCCTTTGACCCTGTTGGTTTGCTCCGGGTGCTCTAGTTTCCTCCCACATTCCAAAGACATGTGGCATTGTAGCTTAATTGGCTTCCGGTCATTCCCTCTTCTTTCCTTTTCTGTCGTGCTGTGGGTACAAAAGCTTGAAAGCATGTACCACCAGATTCAGGAACAGCTTCGAGTTGCGGATGACACAACCCTGATTGGACTGATCCAGGATGGGGAGCAATCTGCCTACAGACAGTAACAACAACACAGCTGGCGTCCTGGTGCCTTTATAACAACCTGGAGTTCAATGCTCTTAAAACAGTGGAATTGACAGTAGATTTTAGGAAAGCTCCCCCTCCCCCCACTCACCATCAACAACACCACAGTCACATCTGTGGAGTCTTTTAAGTTCCTTGGAACCATCATCTCCAAGGATCTTAAATGGGGGGTACACATATAAGGCCACGATTGAGTCCACAGTCAAAAAGGCTCAATTGAGGATGTACTTCCTGCGGCAGCTGAGAAAACACAATCTTCCACAGGCAATGATGGTCCAATTCTATACTGCCATCATAGAGTCTGTCCTCACCTTCTCCATCAAGGTCTGGTTTGGCTCAGCCACCAAGCACGACATCCGTAGGCTGCAGCAAATCGTTCGATCAGCTGAGAAGGTTGTTGGCTACAACTTTCCCCCCATTGTGATAAATGTCTACATCTAGATGCTAATTTAACACATACGTTTGCAAATTGTATAAAAATTAAACATTTCTGGACGGATATTTTTGAAATAATTTCAGAAGTTATTAATACAAAACTGGATCCAAACTCAAAATTAATAATACTTGGAATATCAGAGCAAAGTTTAACATTCACAACAAGCAAAATAAATTTCCTCGACTACAGTATAATAACCGGGAAAAAATTAATATTAAAATTTTGGAATTTGGAAAAGTTGAGAAGGTTGTTGGCTGCAACTTTCCCCCCATTGACGAACTGTACACTGCAAGGGTAAGGAAGCGAGCGGGCAAGATCATCTCTGACCCCTCTCACCCTGGCCACAAACTCTTTGAATCACTTCCCTATGGAAGGCGACTCCAGACTGTCAAAGTCGCCACAGCCAGACATAAAAACAGCTTTTTTTCACGTGCAGTAGCTCTACTCAATAACTAAAAGTCTGTAGCCTCCTTTTGCCCTGGTATTTTATTTAATTGGCATTTAAACAATTATGTTTTATTCTTACTGTTTTATGTTTTATTCTTAATATTTTATGTTTTATTCTTAATTGTTTACTGTATGTCTTTTTGTTACTTGCGAGCGTAGAACCAAAGCAAATTCCTTATATGTGTACATACTTGGCCAATAAACGTCTTAAGAAATTAATTAATTGATTAATTCAGCCTCTACCCATCTGTTATCAAACTCTTGAATGGACCTCTCGTGCTAGGGATGACTTTCCTGATGTCCCAATCTACCTTACTTCTGCCCTTGCACTTTTTTTGGTCTCCATTTTCTATTCAGTTATAGCACTATATTTTGCACTCTATTTATTTGATCCTTTGCACTACCTGATATTCTCACAATGCTTCAATTGTACATATGTATGGTGTGATTTGCTGGATAACATGCAAACAAAGTTTTCACTTTATCATTAAGTATCAAAAAGTATCCTTAATAATAATAAGAAAATACCAAGATCAACACTGAATCTTCTTATCACTCATTTCCTCAGTGATGGAGATCAATGGGCTGTGTAACTCAACTCCGCACCCTTGACCTACCTTTGACCTGCTCTGAATGCTACATGATTCAGGTTGATTAGGGATATCTTCTTCCCCTCTGTTATCAGGCTTCTGAATGGTCCATCCATAAACAAGGGTACTGTTCGATTCATCTCTACCCCATTGTGGACATTGGATTTTGTCGATGGAACTGGTGCACTACAATGCTGAGAACTATATACTGCACTCTGTATCTTCCCTTTTGATCTGTTTGGATAGCATGCAAAACCAAGCTTTTCATTGTACCTCGACAATAATAAACCTAACCTAACCTAAACCTAAACTAAACCTGGGGCCAAGCAATACATATTGACCACGTTGTTGCGCCCTATTAATGTCTTTAATTATGTTGCCCTCTTCTTGTAAACACTTGTAAACATGGAACCTAGACATGGAGGCACCATGTTTTGCTGCCATTTTGAAAGTCTATAGGCTCATAAGTTCATGAGTTATAGCAGCAGAATTAGGCCATTTGGCCAATCAAGTCTACTTCACCATTCAATCATGGCTGATCTATCTTTCCCTCTGAATCCTTCTGCTGCCTTCTCCCCATAAATCATGTTCATAAATTATAGGAGCAGAATTAGGCAATTCAGCCAATCAAATCTATTCTGCCATTTCAATCATGGCTTTCTCTCTCAACCCTATTTTCCTGCCTTCTCCCCATAACCCCTGACACCCGTACTAATCAAGATGTTGCTTGGTCCAGTCTGTGCTCCAGTTCTTCTGGCCAGTGCCTGATCCAGGTAAGTCCCAGGCTGCTGCGGGCCTCCAGCCATCGCCTTGATGTCACGTCCTTCTCCAGGTTGGTCCTTCTTTGTGCCCCAGGGGCGCCTCCCGCAGCCAACCTTTATCTTCCAGGTGAGGCAGAGATTCACCTGCACTTACTCCAACCTCACCTTCGATCCTCTCGATGTTGCCTCGACTGCACCGGAGAGATGATGCATAGACTGGGTGAACATGAACCTACTTACTGAACATAGGCTCAGCCCAACAGGGGCCTGCTGGATCTCTCGGTTGCCAGCCATTCCATTCACATACTGACCACTCTGTCCAGGGCCATTGTGAGGCCATTCGCAAACTGGAGGAACAGCACCTCATATTCCACTTGGGCAGCTTGCAACCCAATGGCATGAACATTTAATCCTCCAATTTCAGATAAAGCCCTCACCTTTTCTCTCCTGATCTATCGTGGTCCTTCAACATACCCCTTTCACTCCCTCTGCCCTCTATCATCCTTCCCTCTACCTGTTCCTTCCCTCTCCTCTACAGTTTAGACTTTAGAAATACAGCATGGAAGCAGGCTCTTCGACCCACTATGTCCGCGCCAACCAGCGATCACTCCATACACAAGCACTATCCTACACACTTGGGACAGTTTATAATTTTACCAAAGCCAACCAACCTAGAAACCTGGACGTCTTTGGAGTGTGGGAAAAAAACCAGAGTACCTGTAGAAAGCCCACATGGCCGCAGGGAGAATGTACAAACTCCATACAGACAGCATCCGTAGTCAGGATCGAATCCATGTCTCTGGCACTATAAGGCAACCACTGAGCCACTGTGCTTCCTCCACCTCCTAATTTAACACTCACTTCTCATTACTCCGGCTCTACTGTTTGCCAACTACCCCCTCCTTACCGTTTACCATCTACCTTCCATCCTTCTCTCATTCTGGTTCTACATTTCACATCCTTTCTTATCAGATTGCCCCACACCATCTCCTCCCCTCATTCGACCAGCTCTCTCCCCTCTACTCCAGTCTCGAAAAAGATTCCTGACCTGAAGACAGGGATAGGCCTTGGACTGGAGGAAGCCAATGATCATTCCTGTTCGGTCTACACAATCTGCATTTGAGCTCTTGGTCTTTAATCTTGAAAGTTTAATTGATGCATAGGGCAGCACAGTGGCGCAGCGGTACATTTGCTGCCTTACAGCGCCAGAGACCCGGGATCAATCTTGACTATGGGTGCTGTCTGTGTGGAGTTTGCATGTTCTCCCTGTGACTGCATGACTTTCCTCCGGGATTGCGGTTTCCTCTCACACTCCAAAGATGTATAGGTTTGTAGATTACTTGGCTTCAGTAAAAGTTGTAAATTGTCCCAAGTGTGTAGTATATGGGGTGATGACTAGTCGGCGTGGACTCGGTGGGCCGAAGGGCCAGTTTCCGTGTTGTATCCCTAAAGTCTAATGTCTAAAGGGATGGTGGGGGATTGTGTCTGTGTGATGTACCCTTTTAAATAATACTACACATAAATACAATCAGGTCAAACTGAAGTACAATGGATAGAGCAAAGGGAAAGATACAAAGTGCACAATATAGTTTATCTTGGCATCTTGTTCAGCATGGATATTGTTTACCGAAGGGGAAGAAGATACAGAGTGCAGAATATAGTTCTCAGCAATGTAGCACATCAGTTTCAGAGACAAAGTCCAATGTCCGCAATGAGGTAGAGGTGAATCAGACAATGCCCTAGCTTATGGAAGGACCGTTCAGAAGATAATGGAGGGGAAAAGCTGTTCCTGAGTTTGGTGGTGCATGCTTTCAAGCTTCTGTACCTTCTGACTGAAAAGAACGGGAGAAAGAGAAATAACCGGGGATGCGACGTCTTTGATTATGTTGGTTGCTTTTCTGAGGCAGCTTGAAATGTAGATGAAGTCCATGATGGGAAGACTGGTTTGTTTGATGGTCTGGGCTACATTGACAACATCAGAATGTGGCTCAAGGCATTTGAGCTCAGATAGTCTTTATGAAGTGATTTACTTTAATTTGACCAATTAATTCCAGTGCGCATGTAATAGAGTCTAATTGAACTGCGAATATTATAAAGACCGATTAGACTTTTAGCACCCTCAGTGTTTGTTGAGCAACAATTGTTATTTACAAACATTCAGAATCATTACAAATTTTTAAAATTATTCAATTTAAAAGAACACCTAAAAGATTAAACAGAATATAGAACAACATTGCATGAAATAATTTAATGATTTAAATCAGTTCAATTAAACTAAGAGGAGTAAAGTGACTAAATTCTACTCATCTCTTGTAGAGTTGTCCCTTCCCCTGGAAGAAAATGTCCTCTGATCCTGATCCCAGTGTGGTTTCTGTGAGCAATCAGTTTAGTTTAGTTTCAAGATAACGCCTTTTGGCCCTCCGAGTCTATGCCAACCAGCAATCTCCCCGCACAGTAGTTCTATCCTACATACTAGGGATAATGTACAATTTACAGAAGCCAATTAACCTGCAAACCTGCAGGTCTTTGGAATATGGGATGAAATCAGAGCACCCGGAGAAAACTCACACAGTCACAGGGAGAACACACAAACTCTGTACAGTCAGCACCTGTAGTCAGGATCAAACCCGGGTCTCTGGCACTGTGAGGCAGCAACTCTATTGCTGCGTTACCATGCCACCCAACTGGGAAACTGCAGGAATCCGGAATTCCACCATCGGGTCCAGTGAGAACTGAGGAGCACAGTTGGAATGGCCACAGCGATGAGCTCGGACAGTCAGGAAGCATTGAGCCCAAACTCCAGGCATCCCTGCACAAGGGATTCTGGCCTTCCTGACAATCACATGAAGAAATCTGGCCCGGTGTGTGATCCCAACCATCGTTGGTTCTAGGATGTGGAAATCCCTGTTGAGGCAGCACTGAGGGAATGGCAACCGAAACCAAAGGTGGATACAAAGTGCCGGAGGAACTCAACGGGTCAGGCTGCATCTGTGGAGGGAATGGACGAGCGACATTTCAGGTTGGGACCCTTCTTCTGAAGAAATCTGTACATGTAACATTTCCTGTCCATTCCCTTCACAGATGCTGCCTGACCGACAGAGTGTAGAGTTTTGCATCAAAACTGGCCATTTTGCCTGTCATACTCCTGTGACCATTGAGTAAAGAGTCAAGAGCGTTTACTTGTTGTTTACAGTACATATGGCACCAGAACAGTGACATTTATACATGTTGCAGCTTTACAGGTACATTAAATCTTCTTCTTGTGTTTGGCGTGCACAGCCTAAAGTTGGTTGGCACGGACTCGGTTAGCCGAACGGCCTGCTTCCACGCTGTATCTCTAAAGTCTAAAATCTAAACTAGTGTGAATGGGTGATTGATGTTTGGCATGCACTCAGTGGGCCAAAGGGCCTGTTTCCATGTTGTATCTTTCAATCAATTCAATTACTAGCAGCCAATTAACCCATCAACATGTCTTTAGTATGTGGGAGTAAACTGGGGCACTCGTGGTCAAAGGGAGAATATGCAAACTCCTCATAGACATTGTGAAGATCAGGATTTTTAGTTGGTTGTGCTTGCTTAGTTTAGATTAGAGATACAGCATGGAAACTGGCCCTTTGGCCCATTGAATCTGTGCTGACCAGTGATCACCCATACACTGGTTCCATCCTACACACTAGGCACAATTTAGAGACCCATTAACCTGCATGTTTAGTGTAGTTTTGAATTACAGCGTGGAAACCGGCCCTTTGGCCCACTGGGTCCTAACTGACCAGCGATCCCCACACATTTAACACAATCCTACACTAGGGACAATTTTCACATTTATACCAAGCCAATTAACCGACAATCCTGTACATCTTTGGAGTGTAGGAGAAAAAGCAAAGTTCTCAGAGAAAACCCATGCAGGTCACGAGGAGAACGTACAAACTCCGTACACACGGCACGCAAGGTCAGGATAAAACCCTGGTCTCTGGCGCAGTAAGGCAGCAACTCTACCGCTGCGCCACTGTGTCGGGAGAAATTATTTGATTGATAAAGGTACTACATAAATGCAGATTGTTGTAGTTGTCGGGCCCAGAAAGGCAAGATAATTGAGTTTGCTCTTCAGTCAATGCGGACAATGTGACAAGGATATCAGAAGGGCCAATTCCTGCTTTAGCAATAAGCCGACTAAAATTTTGTGAAACATTATAACAAACAGAACAAGATAACGTGCTGATCTGGAGACAGGGAAGCTTCAGCCTTCTCTTACTTCGACAGAAATTAAAAAGCAGTAAAATTCCCGATTCCCTTGTTCAGCATCGGTATCACCTTCAGCTCACCACTGCCACCTACTGGCACCACCAAAGACACCAACTCCTAACCCCGTAGACGCAAGGAACTGCAGATGCTGGATTGCACAAAAATACACAAAGTGCTGGAGTAATTCAGTGGGTCAGGCAGCATCTCTGGAGAACATGGATAGGTGACGTTTTGAGTCGGGACCCTTCAGACTGTTTACCGTTGGGAGGGGGTGCGCAGAACATTTGGAGAGAGGAGAGGCAGGTAATTGGTGGAGACAGGCAAGGGGGGTGTATGTGGGCAGATGGTTGGAATAAAGGCCAGAGATTGAAACAGAAGGTGTGGGACAGACGGAGTGATGAGTTGCAAATTATGAACCCAGAGTAAAGAATGTCCAGGGAGTGGAGAAATACAGTGGGTGTGAGTCCAGGTGGGGCACAGGGGAGGGGGGGTTGGGGGAGGATGAGAGGGGGTATGGTGGAGAAAGGAGGGGGGGGGGGGGTGTTGTTAGAGGTTACCTAAAATTGGAGAATCCAACATTCACAAGCTACCCAAGTGGAATAGGAAGTGATGTTCCTTCAGTTTGTGTGTGGCTTCACTGGCAATGGAGATGGTCCAGGACAGAAAGGGCATTGTAGGAATGGGAAGGGGAGTTGAAATTGTTAGCAACTGGGAGAAGCAGTGGGTCTTGGTGGAACCCTATTCGCCATTGCATCTAATAAATGTGCAGTGGGTGTTATTCTGTGGATCAGGGGGTTAGTCTGGTCAGGGACAAGTGATGGAACTGCACAAACTCCATGGCCTTGTCCTGACTAAGACCCGGCCTATTGTATGGATGTGTCTGAACTGGAGAGTTGGTGGTTTTAATCCCATTCTTGTAAATGGGCAAAAAAAAAGTTATAGAGACATGGAGTCATACAGAATAGAAACAGCCTAACTTGCCTACGCCAACCAACACGCCTCATCCACACTAGTCCCACCAGCCTGCATTTGGCCCATATCCCTCTAAATCTATCCTATCCATGTACCTGTCCAAATGTTTTTTAAACGTTGTGATAGGAACTGCCTCAACTACCTCCTCCGGAAGCTCATTCCCTGTACCGACCACCCTTTGTGTAAAGAAGTTGCCCCTTAGTTTCCTATTACATCCTTACCCTTGCACCTTAAACCTATGTCCTCTGGTTCTCGATTCTCCTTCTCTGGTTAATAAATTTAGGTTTAGGTTTATCATTGTCATGTTTTCCAAGGTACAGTGAAAAGCTTTGTTTTGCACCCAATCAGGTCAGAAAAGAGTATATCAGTAAGTATAATACAACGCGTACGTATAATACAATACTTAAATACAATCAGTTCAATCTCGTACAATATGGTAGAGTAATGAGGAAGATACGGAGTGCTGAAATAGTTCTCAGCATTGTAGCGCATCAGTTCCATAGCACCCCCTTTTTGAACATCAGGAGACACCTGATAGAAGTATTTAAAATTATGAGATATGGATAGGGTAGATAGTTAGAAACCTTTTCCCAGCCCATCACTTCCAGAGACAAATCCCAATGTCCGCAATGGGGTAGGGGTCAATTAGACAGTACCCTAGCTTATGGAAGCACCGTTTTGAAGCCTGATAACAGAGGGGAAGCTGTTCCTGAGTCATGCCTTTGAGCTTCTGCATCTTCTGCCAGCTTGGAAAAGGAAGAAGAAGGAATAACTGGAGTAGGGCAAGTCTTTGATTATGTCAGCTGCTTTTCCTAGACAGTGTGACATGTTGATGGAGTAGATGGTGGTGAATGTGGTCTGTGTGATGGCCTGGGCTACATCCACAACTCTGCAATTTGCTGTTCACAAATTAGCTATTGTGCAGATAATAACTCCGTAGTGTGTTGAGTAAAGTCGCTGCCTTATAGGCCTTTTTCACGGGGCGACTTGACGCAAGATGTAGCCAGAGTGAAGTGGCCGTGGCCTAGCACGATATCACACGATATAATGGGGGGGTAGACAAAGAGTTCCCACGGTACTCGGCATTTCTGTTATTTGTGCGAGTGACTTGTCCGTCTCCCGAGCTTTCCCGTTAAATCTTGAATGACATTGTAAACTGTCAAGTGTAATTAAATCATCACGTGGCACAAATGATGTCACTTTTTTTTTCACACACTATAAATATCCTCCCTTGGTTGAATTGGTATATACACACACAAAGCAGAGTTTTACTGTGTATGTGGGAGACACAGATGGAGTGAGCACAGTTACTCGGTCTTTACTGTGTGTGGGAGAGGGGGAGAAATAGACGTACACTCACAGAGGCAGAGTCTCTCAGCCTATGTGAGAGGGAGGGAGGGAGAGAGAGAGAGGCACACACAAGGTGGATGTGAAATCTCACCTGCCTGTTTCAGTGACCGACACCCGCCGCCAGTAAATGAAGACACCCCCATCTGTTTCCCCCTCCTCTCCCTCGACTCCCCCACTTTTCCCTCCCAATTCCAGTCCCGTCCTGACCCCCTGGGAAACTGAAGGGAGCAACAATTAATTGCTGCCTGCCCGCTGAGTTAAAGAGTTCCCACGGTAGTAAGACGATGTTAGTTGCGCCCAAGTTTAAATTTCCAACGTGTGTTTCAGAGTAAATCAAAAACTGTCTGAATCAGCAAGTTAGACACAAAATGCTGGAGTAACTCAGCATCTCTGGAGAAAAGGAATAGATTCCATTTTTGGTCGGGACCCTTCTTCGGGATGATTGTAGGGGGGATCTGGAAGCAAGAAAAGACCGGGACAAATTAGGGCCAACAACAGATGACCTCAGCAGGGTATTTTGAAGAAGGGTCCCGACCCGAAATGTCGCCTAACCCTTTCCTCCAGAGATGCTGCCTGACCCACTGAGTTACCCCAGCACTTTATGTCTATATTTGGTTCCCTGATAGGCCAATTGTTGGCTAGGGATAGTGTGATCCCAAGAGGGAACCAGCGTTGCAAACCTTGGACTGGTTAACCAACATTTACTGCATGGGGGAGGGGGGGCAGGAGGGGGTGGGCAGGGGAGAGAGAGAGAGTGTAAGTTACCTAAAATTAAATAATTCAATGTTCATAGTGAACACGGACACAAAATGTTGGTGTAACTCAGCAGGTAAGTCAGATCTGGGAAGAAAAACATAAAAAGCTGGAGTAAGTCAGCGTGTCAGGTAGCATCTCTGGAGAAAAAGTATAGGTGGCGATTCGAATCGGAACCCTTCTTCAGACATCCTAATCGGAATTGAGTCTGAAGATGTGTCTCGTCCCGAAACATCACTTATTTTTCTCCAGAGATGCTGCTTGACTCACTGAGTTACTCCAGCTTTTTATGTCTGTCTTCGTTTTAAACCAGCATGTGCAGTTCACTCCTTTACACGGGTAATCTGGAGAACATTGATTGGTAGCGTTCCGGACCCTGCTTCGGAAAGGCATCGATCGCTGGTCGGCGAGGACTCCGAGCTGTATCTCTCAAAGAAGTACATGCGAAAAATTTCTCACGGACCATAAAAATGCGGGACCTTTCAGTAAAGTCCCTTTTAAAGATTATAGTTATTTTCTTGAATCTCATTAACATAACTCATGAATAAGTTGATGTCCATATGCGGATGCAAATCTTTATTTTTTAAATTCAATCCCACAGAAGACAATTTTTACTCACCTTCTGTCCCCTCTGTCCAGCTTCCGGGTTCACCGTTCGCAGGAGTTACCACGGTACACGCAAGAGTCAGTACGGATATTGCGCTGGCCACTACGTGCATATAATGTTGCAATATTCAACCACAAGTGTACAAGTCACTCTTGGAGAAATTCAAGCTTGTTTGAATTTTCTCCCGAGTCACCAAGTTACACGAGTACCTGCCGTTAGCACCACGGTGGTCCACGGTGGTCCACGAATGCCGTACGGTTATCGCAAGATGTTCAAGTTTGGTTAACCCTTGCGTCAAGTCGCCCCGTGAAAAAGGGGCTTTACAGCGCCAGAGACTCGGATTCGATCCTGACTAGGGATGCTGTCTGTATCGAGTTTGTACGTTTTCCCCGGGTTTCCGCCGGGTGCTCCGCTCCGGTTTCCTCTCACATTCCAAAGAAGTGCAGGTTTGTAGGTTAATTGACTTTGGTAAAGATTGTGAATTGTCCCTAGTGTGTAGGATAGTGCTTGTGTAGGGGGGTCGCTGGTCGGCGTGGACTTGATGGTGATTCCGCGCTGTATCTCTACACTAAGCTAAAGACGTACTTGGCCATGAAGTTGGCGGGGTCATCCTGAGGATGTAAAAGGAGCAAAGACATATTAAAAATGTCCACTCTTCTGAATAAGTGAGACACATCCCCGGGGCACACACACCATGCAGCACCCCTCTCACCTTGGATCAGAACTCCTTACATTTGTCATGTTTTGCAAACTCAACCTTCCTCTTACGAACAAAATGCTGGAGAAAATCAGCGGGTGAGGCAGCATCTATGGAGCGTATGATTAGGTGACGATTTGGGTCGAGACCCTTCTTCAGACCCGAGTCTGAGACATCACCTATTCCTTCGCTCCATAGATGCTGCCTCACCCGCTCAAGCATTTTTGTTTACGTTCGATTTTTCCATCATCTGCAGTTCTTTCTTAAATATTTATCTTATGAACGCTTACTTTACAAGAAGAACACAAACCCATCATCTTAAACTGGTGGGACCGACACGGTTATAATGTCTGAGACATTCTCTATGCCACATCTGGAGAGGAGAAATATAAATGCTGGTACTTGGGACACCAAGATGGCGCCCAAGCCAGATGACTCTCTGCTTACTAGTCCCCGAAATGGATTTGGAGAGGGTGCAGAAGAGATTTACCAGATATTGCCTGGATTAGAGGCTATTAACTACAAGGCAAGGTTGGATCCACATGGATTGTCTTTTTTTCTGGGATGCCAGAGGTTGAGGGAGACCTGATAGGAGGATATAAAACTATACATCTCAAATGATATAAAACTCTGAGATGTATAGATAGGGTAGACGGTCAGAACTTTTTTTACAGTATGGAAGTATTGAATATTAGAGGCCATAGCTTTAAAGTGAAAGAGGCAAAGTTTAAAGGAGATGTATGGGACATTTTTTTTACTAGAGGATGGTGAGTTCCAGGAACACACTGCCAGGGGTGCAAACATGGTATAGGCATTTGAGACTTTTGGATGGGCACATGGATATGCAGGGAATGGAGAGATATGGGGCAGATGAGAGTTGGTCTTGTCATCAAGCTCAGCACAGACATTGTAAGTTGAAGGGCCTTTTCCAGTGCTGCAGCCTTCTATGTTCTATGTTCTATGTCCAATGACCAGTACATTGTTTGGCCATGTTCACCTCAGCTTATCTCTTGGCTTCTCCAGCCTTGAACCTCAGACCATTCTGTGCTCCCTCGCTCTATTCCCTATAGACCTCAGTTCATCCCGCCTCACTGTCTCCTGACTCATACCCTCCTGTTCATTTATCATCCCTGTGTTAACAGATAAAGCCAGGGAGACTGTGAGATTCCTGTCACTTTCAGTCCCATCCTGGACCACTCTATGGCCCTTCCACGGCCTGGTATAGACTTTACAAACTGCATCTCATCCTCTCCCAGGGTTCAAGGCTGTCCTCAATATTCAATATCAACTTCAACAGTCGCCGATAACTTGCTGTAAAGTCCCCCCTCAGTAATGTGTAGGGAACGTCACCCATACCTTCTATCAAGAGACGCTGCCTGTCCTGCTGAGTTACTCCAGCATTTTGTGTCTATCCCCCTTCAGTAATATTTACTAATTGTTTTTCTCTCCACACATGCTGCCTGGCCCACTGAGTTCCCCCATTACATTGTGTTTAGTTCAATATTTCATCAAGATTACTATTACAACATTTAAGAAACATTTGGACAGGTACAGTAATAGAGTCACTGCCTTACAGCACCAGAGGCCCAGGTTCGATCCTGAATACGGGTGCTATCTTTACAGCGTTTGTACATTCTTGCCATAACAGCGAGGGTTTTCTCTGGGTGCTCCGGTTTTCTCCCACACTCCAAAGACGTACAGTTTTGCAGGTTAATTAGCTTCGGTAGAAGTGTAAATTGTCCCTAGTGTGTAGGATAGTGCAGGTGTATGTGGTGATCATTGGTCAGCAAGGGCTCGGTGGGCTGCACAACCTGTTTCCACGCAATTTCTCAAAAAAATAAGGAGAGGTATGGAATGTGAAGGTTGGGACTCTTCTTCAGAGTCAGGGGACTCTTCACACCATCAGTGTGTCGGGAGTCTTCCGACTCTGTGGAATGGGCCTGACCTGAAACAATACCCATCATTTTTCTCCAGAGATGCTGCCTAACCCGCTGAGTTATTCCAGCCAGCACTTCATGTCTATTTTTCAGAACAAATTATTGTTGGTTATTTTAGAGTGTGATTTTATCGCCATCCAGTGGTGGAATATATACAATGCACCCAAACTTCCAGCCACAGTCGTAGTCATAGAGTGATGCAGTGTGGAAACAGGCCCCTCAGCCCAACTTGCACACACCAGCCAACATGTTCCAGTTGCACTAGTCCCACCTGCCCGTGTTTGGCCCATATCACTCCAAACCTGTCCTATCCTCGCTCCTGTCCTAACAAGAGAAGTCTGCAGAAGGGTCCCACTCCGTAACATCATCTGTCCATTCCCTCCAAAGATGCTGCCTGACTCGTTGAGTTCCTCCAGCTCTCTGTGCTCTGCCCAAAAAGTCTTTAATTGTCACTAGACAACCCGTGGACCCGTTGGGTTCCCGTTGTAATGCCAGATCAAAATGGGGATCAGAAAATGGCTGCGGGCCCAGCAATCCTTCCCCAACTTGCACATTTCAAAGACAAGCACATTTGTAAGCAAATTGGCTTCTGTAAAATGTAAATTGTCCCTAGTGTGTAGAATAGTGCAGGTGTGTGGTTTGATCGCTGGTCAGTACAGAATCAATGGGCTAAAGGGCCTGCCTCCATGTTCTATCTCTAAAGTAAAGTCTAAAGTCAGAAGTTTAGATTCCTTTGCGTGAAAACATTGTTTGTACTTCATCCTGGTCTTGATGAATTTTTCTCCACGACAAATTTGTAAACTTTGGGAAGATGAGGGAAATTCTGCATGTCCAGGCAACATTCGTCTTTCTTTGGAGGGTAGGAGACTGTGATTTTATTGAGGAGTACAAGATCATGAGGGACATGGATAACATTAACACCCACAGTCTAGTTCTCAGAGTAGAGGATTCTAAAACTCGAGGGCACGGGCTTACGGTGAGAGGGGAGAGATTTAAGAGGGACCTCAAAAGTAACCTTTTCACTCGAAGGGTAGTCCGTATTTGGAATGAAGACAAAGGAAGCTATAGAAGTGGATACAAAGATGACATTTTAAGACATTTGGACAGATATATAGCTAGAAAGGGTTCAAAAGGCTATGGGGCAAATGGAGGTAAATGGGACTAGTCCAATAGGCCAACTAGGTCGACATGGACAAGGTGGGTCAAAGGGCCTATTGAGTCGACATCCACATCACAGCACCAAGGGGAACAGCTCTTAGCTCTTTGTGGTAACAGGGACTTCAGAAATATTCCAGTGGTTTTAAAATATAACCATTCTTTATCCATTCATTTTCAGAATGGACAGTGACAGTGACACTGAGGTCAACATTTGTAACAAGATGGACATGAAAAGAAGAAGAAGTAACAAAGAGAGTCTTTGAGAGTTTGAGTCTGAGCAAGATCCAGGATGATAAAGTAAGATATTTACGTGCAGAGACGACATCTTGTGACTAGTGGTGTGCTTCAGAGTTTGGTGCTGGGCCCATTGCTTTTGTAATTTCTATCAATGATTTGGATGAGAATGTCCATGATAACATTAATAAGTTTGCAGATAAGTCAAAAGTGAGTGGCATTGTAGATAGTGAAGTTGGTTGTCAAAAATTGCAACAGGATCTTGATCGGTTGGCCAGGTCGGCTGAGGAATGGCTGATGAAATTTAATACAGAAAAGTGTGAGGTGTTGCATTTTGGAAGCATTAACATGGGCATAACCTACACAGTGAATGGTGGGGCCCTGGGGCGTGTTATAGAGAAGACGGATTTAGGAGCGCAGGTTCATAGTTGGTTGAAAGTGTCATCACAGGTAGATTGAATGGTCAAAAAGGATTTTGGCATTTGGCCTTCATTAGTCAGAGAAACGAGTATAGAAGTTGGGAGGTCATGTTGCAGTTGTACTGTATAAGATGTTAGTGAGGCCACATTCAGAGTATTGTGTTCAGTTTTAGACTCCATGTTATAGGAAACATGTTGTTAAGATGGAAAAGGTGTAGAGAAGATTTACGAGGATGTTGTCAGGACTCACGGTCCTGATCCATTAAGAGAGGTTGAGCAGGCTAGGACATTTCTTTATTTTTAGTATAGGAGGATGAGGGATGATCTTATAAAGGTGTACAAGATCATGAGAGGAATAGATCGGGTAGACACAGATTCTCTCGCCCAGAGTGGGGGAATCAAGAACCAGAGGACATAGGTTTAAGGTGAGAAGGGAAAGATTTCATAGAAACCTAAGAGGTAACTTTTGCACACAAAGGGTGGTGGGTGTATGGAACGAGCTGCCAGAAGAGGTAGTTGAGGCAGTTACTATTGCAACGTTTAAGAATCATTTAGACAGGTACATAGATAGGATAGGTTTAAAGGGATATGGGTCAAACACAGGCAGGCAGGACTGGTGGAGATAGGACATGTTGGCCGGTGTGGACAAGTTCGGCCGAAGGGCCTGTTCCATGTTGCAAGACTCTATGAATCTATGACTACTAAGACACAAGAGGTGGGGGGAAAATATGATGAGTTCTTACAAAACAATTTCAAATTCACTGAAGCTCTGATCGACCTTGGAACTGTGACGTGTTTGAATTCCCAGCGAGAATTTGCAATGCAGGATCTTTGTCCATTAATGTATAAACGTGCCTCTGGATATAAACTGTAACCACTCTCATTTTGTATTCAAAGATGATGGACTTTTACTTTCAAATCAATATCAATGGCCCTGGGGTTCAGATAGATTTCTGGTGATGATGATAATAATGATACTTTATTGTCACATGTACCTATGTACCTAGATATGGCGAAATTCATTGTTTTGCGTACAGTCCAGTACAATCATGCTACAGTTAAGCATAATCATAGATAAGAACAAAAGTGCAACAATTGTAATGTAATGCTAGACTTCACTTTCTTCTTCTTGAGTATGGTGAGCAGAAATTTATATATATTAAAATAATAATTTGATTGTGCCTGATATTTAATATGCATGCTCCTGTCAGAATTAAATAGGTCAACTTGTTCTATTTGATCTTGTTTGTGCACGTCGGGTACATTGCATTAATCAAAACAGGGTGGACCACGTGAAGGTTGCAATCTCCAACCCCTAGACTTCACCGAGACAGTACACAAAGAGTCGCCACGTTTCTGGCACTCGCAAAGTTTCAAAGTTCTTAAGAGTGCAATCTTATGTTGGCCTTAAAGGCCCGTCGTCCTGGTGGCACCTATCCTCTTCTCCATCTGCTGCCATCTTGTAAGCAGCTCCTTTGTCCAGCATCCACCATCATCTCCGGCTCCCTCCAGCCTCCTCCCTAGTTCCTGGTCTTTGGGATCGTACAGGAGAGGAGACTCGGACGACTCCAGGTGGGGTCCCGTTCCGCGGTGGGCGATCCAGGCCTGCTGTCGAGGTGTGGCCATGGCACGCCGGGAGCTGCTGCCACCCCGCACGGCTCAATTATGATTTCAATCAGAGGACAGTGAAAGAAGGCTTGGAATAAATACCTTGTTACACAGCAGAAATGCTCCATTATAAAATAATAAT
The DNA here is from genome assembly GCF_028641065.1 of Leucoraja erinaceus. NCBI lineage: Eukaryota > Metazoa > Chordata > Chondrichthyes > Rajiformes > Rajidae > Leucoraja > Leucoraja erinaceus. Next base: position 39,081,625 of record NC_073388.1, read on the forward strand.
TTGATTGTGTCTGATATTTAATATGCATACTCCTATCAAAATTAAATCAAATTATGAGATCTCTGTGCAAAGACTTTACTCAAGCGTAGCAGCTGTAATTAAGATCTTTTCCACTGATACCAAAATTGATAGTGTGGTTAAAAGTGAGGTAGAAAGAGGCCACTGAATTTTTCGTCACAAGCAACTGCAGTTGCAGGTTTACATAAAAAGACACAAAGTGCTGGAGTGATTCAATGGGTCAAGCAACATCTCTGGAGAACTAGGAGAGGCGACCTTTCAGTCTGAAGCAAAGTTCTGACCCGAAACATCACCTTTCAATGTTCTCCAAAGATGCTGCCTGACCCATTGAGTTACGCCAGCATATTGTGTCTTTATTTTTCAATAAACATTTAGTTAGATACAATAAGAGCAGATTAAATTTGATCTGGAAATATGTGAGTAAAGCCCCTGTCCCACTTTCCCGAATTACTCACGAATTCTCCCGAATTTTCCCTTTGATTCAAAATCGGAGATGCCAGCCGTAGGTACTCTGGGCTTTTTTTTACTCGTGGACATTTTTCAACGTGCTGAAAAACCGTCCCGACTTCCCTGATGCCCCGAGTACCTACAGCTGGCATTACGAACCGCTACAAAATATCTGCCTCCTACGGACTCGCTACGGACTCCTATGGACTCACTACGAACATTCTCCGAGTCTGAATCAAGGGGAAAACTTGGGAGAATTCGTGAGTAACTTGGGAAAATGGGACAGCGGCTTAAGGAGGAGAAATAGGTAGGAAACCGGAGCACTTGGGGAAACCCACATATACAGGAGAAATGTGCAAACACCACACGGATAGCACTCGAGGTCAGGATAAAGCTCTTGGAGCTCTAAATCAACACATGCCACCATGCCTTCCCATCTGATCTCCTGTGATAGCTGTACTCGCCGCTAAAAAATTCCTAATGCCTGGAATTCTCTCCCTAAACTCTGTCTTCTCTTGAAAGAGTCCTTAAAATACCTCTCTGACTAAGTCGGAGACACATGAAACTGCAGATGCTGGAATCTTGAGTAGAATATGAAGTGCTGGAGGAACTCAATGAGCCAGGCAGCATCTGTGGAGGGAATTGATATAGGATCCAGCTTGAAACATTGCCTGTCCCTCTCGGGATTTCCGTATCGATCGGCGGGTCAAATTTACCCCCCCTGTGGCTGGGGCCTTGGAACTCCGGCCCGGCTGGGGCCTTGGAACTCCGGCCCGGCTGGGGCCTACAAATCCATTCCCATAGCCGACTTTTGAGGCCGACTTTGCCGGCCGGTCTCTTGGCCCCCGTGTGGCCTAGGTGACCGTTCCGGTATCGTTTGACTACTCTCAGAGGCCGCGACTTCTGTTGGTCCGGTAAAACGGGTAATCCACAAAGCTTCTGGTGTCATAAAATCGGTGGTGGACCTACATACTTTTTTGCTGCACTTGGCATTGGTATTATCACAAAATACAGTGAAAAACTTTGCGTGCTATCTAGTTAAAACATACCAGAGTGTAATCAAACAGACGTAACTACGATAGGTAGTGCAAAGACAAAATAAATAAAGTGCAGAATATACAATTAAGGTTACAGAGAAGTGTAGTTCATATTGGTCTCAAATTATCCTGAAGTCTTTTAAAAATTGTCATAGTACCTGCCTCAATTACATCATACATCCACCAGCCACTGTGCAAAAAATGTGTCCCTCAGGTTCATATTAAATACTTTCCCCCCTCTCATTGAACATTTGTCCACTGTTTCTTGATTCCCCTACTCTGGGTAAGACTCTGTGCATTTACCCTATCCATTCCTCTCATGATCCTGTACACATGATCTCATGAGCTTATATTCCAGATATGGAAGCAATTAGTCATCCAGTCAATTTGAATGTAGTTTCCCTGCAAGTTTCATGCTTCTAAACTTTGCTGGAGTTCTCAGTTCACCTCGCCCATTTAAAAGAGACAGTGCCTAATAGAGTACTCCTCCGCCTGCTGTATCAGGTTAGGCTGCACCTCTGCATAATCCATCACTCTGAGTTGCAATTAAGGAAAATATAGATAAGGATTTCAAAAATTAATTCATGTGGCCATGATTAATGATTCTGAATTAAGCAGGAGACAGTGAGACGCTTATTTTCAATCCAAAATTCCAGCAGGTGATTAGAGCAGCAAATTTATTTTTGTTGTTAAACAGCTCTATTCACCAAAGTGGGCAAATGCTGAATGTTTAGTTTGAGGTATTAATGGAGTTGATAACTCTCGTGCTAAAGGAAAGTACCAGAGGTCAAGCAATCTGGGTTTATCAGCTGAAAGGAGAGCTTCTTGCCCGAACATCCTGTAAAAACGTGGAGGAATTTCACCATCGTTTTGGCTGTGAGAATCAGAACACAGAACAGCACAGGAGCAGGCCCATCAACCCACAACGTCCGTGACGAACAAATGCCATTAAACTAATCTCCTCTGCCTGCACATGATCCACGTCCTTGCATTCTCTCCATATCCATGTGCCCATCCAAACGTCTTTAAAACGCCACTATCATATCTTTCTCCATCATCACCCCAGACATCACCTTCCACCACTCTGTGTAGAAAACCTGCCCAACACATTTCCTCCCTCTGACCTTCGCCTTCTAGTCCTTGAGATTTCCACACTGGGGAAAAGGATCCGTCTGTCTACCCGATGTCTGCCTCTGGAGAGATTCCTGGAGAATCTGCACTCTTTCTATTCCAACACCATCCTTTCTGTATATACCTCTACTACCTTTTCCTTCTTACAGTACAGAAAGGTCAAATCAGACCTGAGGCACCTCAGACTTTAGATTTTAGAGATACAGTGCGGAAACAGGCTCTTCGGCCCACTGAGTCCGCACTGCCCAGTGGGCCCGCCGACTAGGGCCAATTTACAATTTTACCGAAGTCAATTAACATGCAAACCTGAAACCGGGTCACCCAGAGAAAACCCACGCAGTCATGGGGAAAATGTACCAACTCCGTACAGACAGCATCTGTAGTTGAGATCCATCCTGGGTGTCTGGTACAACTCTACATCACTGCGTCAATGTGTCACAGTACTGATGGTGTGACAACCATTCTTTTCCCTTCCCCTACCCCCTTCCACCTGAATCCCTTCCTCCAGTTTCACATTTCACGTTTCTACTCTCATTATCCCACAAAGTGTTGTCTTCTTACCATCTCAGGTCTTTGTCCACCCATCTGCCAATCTAACCCTTCTCACCTGTATCCACCCATCACTCGTCAAGCTTTGTCCCACCCCCACCTCTCTTCCAACTTTCTCCCCCTTACTACAATCGGCTTGAGAATGGGTCCCAATCTGAAACGTCACCTATCCATGTCCTCCAGAGATGCTGACAGATTCTTGATTAGTACGGGTGTGAAGGGTTATGGGAAGAAGGCAGGAGAATGAGGTTGAGAGGGAAAGATAGATCAGTCATGACTGAATGGTAGAGTGGACACAATGGGCTGAATGGCCTAATTCTGCTCCTCTGAAATGAACATGAACTTATGCTGCCTGAGCCACAGAGTTACTCGAGTACTTTGTGTCATTTTTGGTAAACCTGCACCTGCAGTTCCTTTTATTCCTCCACTCTGTGTTATGGTTGGTCTGATTGTCTTGACTAATCTTGAGCAAGGTTCATTCAGGTGGACCTTCAGATAGTGCAGCCTTTCCAGGTGTGGACGGAGCTCAGTCGAATGTGACACATCCTGTATTCAGTGCTGGGCATCCAAAGGCTCCCATCACCCAACCTAGATCGGGGTTGCGGGGGGTGCGGTGGGGGTGTGAGATGTAAGTTTAGTCTTTGGGACCTCTTAGGAACGAAGAAGATTGCAAAAAGTGGTGAAAACTGCCTGGTCCACCTCCCCACCTTCGAAGGGGTCTATAGGAGTCGCTGCCTCAAAAAGGAAGCCTGCATCATCAGAGACCCACATATCATCATTTCATCTGGCCACACGTAATTTCACTCCTTCCATTGGGAAGAAGGTATATGAACCTGAAAACTGTAACATCCAGCTTCAGAAGCAGCTTCTTCCCTATAAACATATTAAACACTACAAACTCCAAATAGGCTCTGAACTAAATAGACATGGGAAGCATTGATTTTTTTTAAATCATTTTTTGTCTTTGCATTATTATTGTTTATTTGTGTTTTTTGTACACTGAACTTCTTTTTGCTGTTTATTATCATGTATACAGAGTACTACCTTTACATATCTGTTGTGCTGCTGAAAGTTAGAATTTCATTGTTCCATTTTAGGACGTATGACCATAAAACACTTGTGACTCTTGATGGTCTCTTCAGTTTACTTTTTCAGTTTAGAGATACAGTGGAGAAACAGACTCTTTGGCCCACCAAGTCCATCCTGACCATCAAAGCCCCGTATGTTATCCCACTTTTGCATCCTACACACATGGGACAATTTACAGAGGTCAATTAAGCTACAAACCTGCACATCTTTGGAATGCGGGAGGAAATCGGAGCACCCAGCAGAAACCCACGTGGTCACGGGGAGAACGTGCAAACTCCGTACAGACAGCACCCGTGGTCAGGATTGAACGTGGGTCAACGGTATTGAGAGGCAGCAATTGTACCGCTGCACCACTGTGCCACCCCATATTCTGGTTTATGGCAAAAGAGAATAAACGGAGACAGGCCTGGTGTCATAGATATGAACCATAAAACAGTACAGCACAGTCTCTGTTTCCTCTGGCTGCTCTGGTGTCCCCCCTCATTCCAAAGGTTCAATCCTGACCAGGGGTGCTGTACGTCTGGAGTGTGGGAGGAAACCGGAGCACCTGGAGAACACCCACGCGGTCAGGGTGAGAATGTACAAACTCCGTACAGAGAGCACCTGTAGTCGAGATCAAATCCGGGTTACTGGCGCAGTAAGACAGCAACTCTACTGCTGCACCACCCTGCAACCCCTGTGCCGGCAACTACTAGAGCCAGAACCATCCCTCACACCCTCCCTTCATCTCGTTCCTTTCAAAGATTAAAACAAGGCCCCCTCGTTTTAATTTGATCGTCACCATCAATTTTTAATCTTTTGTTTCAAACGCATCTCTTGTTAAGGCTCCGCCAGACATTTTGACTGATTATTTTAATATTTTACTCAGTGACAATTGATTAATTAACTTCTCCCTATTTAACTCCGTAAGATAAATTATGATTTTAATATTTAACTGCCTGAGATTAGGTAAATACAACTTCCATCCCACCTTTATTATTTATTCCAGATGTTATCTTTCTTAATTTGCGTTAGTTTTGACTTGCTGTGATTAGAGTTGGTTAGTGAGTTTGAGATTAGGGGAGACTGCCTTCAGGAAGCTTTTCATCACATGCAGAATGTTCATCACATGAAACGGAGACTCAGATTCAATAATGGTAAAATCACAAGAATTATGTCTCAAAAAGTTCGGAGTCAGGCAGAGATATCAGATTCTTTCAGAAAATGAACCCCCTTTTTTTTTTACCACATTCACTCTCCTTTATACCCTAAAAAATGCCTCTCCTCAAAACTCAATAACTAACCATCACTACTTCCCTCCTCAGCCAATGGCTAAATGCTTCTTTTTTATCACATGTACCGAAAGACAATGAAATTATTTTTTTGCTTTCAGTTCTGTAAATTATCACCACACGTAAATGCAATCCCAGATTTAGCACAGAGTGTATATAAAAAGACCATTGAGACCATTTGCAAGGGTCGCCAAGTTTGGCGCCATTCCCATAGTCCGATATTGTTAGTGTTAGTTGGCTGGTCGGCGCAGACTCAATGGGCCGAAGGGCCTGTTTCCGCCTTGTATCTCTAACGTCTAAAGTCGAAAGAATCTATCAGATTGTTGCAAAATGGTTGCTTCATTACGCCATCTGGAAAATAATAGGCTACCTGATCTGACTGGTTTATGGAACTCCAGACTCAGCAATGATTATTCATGGTCTCCTTCATTTTACGGGGAAGGACAATAAATGGAGGCCATTGTTAGTCCAATCCCGTAGTCCAACAAATGAAACCATACCTTTCAGCAAGGTAATAACTACATTGAGGTCGCTGTATCAAAATCCAATTTGTTTCATATGATTAACCATTACTTGGTTTTCTGCAAGGAGGGAGAAGCCTCTTGTCTTTGAGTTGGAGTTGTTTGAATGTCCAAGCCTTACTACGGAGACTTGAACTGATGGAGACAAAAGAAACTGCAGATGCTGGAATCAGACGCAACATACAATCTGCTGGAGGAACTCAATGGGTTGGGCAGCATCTGAGGAGGGAAATAGACGGTCGATGCATCAGGTCAGGACCCTTCATTTAGCGTGATAGAGTAGAGGGGAGGTAGACAGTATAAAGAGGGATGGTGGGAGAGGGGGGAGAGGTGTGGTTGGGCAAGAGCTGGCAGGTGATAGGTGAACACGTGAGGTGGACAAATCTTGCACAACTGTGCTCACCTTCAAGTGAAGACACACTGGCACAGATACACAGCGTTAGAGATGCTGCTTCACAATGCCAGAGACCCAGGTTCCATCCTAACTATGGGTGCTATGTGTACAAAGTTTGCACATTCTCCCTGTGACAGTGAGAGTTTACTCCGGGTGTTCCGGATTTCCTCCCACATTCCAAAGGTATGAGGTTTGTAGGTTAATTGGTTTCTGTAAATTGGCCCTAATGTGTAGGATAGTGCTAGTTTAAGGGGTAATCACTGCCGGCGCAGACTTGGATGGCCAAAGGGCCTGTTTCCATGCTATATCTCTGAACTAAACTAAACGATCTCGACCCAAAAAGTCACCCATTCCTTCTCTCCAGAGATGTCTTTCTTCGGTTTAAACCAGCAACAGCTTTTTCACCATTATTCCTTTGGGAAATAGGTGTTTTTCTTCCAATGCTCCAAATGTAATTCACATCAGACATTTGTTTAAGAAGAAACAAAGAATTGCAGATACTAGTTTATACCAAAGATAGACACAAAGTGCAGGAGTAACTCAACAACGTTCAGCATCTCTGGAGAAAAAGGACGGGTGACGTGATATTCATTCCACTGGGTTGTGGACTACCCAAGCAAAATTTGAGATGTTGTTCCCCCAGGTTGATTGTGGCCTCACTTTGACAGTGGAGGAGGCCCAGGACAGAAAGGTCAGTGTGGGTAAATTGTGCTGAGGGTTGACTTGACAGGAAAGGATTTAATTCGACTTGTCGTTGTATCTGCGTTGGGTTAGCATCCCTTCTGTAAACTTCCATTCTGTGTAGCCAACGACATCAGCTCTCTTTAACTTTGGTTACCCGGACGGGACGTGGAAGGACGAGAAGCCGAAGCCAAGAAGTGGAAGCCAAGATACCGAAATTACATCACGCCAAAAAGCCAAGATGCCAAAAGTACATCACGCCAAAAGGACACAAAGCCGAAAGTGCATCACGCTGAAAGGATACGAACCCGAACGGACATCACGCCGAAAGGATACGAACCCCGGACAACGGACGCAGAACGGACATGACATGGAAAAGCCATCGAACGGACATGACGTCTCTGGGGACGGGATTGGTCCGACACCTTGTCAGTCATCGACAAAGCGCTGCGATTGGTCCAGACCCATGCGTCCATCACATCACTGGCCGGGGGGAGACTTGAGGGTGGGTGGGTTGGAGCTTGAGCTTGCGTTAGTAAAATGGTGGCAGTGACACCAAGCTGCCGCGTTAGCCACAGAGGCTTTTCAGCGTCATGTTCGCTCCCCACCAGATTTTAATCTAAAAGAGAATCTGACGCCGAACGCACATGAAGTTGAAATGATAAATAGGTATGAAACACTTTAAAATATCTATATTTGTTGCAGGAATTGTACCTTGTTACATTTTTAAATAGTTAAATTGTTGTACCTTGTAAGTCTCCGGGGACGGGATTGGTCCGACACTTGTCCATCATCGACCAAGGTTAGCGATTGATCCAGACCCCAATGGCGTCCATCACATCACTGCCTCTGTGGCAATCGCAGCAGCATGGAGTCACTGCCACCATTTTACAAATGCAAGCTAAAAGCTCCCCTCAACCCTCCGGTCTCGCCCCGGCCAGTGATGTGATGGATGCGGGGATCTGGACCAATCGCTGACACGGTCTAGGACAAATCCCGTCCCCGGAGACGCCATGTCCTTTTGACATTATTTCCGTTCTGCGTCTTGTCTACGGCGTGGTGTCCGTTCGGGTTTGTATCCTTTCGCCGTCATGTCCTTTCGGTATCCTGGCTTCCACTTCTTGGCTTCAGCTTCTTGTCCCGTCCACACACATTAACTTTAAGTCTAGACTAACTTCATCCTGGTAACCTCTAGAGCAGTAATGATGAGCACCTTCAGCGATTCCAGATCCTACTTTCGTATTAGTCATGACTGTGCTTTGATCAACTTTACTTTCTCTGCACGAATAGCACGTTTTATTTGATCTTTTATATTTTATTCTTTCGAGAGACAATGTGGAAGCAAGCCCTTGGGCACACCTAGTCCGCACCAAACAGCGAACACCCTGCACACCAGCACTCTCCTACACACTAGGGACAATTTACAAATTTAGAAAAGTTAATTAACCTACAAACCTGCACGTCTTTGTAGTGTGGAAATAAACTGGAGCACCCGGAGAAAAACCCACGTGGAGCACCCGCAGTCAGGATTGAACCCGGGCCTCTGGTGTTGCATGGCTGTAGCTCTACCGCTGATGTAGAAGGGTCCCAAACCGAAAAGTCAATTTTCTCCAGATATGCTACCTGACCTATTGAGTTACTTCATCATTTTGTGTCTATCTTTGGTATAAACCAGCATCTGCAGTTCATTTGTATTACAGATAATACTATACATAAATACAAACAAGCAAAACTCAAGTATAATAGGTAGAACAAAGGGTAAGGTACAGAATTCTGAATATAGTTCTCAGCATCATAGTGCACCAGTTGCAGAGACAAAGCCCAAAGCCTGCAATGTGGTATAGGTGACTCGGACAGTAATCTGGATTATGGAAGGACCATTCAGAAATCGGGGAGTTATTGCCACTGGATCAACATTCCTGAATTTTCCAGTCGACCGCACTGTGGGCACATTTTCCTTGTATGATCAGTAACACACACTGGAATGAGGAAGTGGTGAAGTTCCCTGTGGTTGGAGCGGAAGCCAAGCAAGAGTGGGCATGGTGGCTGTGAGATCAAAGACCGGGCTACCGAGACATTGCCAACCGGGCGTACCACCCATGGCCACGTGTGTCGCCACCGCAAATAAGAGCCCGGCGCCCGGACACAAAGTGTCGGTCGGTGTTGCCTTTTAGTCGTGAGATGGTCCCCCGGTGGGGGTCCTCCTGCGCAGGGATTCTACCCTTCCAAATCGGGGACCTGGAGTTGAGGGTACTACATTGAGGAGTTCCTTGTAACCTATTTCTCTCGTGGTTCACAGACACGCCAGCCGCCTGCCTCTTTTGCGGGCTGGAAGAGTCTGTGTTCCACATGTATATGGAATGTGTGGGGTTGCAGCCCCTGTTCCAAAATCTAAAGTGGCTGCTCCTTGCCTTCTGGCTGAACTTCACATCCACTATCCTCATCTTTGGACACTCAGTGCGTAGGGGAGAGTGTAGGGCAGAAGATGCTCTGGTTGGGTTGCTCCTGGGCCTGGCCAATCTGGCCATCCACGAGTCATGGCGCCAGGCGGAAGAGGGCTGCCTGCCCCTTTTCCGGGATTATGCCCACGCCCAGGCGGTACTTGAGAGGTAGTATGCGCTGTCCACAAGCCCCCTGGGGGATTTCCAGGACCGCTGGGCACCGCGGGGAGTGGAATGTATCCTCAATAAGGATGGCAAAATAATTATCTAATAGTTAAGAATATTTAAGAAAGAACGGCAGATGCTGGTAAAATCAAAGGTAGACACAAAATGTTGGAGAAGCTCAGCGGGTGAGGCAGCATCTATGGAGAGAAGGAATTGGCAACGTTTTGGGTCGAGATCCTTTTTCATTATGGTGGTGGGTTTGTTTGTATTCTTGTGTGTATTTTTGTAACTAGTTGATTAAAATTATTTTTGTTTATAAATAAGAAGGGCCTGGTGGGCCACTACCTGCAGGGAAGCCCTGAAGGCTGGAGATTCGAGGAGGATCTTATCTAAAGATATAAGATTATTAAGGGTTTGGACACGCTAGAGGCAGAAAACATGTTCCTGATGTTGGGTGAGTCCAGAACCAGGGGCCACAGTTTAAGAATAAGGAGTAAGCCATTTAGAACGGAGACGAGGAAACACTTTTTCACACAGAGAGTCGTCGTCATCTCCTCCTCCCCCTCCTCCTCCTCACCCTCCTCACCCTCCCCCCTCCCCCCTCCCCCTCCCCCTCGCCCTCCTCCCCCTCCCCCTCCCCCTCCGCCCTCCTCCTCCTCCTCCTCCTCCTCCTCCTCCTCCTCCTCCTCCTCCTCCTCCTCCTCCTCCTCCTCCTCCTCCTCCCCCCCCCCCCCTCCCCCCTCCCCTCTCTTCCCCTCCCCCTCCCCCTCCCCTCCTCCTCCTCGAGTTGTGAGTCTGTGGAATTCTCTGCCTCAGGGCGGAGGGGAGGCCGGTTCTCTGGATACTTTCAAGAGAGAGCTAGATAGGGCTCTTCCAAGATAGGGGAGTCAGGGGATATGAGGAGAAGGCAGGAATGGGGTAATTATTGGGGATGATCAATCATGATCACATTGAATGGTGGTGCTGGCTTGAAGGGCCCAATGGCCTCCTCCTGCTCTATTGTCTATTGTCTATTGTCTCAGGTTCCTATTAAATCTTTCCCCCCTCACTTTAAACCTATATCCTCCGGTTCTCAATTCCCCTACTTTAGGCAAGTGACTCTGTCCGTTTACCCAATCTATTCCTCTCATGATTTTGTAAACCTCTAGAAGATCACTACTCAGCTTCCTGCACTCCAAGGAATAAAGTCCTAGCCTGCCTAATTTTTCCCTATCGCTCAGGCCCTCAAGTCCTGGCAACATCCTGGTAAGTCTTCTCTGCGCCCTTTCCAGCAAGTTGGCCTCGGCAGCTCCTTACAGAGAGAATTCCACAAGTTCGACATCCTCCGAGAGAAGAAATTCTCCTCGTCTCTGTCCTGGATGTCCTGGACCATAATCTCAGACAGTGACCCCCTTGGTCCGGACTTTCCAACCAGTGGATGTGTCTCTAAGCATCTTCTGACTCTTGCATTAGTGTGAGATTTCCTCCTCTTGCTGCCAATCATTGCTATATTTAAGAGGGAGTTAGATGTGGCCCTTGTGGCTAAGGGGATCAGGGGGTATGGAGAGAAGGCAGGTACGGGATACTGAGTTGGATGATCAGCCATGATCATATTGAATGGCGGTGCAGGCTCGAAGGGCCGAATGGCCTACTCCTGCACCTAATTTCTATGTTTCTATGTTTCTATGAGATTGGAAACAGCCCCCAGCTGTTCAATTAAATCAATAGTACAATGCTCACCGCTTGAATTAATTCTATTTAACATCCGTAATTCTCCTATGTCTGATCAATACTGGGTTACTAATTTAGAGAGGGTGCAGCAAAGGTTTACCAGAATGCTGCCTGAATTCGAGTTTACAAGTCCTAAGGACAGTTTAGTTTTTAGTTCAGTTTAGAAATACAACAGGAAACAAGCGCTTCAGGCCACCGAGTCTGTGCCGACCATCGATCGCCCATTCACCACTTCAATGTTATCTCAGTTTTGCATCCTACACACTCAGGGCAATTTACAGATCTCATTAACTGACAAACCAGCAGGTCTTTGGAATGCGGAAGGAAACCAGTGAACCCAGAGAAAACCCATGCGGTCACAGGGAGAACGTGCAACCTCCGTACAGACAACACCCATAGTCAGGATCTAACCTGGGTCTGTGGCGCTGTAAGGCAGCAACTCTACTGTTGAGCCACTGTGCTGCCCAGACATGCAGTTTGGGCAAACTTGTTTTCTCTGGAACATTGGAGGCTGAGGTGGGACACAACAAAAGTTTATAAAATTACGAGATGCATAGGTAGGGTAGAGAGGCAGAATCTTTTTGCAAGGGTGGAAATGTCAAAGACTGAAGGGCTTAGCTTTAAGGAGAGAGGAGCAAAGTTTAAAGGAGATATGCGGGGTAAGTTTTTTTACACAGAGAGTGGTGGGTGCTTGGAACGCGCTGCAAAGGGGGTGTTTAATGGATATGCAGGAAATGCAGGATCATGTGCATTTACAGGATATTAGTGTAACTTGGCATCATGTTCAGCGCAAACATTGTTCCTGTGCTGAATTGTTCCGTGTTCTGTGTTTTTTTTGGCATTACTCTCAAGCATTATCTCAAAATCAATTTTCTCCCTTTTGCACTTCTTATTCTTTCACTGTTCGAATGGTCGCAAAATATTCATCAAGAAACTGACCAACACCATTCACCATTCACACAGGATACATTTCCAGTCCCCAGAAGTCCCCACTTTTATTATCCAATCTTCTCCAACGTCTTATATTTCCTTGTGTTTACTTTGGTTTTACTTCTCCACACATTTATCATCGGCTTCAGTGGAGAAGCAAACAAGATTATTAATATGATCTTTGGGAGCCTGGCAACAAACTTAGAGGCTCAGATCAACAGTTAGACTGTGTTAGAGTCATACTGCAGACCCGTGGAAACAGGCCCTCCAACCAACTTGCCCATGTCGCCCAAGATGCCCCATCTAAATGAGTCCCACCTGCCTGCGTTTGACCCCTTTCCCTCTAAACCTTTCCTATCCATGTCCCTGTCCAAATGTTTTTAAAATGTTGTTATAGTATCGGCCTCAATGTCCTCCTCTGGCAGTTCGTTCCATATACCCACCACCACAGTGAAAAACTTACGCCTCAGTTTCCTATGAAGTCTTTCCCCTCTCACCTTAAACCTATGTCTTCTGGTTCTTGATTCCCCAACCCTGGCGAAAAGACTGTGCATCCACTCTATCTATTCCCCTCCTAATCTTATATACCTCTGTAAGATCACCCCTCACATAGATGTACATTGTATCACAAGGAAAATAGATAGTGTAAAAAAATGTAGGCTGTGTTGTGGACTTTTGATTTATTAGGCAAAATGGAGCAGTGAGTTTTTGAGATCTGAAATGTTAAGTACCTAAAACACAGAGTCGGTATGTCAAAGAGGACTCTCTCGAACTTCTACAGGTGCACAGTAAAGAGCATGCTGACTGGTTGCATCGTGGCTTAGTTCGGCAATCTGAGCGTCCAGGAGCGGAAAAGTATGCAGAAAGTTGTGACCACTGCCCAGTCCATCATCGGCTCTGACCACCCCACCATCGAAGGGATCTATCGCAGTCGCTGCCTCAAAAAGGCTGCCAACATCATCAAGGACACACACCATCCTGGCCACACACTCATCTCTCCACTGTCATCAGGTAGAAGGTACAGGAGCCTGAAATCTGGTACATCCAGGTTCAGGAACAGCTGCTTCCCCACAGCCATCAGGCTATTAAACTCACCATCAAACAAACTTTGAACTTTTACTGCCTATTGCACTTTATCTGTTTATTTATGTGTATATATATATGGTCTATGCTATATGGACACATTGAACTGTTTTGTATTTATGCTTACAATATTCTGTGGTACTGCAGCAAGCAAGAATTTAATTGTCCTATCTAGACACATGACAATAAACCCTCTTATCTTGACATCTTCATGCAAAGCACTTTGCTCCTCTGTACTAATCCCATTTGCCTGCTTTGGGACTGTACCAGGTGATGCCTTGCCTATGTAAGCGCCTGTCCAAATGTCTGAAATACATTGGTTGTATCTGATTCCATTGCTTCCACCAGTAGTGCATTCCAGATATTGGCCACTATGCAAAAATATATACCCTTCAGATCCCGTTTAGAACATTGGAGGAACTCAGCAGGTCAGGCAGCATCTATGGAGGGAGGTTTAATTTCTTTGCTCAAGATTCCAGCTTATGCAGTCTCTTATATCTCCCCTTTCTCTGACCCCTAAGAATCTGAAGAAGGGTCCCAATCCGAAACGTCGCCTATGAACTATCCCCCCCATAAACTGAGTATCAGAACTGAACGAGGAGGAGAACTCAAATGCAGGCTCAGACACAGGGCAGATCAGTTTTCAGAGTTTAATCGGTCCAAGTCGGTACACAGGTAAGCAAAAACCGAGGCAACAGTACAATCAAGGATCAGGCAAAAAGAGTGGTCGAAAAACAGGCAATGGTCAAAATAACAAGGTCAAAAGATTTCTAGAGCTGGCACGAGGTGATACGAAGTAACATACACAACAAACTGGCAATGAGAACTAAACCACAAAGGGCTTAAATACACAGACTAACAGGGGATAACGAGACACAGGTGAAACACATCAGGGCGGGGCCAACAATCACACGAGGGGAAACGACATGACAGGAAATGGGACCTGAAACGAGAGGAGATGTGAGACACCATAATACAACAAGAATGCAAACAATAATAATAAAAACAATAAGAAACAGAAACTAGATCAAACGTGAGACCTGACACTGAGGATGTTGTCCCAATCTTCCAACCTACCACATTTCGGATCTTGGACTTTGTACAGCTTTCTCTGCAGTTGTAAGACTATAACGCTGTAACATTATATTCTGCTCTCTGGTGTTTTTCTCTTTGCACTACCTGTTGTACCTGTGTATGGCTTGATTGTATAGTATGATTTGACTGGATAGCACTGAAACAGATTTTCACTGTATCTTGGTGCACTTGACAATAATAAACCAATGGTAATATCCAGTTTGACAATGTCCCAGCACAATGTCCCTATTCTATGTCCTGAACTATGAAGGCATGAGGTATTGGAAATAGATATTGTCCTTTCTAGAGACAAGAGAAGAATCTACCTCCAGATCAAAATCAGTTGAATTTTATCAAGTGAAGGTGGACTGAAACGCCACTAGATGGAGACATTGTGCTGGATAATTTGGCTGTCCAGGATAGAATTATATCAACCTGATCAAAAACAAGAAGTAAAACAAGAAGTGTTTTGTGCAAAATCCTATGGTCAGCAAATGCACATATTGAGCAAGGTGCCAGCAGTGTAACGTAAAACAAAGTGAGGAAAAATAAGATGGAACATTAACAAAGTTTGGGAATGGTCCACGCTGCAGTCTCTGACCTCCAACTGTGATTTATGCAGGGTCAACGTGTACACTCAGTGAGAGCCGCAGGCAATGCCTTCGGAAGACTGGTTTGTCATCATGAACCCTGCGGGAAGTGTCCTTTCAGTAACATGGCCAGCAACGTTGAAAGCTGTCTGCAGGATAGGTGGTGCCCGTGGGAAGGGGAGGGGAACTTGATGCACATACACTCCCTAACCCACACATACATGCGTGTAAGCTCACATACCATATATACATCTCAAACCCCCCCACACACATTCTCACTGTGCATACGAAACAATAACGAACCATAGAACCAACAAACCCACACACACATGCATGAATGCACACGTACATACACCCCAAACCCACACACACACACACACATGTGCGTATACATACATGCATACACCCCCAAACCCACACACACGTGTATGCCCACATGCATACACCCCCAAATCCACACATACATTTGCGCGTATACACACATGCATACACCCTCAAACCCACACACACACGCGCGTAAGCACACAAAACATATATACATCTCAACCCAACACACACACTCACTGTGCATATGACACAATAAAGAACCATTGAACCAACCAGCCCACACACACAACACACACAACACACACAGGGTAGCATGGTGGTATAGCAGTAGAGCCAGAGACCTGGGTTCAATCCTGTCTACAGATGCTGTCTCTATGGAGTTTGTAAGGAGTTTCTCCCCTTGACCAGCGTGGGTTGTCTCCGAGATCTTTGTTTCCTCCCACACTCCAAAGATGTAATTTAATTGTCTTGGTTATAAATGGAAAATTTTCCCTAGTGTGCGTAGGATAGTATTAATATGCGGGGATCGCTGGTCGATGCGGACTTGGTGGACCAAATGGAGTGTTTCTGTGCTGTACCTCTAAACTAAACTAAACTACACATGCACCTGGTCTCAAACACACCCACACACATGCACTCGGTCACATACATAGCACGCCACAGCACACACAGAGCTGACACAAACATACACGCTGCTCATAGACATATGGTATATACACATACACAGCACGCCAACACACACACAGCACACCAACACACACACAGCACACCAACACACACACAGCACACCAACACCCAAACAGCACACCAACACACACACAGCACACCAACACATACACAGCACACCAACACACACACAGCACACCAACACATACACAGCACACCAACACACACACAGCACACCAACACACAAACAGCACACCAACACATACACAGCACACCAACACACACACAGCACACCAACACACACACAGCACACAACACACACAGCACACCAACACACACACAGCACACTAACACACACACAGCACACCAACACACACACAGCACACCAACACACACACAGCACACCAACACACAAACAGCACACCAACACACACACAGCACACCACACACATATAGTACACCACACACACACAGCACACAACACACACACAGCACACCACACACACACACACCAACACACAGCACACACAACACACACACAGCACACCAACACACACACAGCACACCAACACACACACAGCACACCAACACACACACAGCACACCAACACACACACAGCACACCAACACACACACAGCACACCGACACACATATAGTACACCAACACACACTCCTCACAAACCCACACCTCACACAAGAACACACATGGAGGTGGCTGCGGGAGGCCCTACAGCAGTCAGGTGAGCAAGCAGACCAAGAGCAGCTACAGGGTGGTGGTGGAAGGAGCAGACGACGTTGCGCTGGGCCTGGTCGGCCCTTACTTCATTGATCCAATGTCACCAGGACACTGGGACTTAAAGTGGGAAAGTTTGCAGATCTCGTTGAACCAGCGTTGGAAGTTGCAAGATGGCACCAGAACATGGGGACTCTCTGCTCGCTGTTCCAGAAGATGATCTATTGTACTCATGCATATGATTTGACTGGATAGCATGCAGAACAAGCTGCACTTTATCTCTGCACACTTGGCAACAAGTAACCTGATTGACTAACTCAGACGAACACTGACTTGACTCTCAACTATCACAGAATTCTCTCCCCAATGGTATATTCACCAGAGAGACGGTTGTGGTTTCCGAAGGCAAGTGACATCCTCCTCAAGAGCAGATGGTGATGGGCAATAAATGGCCACGGCCACCCACAGACCCAATATTAACAAAACAAAGTCTCGCTGTCTCAGTATTGACATATTGTTTGATTTCCATGCTCAGAACTTTACGATACGATACGATTTAATTTTATTTATCCTAGGAGGGAAATTGGTCTGCCAATAGTCATTAAAAAACACAAAATACATGAAACATGAAATTAAAGTGATGAGTGGAAAGGATTGAGACTTTAGACTTTAGAGATATAGCGTGGAAACAGGCCCTTTGGCCCACCGAGTTCGTGCCAACCAGAGATCATCCCATACACTAGCACTATCCTACACACTAGGGACAATTTACAATTTTTCCAGAGGACAATTAGCTTACAAACCTGCACGTTTGGGAGGAAACAGGAGCACTCGGAGAAAACCCAAGCAGTCACAAGGAGAATGTATAAACCCCATGCAGTCAGCAGACAGCACATGTAGCCAGGATTGAACCATGTTCTCTGGCACTGTAAAGGCAGCAACTCTACCACGGTGCCACTATGCCGCTTTGAAGTAAAACGATGTAGAGAGCCTGTGGCTGTTACAAAACCTGCTACTTCATAAGACTTTGCCGAACCCAATGTCATCCAAACCTTGCAGCCATTCCAGCTGGAAGATCAGGTCAACACCATTAGCTGATGAGAGGTCCATTTAAAAGTCTGATAACAGCAGGGAAAAAGCTGTTCCCGAATCTGGTGGCACGAGCTTTCAGGCTTTTGTATGTCATAACTTCCTAAGTTCATAAGTCGTAGGAGCAGAATTAGACCATTTGGTCCATCAAGTCTACTGCACCATTCATTCATGGCTGATCTATCTTTCCCTGTCAACCCCATTCTCCTGCCTTCTCCCCATAACCTTTGACAACCTTAATATCAATCTCAGCTTTAAAATTTGCCATTGACTTGCCATCCACAGCCTGCTGTGGCAATGAATTCTACAGATTCACCACCCTGAATAAATTCCTCCTTATCTACTTTCTGAAGGCTCGTCCTTTTATTCTGAGGCTGTGCTGTCTGGTTCTAGATTCTCCTATACAGGCAGAGGAGAATGGTTTAACTTGGCATCATGTTCAGCATGGATATCGTGGGTCAAAGGTGCTGTACTGTTCTGTGCCCTCTATCGTCTTTGGTTCTATGTTCTGTCTTAAGTGGAACTGACACAAAGTGAGTAAACCTTTAGGGAGGGAGGGAGGGAGGGAGGGAGTAGGGGATGTCTCTGTTGTTTTATTACAACTGCCCTCTGTCCCTAGACTCCTTATCCTGCCTGTTCCTGTGCTGTGCTGGTCTTTGTTCTATGTGAAGTCGTGAAGCTTCAGAGATTTCCTCACCATTCCTACTGCACTGACAATGAAACGCTGAGTGTCCTGTCCTTTCAGTCCCAGGTTCTTCGGGAGTGAATTTTTTCGGCTGCTCGGTGTTGGAAGAGGTGTGAGGACAAGTGGCAGCTAACAGCAAGTTGCACAGATGTATCAATGAGAACTCGTGGGCATTCAAAGTGACAGCCTGCCCCTTAACACAGCATGCAGTTCAAATGCTTTCACCCCACCCTGGTCACCTTGGACAATCTGTCGCTTCGATAGTGAGTGGTGCAAATTAGATATTTTCCTACACAGGAATAGCTCATCACCTTCAGTCTGCCCCAGAGCTCCATCCCAGTTACAGAGCAGACACGTAATGATTTAAGCTGCACCTCAATGCAGTATTGAGGGAGCGATGCGCAGTGGGAGGGGCATTACTGAGGGAGCGCCGTACTATGGTGGGGGGGGGGAAGTACTGAGGGGATGCCATGCTGTGGGAAGGGCAGTACTGAGAGAGCACACACTGATCGAATCTGGATTTCTGAGACAGCAGCGCTACCAGCTGAACTACTGTGTCGCCCTAAATTACCCAGTATTTATTATATTATTAAAATTGTATATTTATCAGTGTGTTATTGAATTGAAGGGGCCTGTTAAGCTGCAGCAAGTAAGAATGTTATTGTTCATCTGACAATTAAACCCTCTCGACACTTAATCCGGTCGATTAAATCATCCCATAAAGTTTAAAGCTTTCTTTTCTCAAGATGAGAATGCTCATCATTTTGCATTGGTTTGGGGCTTGTGGACATGCAGGTCTAACAGCACATAGACACAAAGTACTGGAGAAACTCAGTGGGTCAGGCAGTGTCTCTGGATGGATAGGTGATGTTTTGGGTCAGGACCCTTCTTCAGTCTGAAGAAGGGTTCCAACCCAAAACGTCAACTATTCTTTTCCTCCAGAGATACTGACAAACCCGCTGAGTTACTCCAGCACTTTGTGTCTATCTTCGGTGTAAACTGGCATCTGTTGTTCTTTCCTACACATTTGGTCCAACAACACAGCTCCCCGACTGAGGGATGGTCCCAGTGAGATTGAGAATGGAGCAGAGTGGGGTTTCTGATGTACGTATACATCTCCTGAAATTAGCTCCGTTGAGTTTCCCTTGCTGCTTGGAGTTGCAAAGCAAATACTTATTCACTCCTTCAGCTGAGCACTTTATCGTTTTAACACACAGGGTGGAATACAGAAGAAATATATTTAAAAAACCCCTCTGTGACAGCAAAGCAATTTTAAAACCAGATTGCTGACAACTCTCCCTGCCACTAGGTTTCAAAAGAATGAAAGATTAAATTCAGTTCAAAGGGAGATGAATGCCACTGTTATCGTCAGCAGGGTATGATTTAGTTACTCTTCGGTTGAAATTATTTGCTTCCACAATTCATGTTAAGAGCCCAGTTAAATTCTCAAATCAAACCTATAAACACAAGTTTAGTTTGGTTTAGTTTAGGAATACAGCATTGAAACAGGCCCTTCGGCCCACTGAGTGCACACTGAACACCATTCACCCTGTTCACTAGTTCTATCCTACACTCTAGGGACATTTTACAGAAGCCAATTAACCTAAAAACCCACACATCTTTAGGATGTGGGAGGAAACTGGAGAACCTGGAGAAAACCCATGCGGACACAGGGAGAATTTACAAACTGCATACAGACATCATCAGCAGTCAGGATTGAACCCTGGTCTCTGGTGCTGTGAGATAGCAACTCTACTGCTGTGCCACTGTGCCCAGCCCAACTGCCTCCGTTTCTCTCATTTGTAAAATGGATAACTGGGCAATGTTTTGTTTGTGATGGCATATCGGCACCCTTTAAATGGTTAACAAAATGTTCATTTAGCTGGATGGACATAGACTTGGATTGTTTTCTCTACACCACATCAGAGGGTGTAGGAGGCCTGATAGAAGTATATCAAATGATGAGAGGCATAGATAGGGCAGACAATCAGAGCCTTTTTCCCAGGATGGAAATGTCAATGAGTAGAAGGCATAACTTTATGGTGAGAAGGCAAAGTTTAAAGGAGATGTGCAGAGCAAGTGTTTTGCAGAGAGTTGGTGGGTGCCTGGAATGGGCTGCCTAGTGTAGTCGAAGATAGACACAAAATGCTGGAGTAACTCAGCAGGACAAGCAGCATCTCTGGATAGAAGGAATGGGTGACGTTTCAGGTCAAGATCCTTCTTGGAAGCAGATACTACAGTGGCATTTAAGAGACTTTTAGATGTGTGCGTAGATATGCAGGGAATGGGGGGATGTGGATCACATGCAGGCAGAGAAGATGACCTTATCCCTTGTTTGTTTAAGTTTATTGTCACGTGTACAGAGGTACAGTGAAAAGCTTTTGTTCCATACCAACCAGGCACCAGAGAGACAATATGTGATTGCAATCGAGCCATCCACAGTGTACAGATACAGGATAAGAATAGCATAATTAAAGTAAGAACTGCTGTTGGAGTAGAGTTTTAAATGAGTGGAGTGATTATAATGCGTGATTGCAGTTTTACTTCTGTAACTAACATACAAACTTGTTTAACCACCAGATGGTGCCACAATGGCAGCCTCGCCAACAGTCTGTCTGTCCTTTCTTTTTTGTTTGTTATTTTTTGTGTGCTTTAAAAGTTTGTGTAAAATGTTCTCTGGTTTGTTTTATGTGGGGTGTGGAGGGGGTTGGGTGAAACCTTTTTTCAGTCTCTTACCTTGCCGGAGATGCGATTGTTTTCCGGGTCGTATCTCCAGTCGCTCTGCGGCCTAACATCATGGAGCTGGAGGCCTTGCTCAGGACTGACTTTGAGCCCCACCGGAGCTGCCTTACCATCGGAGCCAATTCCTTGCCTGGGATCGATGCTCCAACCGCGGCCTGTACTTTAACACCGTGGATCTCACAGCCTCGAGAGAGACTGAGTCAGGAGCTCCAGAATCGCAGAAGGTTTCGACTAGCCCTAGGTCGATTGCCCGGTGCGGGGAGCTGCGATCCCCCCGATGCAAGAGCTCGAGGCCCCCGACCACATGAGAACAAAGAAGGGAAGAGATTGAACTTTTATTCGCCTTCCATCACATTGAGGAATGTGGAGGGGTCACTGTGGTGGATGTTTATGTTAAAATGTATTTTTGTGTGCTCTGTTGCTTTTTATTAGTATGACTGTACGGCAAAATTAATTCCTCGTATGTAGCAAAACATACTTGGCTAGTAAAGTATGATTGATTGATTGATTGAAGAGTTGCCTGTTTTCAGCGCCATCTTGTATCCAGAGTGCAGAAAAGATTTATGAAGATGTTGCCAGGGCCTGAGTGATTGGGAGAGAATGGGCGGGCCGGGACTTTATTCCTTGGAATGTAGGAGGCCAAAGGGTTATATTATAGAGGTGTGTTATAAAGGAATAGTTAAAATGAATGCACAGTCTTTTTCTCAGCGTGGTAGAATACCAGCTAGAGGACATGGGTTTAAGATGAGAGGGGAATGATTTAATAGGAACCTAAGGGGCTACTTTTTTACACAGAGGGTGCTGGGCATATGGATCGAGCTGTTCGGCACAGACATTATGGACTGAAGGGCCTGTTCCTGTGCTCCTGTTCTGTTGTATGTTCAAATGGAGAATACTCCATCACACTCTTGACTGGCACTTTGAAGATGGTGCAAAGAGCTTGAGATACCAGAGGTGAGTCACTCATCATGGAAGAACCCAGCCTGTGATCTGGTATTGGAACCACATGTATGATTCACAAAAGACAAGCATGTAGGTATATCAAGTAATTAGAAAAGTTAAAGGAACATTCTCATTTAAAACACGTAAAGCATAGAGAACTGCTGATAATGGAGGAACTGAATGGGCAAGGCAGCATTTGTGGAGTGAATGGGCAGATGTCACTTTGGGTTGAGGCCCATTTTCAGACTCAAAGATAAGGAAGGTATGCTTCAGTTATATAAAGTAACTGTGAGACCACATTTGGAGTACTGTGTAAGGCATTAACACCGTAAGAATCCAACATTTTTTATGTATGAAGTACATTCTGGTCTCCTTAAAGTAGGACGGAAATGTGCGGGAAGAACTTCAAACATAATATACTTGACCAATAAATTCTTAGAAGGGGTGACTTGTCTCATGAGAAAAGTGCAGACAGATTGACATTGCATCACCTGGAGTGTAGGAGAGAGAGGGTGGGGATTTGATCACAACCTATTGAGTTTGAGGAGCCTTAAAAAAAGTGGATGTTTGGAAGGTGCTTCCTCTTGAATGAGAATCTCGAACTAGGGTCACCGTTTAAAAATAAAAGATTTTAAACAGAGATGTGCAAAATATTTAATGTGGGAGCATCTTGAGTCTTTGGAGAGCTCTTCAAAACTGAGTCTGAATATTTCAAGGTAAGAAATAGAAAGATCTTTCATAAACAAGAGGGTGGAAGGTTACTAGTGATGGCGGGAAACTGGAGCTGAGGTTGCAATTATGATGTGAATTACATGGTGTGATCATGTGAAATCATGGATGAGGATCCAGGAAATAAATGGCCTACTCTTGCCCAAGGTTAGTACTGGCATGGAGAAAAGGTGGGGTGTAGATCTCTTGAAATAGTGGGACAAGCTTGAGGGGTGTGAATATCATTATTGTCATAAGGACCAAACCCGAGCAGGTGGGACAGTGTATATGGGGTACTTTGGTCAGTATGTGCAGGATGGGCCAAAGGGACCGTTTCAGTGCTGCATGACTCTATGACTCTATGTCTCAGTGAAAGAAACAGTTGGAAAAAAAGAAAAAAAAACTTTCAGAGGCACAGCTTGAGTTCCTCAAACAGAGTTGCTGCTTTAAAGGGAAATATAGAGAGAAGCATCTGAAGAAACATCTAAATCAAAGAGCTTTCTGATTCAGAAATCCATGGAGACAACAACCAACGTTTTACCTTCTGATAAGTGCTTCTTATCAGAGTTCAATCATTCGTTGCTAATGCATTTGCTGAGTTAGTTCAGTCAGTTCAATCTGCCTTCAGATTTCCACATTCCATACACATTACATTTTCTTCTTCTTAAGACTTCATGTCCGATGGTGTAGGACTCTCGCAGTGTAGGACTCTCGCAGTGTAGGACTCTCGCAGTGTAGGACTCTCGCAGTTCATGGGAAGTGTCAGACTTTGTTTAGTCACATTTGAGTAGGGGGGAGAAAGAGGGGGGAGAAAGCTGGAAGAGATTTAGTTTAGATTAGTTTATAGATACAAGGCATGGAAACAGGCCCTTTGGCCCACCGAGTCTGCGGCAACCATCGATCACCCGTTCACCCCAGTTCTATCCTAGACATGAGGGGCAATTTATAGAAGCCAATTATGTTACAAACCTGCACGTCTTTGGAATGTGGTAGGAAACCGGAGCACCTGGGAGAAAACCTACATGGTCACAGGGACAGTGTACAAATGCCATACAGACAGCACCCATGGTCAGGATCGACCCCGGGTCATAGTTTAGTTTAGTTTAGTTTAGAGATGCAGCATGAAAACAGGTCCTTCAGCGCCAACCAGCAGGGGTGGAAAACCCAGGGGGGCCAGAGGGGACACGTCCCCCCCATGTTTTGAGAGGTGGGGGACATCCCCCCCAAATTTTTGTGATCCCGATTTTAAAATCGCCGTTTTTAGCGCTGGATTCAGCCTCCGAAGCCTCGCGCGTGTGTGAGAGTGTGCGCACACGCACGTATCTGCCCAAAAATTGAATCCCCCGTCCCCTCCATGTTTTGATAGCGAGTTCCGTTCTTGCCAACCAGCATTCACCCTGTACACTAGCACTATCTTACACATCAGGGACAATTTACTATCCTTTACTGAAGCCAGTTAACCTACAAACTGTACATCTTTGGGGTGTGGGAGGAAACCGGAGCCACCTGGAGAAAACCTATCTGGTACAAACTCTGTACAGACAGAACCCTTGGTCAGGATCGAACCTGGATCTCTGGCGCAGTAAGGCAGCAACTTTTCCACTGTGCCACTGTAGGGGTAGGACAAAGCCTGGCAAGTGATGGATACAGGTAAGGGAGCAAGGTGGATTAATAGAAGATGAGTGGAGAAAGGCTAGGGATGAAAAGGAAACAAAGGGGTATAAGAGAGGGAGAGAAGAGATATAAAATGTGAAGCCGGAGATATTGATATAGGTGGAAGGGAATGTGGGAGGGAGGAAAAAAATGGGAGAAATGGGTGCAAACCAAGGTGGGCACAGGGAAGAGGGGGGGGGGGGGGGGGGGGGAAACTACCACTACAATCAATCTAAGAGGGCCTTGACTCGAAACAACACCTATCCATGTACTCCAGCGATGATGCCTAACCCGCTCAGATAGTTCAGCACTTTGTGTGATTATTTTGTAAACCAACCAGCATTGGCAGTTGCCTGTGTCAATGAACCACTCTTGACTTCTGACCCTGTTCTCATTGTGCTCCTGTTGGCAACTGTCTTCCCAGAATAACGCTGCACATGGACACCCGATCTGGGCAAGAAGCCAAGCATTCAATGAGGTCTGGCCATGAAGGTCAGGGGCTGAGCTGGCTTTGTTTTTAAAAATGGATATTTCAAACAGATCTTTCATAGAACGGCACAGTGGCAGAGCAGTAGATTTGCTGCCCTATAGCGCCAGAGACCCGGGTTCAATCTTGACTCCAGGTTCTGTCTGTGCAGAGATTCCCCCTTTGGCAGTGTGGGTTTTCTCCAGGTTTCCTCCCACACTACAAAGACGTGCAGGCTTGTCGGTTAATTGGCTTCAGTAAATTGTCCCAAGTGTCTAGTATAGAACTAGTGCATGGGTGATCACTGGCCGGGGCGGACAAGGTGGGCCGAAGAGCCTGTTTTCACGCTGCATCTCTAAATTAAACTAAACAAAAAACTAAATATTCAGCCAACGACATGGGATTAGAAACACTAACACAACTGCATTTATTCAGCAACACAAAGTGAAGATTATGCATAATTAGCTTTAATTGCAACAGATGTTAAAAAGATAAAGTAATGATTTACTATTTGCAGTAACAAGCACACATTGTCTTTGTCTTAACAGCTGTTTCCAACATCATTGATAACATTGTCAATCTTCAACACAGCACTTGCATCAACTGCACATCATTTATAACTCTCTTCTTGCTACTTGTACCACAAAAAACGAACCACTCACATAAAGACTTACACCTTCATGTAAGGCTTTTGCAAATAATATCTATCTTGACAAAATGCATTCTTCCCTGGTTGAATGCACATTGATAAATCAGTCTGTCACAACAGACCCCTTCATTGATTCCAGGATATACCTCTACATGTTGACCCAATGAAGACTTTACAAGCTGCCTGATCTATTATAAAATGCAGTGCTTTCTCAGATGTATGATTGTTGTGTCGCAAAATGAATTTTGTTGGAACAAGCACAGGAGAATAATGGAATGAAAATCCAAATGCCTGTGGATGCAGGAGATGGGAACACTCAGCTTGTGTTGGCAGAAACACTCTTCCAGAGATGCTACAAGAACCTACTGAGCTTCCAGCATTTTTGGTTTTTCAGTTCAGAATGATTACATGGAGCTTAGGGACCGACAGGTTTTGATTAATTGAAAGAAGGATAATGGAAACAGGCCCTTTGGCCCACCGAGTCCACGATGACCACCTGTAACCTGTTCACACTAGTTCTATGTTATCCCACTTTCTCATCCACTCCCTGCACACTAGCGGCAATTTACAGAGAGCCAATTATCCTACAAACCCACACGTCTTTGGGATGTAGAAGGAAACCAGAGCACCCAGAGGAAACCATATAACCATATAACCATATAACAATTACAGCACGGAAACAGGCCATCTCGGCCCTACAAGTCCATGCCGAACAAATTTTTTTTCCCCTTAGTCCCACCTGCCTGCACTCATACCATAACCCTCCATTCCCTTCTCATCCATATGCCTATCCAATTTATTTTTAAATGATACCAATGAACCTGCCTCCACCACTTCCACTGGAAGCTCATTCCACACTGCTACCACTCTCTGAGTAAAGAAGTTCCCCCTCATATTACCCCTAAACTTCTGTCCCTTAATTCTGAAGTCATGTCTTGATTGAATCTTCCCTATTCTCAAAGGGAAAAGCTTGTCCACACGGTCACGGGGGGAATGTACAAATTCTACGCAGACAGCAGCCGGGGTCAAGATCGAACGCGTGTCTCTGGAGCTATGAAGCAGCAGCTCCACTCACTGCACCACTGTGCCAGTGGTCTCTAGTGTTCTGTAGAAACATGGAACAGCAGATGTTGGTGTTGTACCCAAGATAGGCAGAAAGTGCTGGAGTAACTCAGCGGATCCAGGCAGCATCGTTCTGAAGAAGGGTTCCGACCCGAAACATCACCCAGCCTTTATCTCCAGAGATGGTGCCTGACCCGGTGAGTTACTCCAGCACTTTGTGTTCGCCTGTAGTGTTTTGTTGGGTTTGGGTTGTGCTGGTCGAATCAAGAGCACGACAGTTGTAGGAAGGTAGCAATTCTTGAAGCTGGTGATGTGGAACTTCAGGCTCCTGACTTCCAGCCTGATGGTAGCAGTGTGAAGAAGAACCAAATGTACTGCCCAGGGTGACGTGGTGTTGAATGTGCAAGAGTTGCTAAACTATCTTCCTGTTTACAAGATTGCCGAGCCATGTTTATTGAAAACTTGGGCATGACTTGAAGAGCAATCCCTGTCCGAGGCTCCTCCCTTAACCGGCTCTGCCAAAAAATCATTGTCTCCATCGCACTTATAAACAATAGTCAACGCAGGTCAGAAGTAGTTCAGTGCCAAGAAGCCAATTCACTGCATTTAAAGGTGTCTATTATAATTGGCACTGGGACAGACTGGCAATCACATCTCCTTCAGTGATCCTTGTAGAGCAGACAGCAAAGATAATGTTTGGAACAAGTGTCAAGGAATGCAGGCAGAAGGAACTGCTGATGCTGGACTCTTGAACAATGTGCTGGAGGAACTCAGCGGGCCAGGCAGCTTCTGTGGAGAGAAGGGACATGCAATATTTTGGGCCGAGAGTTACTGGAATGCTTGAGGGAATAGACTATGACTGTGTGGCAGACCGAGCCACTTTGGTCTCGAACCGTCATTCGTCAAGTTTGAGCAATCGCGTGGACCTCACGTGATCTGGGCTGTCCAATAAACACCGACCTGGTTGGACAGCTGGCAGGGTGCAGCAGATGATGGTGCTAGTCTTCACTTCACAGTCACCACGTACACACTCCTTGCCCTTTTGTACTAATTGTTGAGCTGTATCGTTTAAATATTAAACTGAGTGTTTATACAACACGTGAGCCTCTTCAACTGAAGTTATGCTGCTGGAAATATGAATGAAACAAAAGTGCTGGGAATCTTCAGCAGATCAAGTTTAGCATCTGTGGAGGGAGGAACAGAGTTAATATGTCAGTCAGACAGACCCTTCAGATCTTATGACAGGCTATTGACCTGAAATCCTTGCTCCGCATCTTAATGGTGGATCCTGCCTGACCTATCGAGCATCTTGAGCATTTTGTTTTCAGTTTAAGGTAAACGTTACTGTTGGTGACATTGTCCTCAAAATAACGCATTTGGTTCCCTGACCTTAACTACTGATATAAGTTTAAATAAGTGAGATCCAAATCACAAACTCACCACCCAGCAACTGCGGCCCAACAAAGGCTAATTAATTTATTCCCTCCGCTCCTTGTCCATCATCCAATTTTCAATCCATACAAATATTAATCCCGTACCATGGACTTTAATTTTGCAGTGCTTTTGGAATGGCAGAAGCTCTCAAGAAGCTCATCTGCATCCAGAATAAAGCAGCCCAATTGATGAACACTCCATCCAATGAAACATTTATTCTATACATCGCCGCTTGTTGCCCGAAGTCCAGAGGCTGGGAGGATGGAGCCGGTGATGACGATGGATATGATGGGTGAGGAGGGAGGCCAGTAGGAGAGGGGAGTAGAGGAGAGGAGAGAGAACTGGGGTCTGGCCTACCGCGCCCTCGAGGTCGGCTGCAGGTGGCTCCCCCGAGGCACCAAGGTGGGCGAGGAGAGGGACATCCGTAGCTGGTCGACCAAGGAGGGTGACTGCTGGAGGTCCGAAGCAACCTGGGGCTTGCCCGAATCAGGCACTACTTGTAACAACTGGTGCACATACTAGACTGGGAAAATGGGGGCAAAACATGGCACCTCTTGCACGCGGGCTCTGTGGACCATTTTTGTACGCTAATTGCGGAATAGTGCTAAGGTGTGGCTATACTCTACTGGACTGTATGTAGGAGAAAACCTTCAATGTGTGATTGCACTTTGCACATGTGACAACATTGAACCATTATGAGGGACTTTATCAGAAGCTCTCCGACAATCCACCTGTCAGATATCCATTCTACCGATTACATCCTCACAAATTTCCAGCCACATTAAAAACACGAGTTTCCATACAAAAATCTGTGTTAAGTTATGCAAGAGAAATTCATGGCACAGATGTTAATTTCATTGCAAACTTAAGATATTGTGAAACTCTATAGAAAAATAACATAACACCTGCTAAAAACATAGCCTGTTCTTGGTGATGCATTAACTTCTCATTAGGAAACAATGGAAAGGAAATGTGCTCTTTTCATGCAGATTCATTCTTGAGTAAATTACTCTCTTTTTATGCAGCTGAAGCAGTAGAGAGCGTTTAATTGCTTATTAAAGCTACATCGAGCTTCCAACACTAGCAACAACAGATCTCTCAAGGCAGCGGCTGAATCCTATAGTTGAAAAAGAGGTGGGGCTGGTGGTGGATGAAGTTGGCTGGGTGTGGGAGAGAGAGGCAGGAACTGGGGTCATGGAGAAGGCGGCAGGGGAGGAGAGATGGGAGAAGAGGATGAAGAAGGAAGGTGGTTGGTGAAGGGAAAGGGAAGGGTTAATCAGACATTACACTTGCTTATGGGTGGCACGGTGGCACAGCGGTACAGCTGCTACCTCACAGTTGCAGAGACCCGGGTTTAACCCTGACCACGGGTGCTGTCTGTACGGAGTTTGCACATTCTCTCTGTGACCACGTGGATTTCCACCGGGTGCTCCAGTTTCCAAAGACGTGCAGGTCCAATTGTCTAATGAGCTGAAAACAAAAAAAATAAAACAGAACAATAAAACTGGGGGGGTGGGGGGAGACCTGTTACGCAGTAGCATAACACGCCCGGAAAGATAGTACGCATTGATAATGCAATAAACAAAAGAATGCTCAATAAAATAAAATAATATTAGTGCAAAACAAAAGCCCAAAGTCCCTAGTGCAACAAGACAGTTTTTTTGTAGTTTTTAGCGTTCAAGAGCCTGACGATTGTTGGCAAGAAGCTATTCTTGAAACCGGAGGTCACAGTTATCAGACGCCTGTACCTTCTTCCCGATGGCAGGTGTGAAATGAGAGCGGGCCAGGGTGGTGTGGGTCACTGACGATGCTAGTAGCCTTTTTGAGGCAGCATCTTCAGTAGATCCCTACGATGGTGGTCAGTACTCATGATGGACCGGGCAGTGTTCACTTCTTTTTGTAATCTCCTTCATTCCTAGATGATCAAATTGCTGAGCCAGGCCTTGATGCAACCAGTCAGTGTGCTCTCTACTGTACACCTGGGAAGAGGGGAAGTATTGGGGAAATAAGGGCTTAGTGTTGGAAAGGAAGAAGAGAAGGGAAATGGAAGATGGAGCCAGGAGGAGGTCATGGAAAGGGGAGCTAAAGATTTTTACCAAGGATGAGATTTAATTAATTAATAATAATGAAAGTATATCAATGGGAGCTGATGGAGAACGTTCGATGTGACCACCTAGCTGTGATCTGGAGCCATCAGACTCAAAGGGTGGTGGAGAAGATTCCACAGGAGCTTAGGGATAGGCATTGATTGTCTGAAGAAGAGTCCTGACCCATTTTCTCCAGAGATGCTGCCTGACCCACTGAGTTAATTCAGCATTTTGTGTCTATCTTTGGTATAAACCAGTGTCTGCAGTTCCTTTTCATTACATTACTGCCGCACCGAGTCCACGTCGACCATGGATTACCCGTTCATACTAGTTCTATGTAATCCCTCTTTTTCACCTACTCCCTACTTACTTGGGGCAATTAACCAGCATGTCTTTGGAACGTGCCTGGTGGAAAGCCACATGGTCACAGGGGGAATGTGCAAACTCCACACAGGCAGCATCTGAGATCAGGATCAGCCCCTGGCCTCTGGTGCTGTAAGGCAGCAGCTCTACCTGCAGCCCACCAGATCTGATGTAACTAATTTCACGTGGCTTTGGGTGGTTGTTACACATACAATGTCCATCATCTTTCCTTTGTGCCAACTGACTACTCTTTGGAAATATGTCATTCTGCGTAAAGAGCTTTGAGTCCTCTTGTCATTGTGAAAGGTTCATTAGTCTTGTTCTCACTTCAGTTTCAAAACCAGATTTCAATTATCTTCTAGGAAGTTTCTCTTGAGATGCCCAGTGGATGTGTGATCTGTTTGCCTAAAGTGGTTGAGTCCACATTGTCAACACTCGTTGATCGATGGATAATATTTCATGCACAACGTCACACAGTTAGAACCTCGAACAATGCCGACTTTAGAGCTTTCATTCCTTTGTGGCAAAATTACAACGTTGTATTGTAAAAAAATACTCTTTTAGTAGTTTTCGGTTTCCATGACAACTGCAAACGTTTTTGTGCCCATATAAGGCATTTCCTTTTCATGCCCTCTCACCAAAGGCACTTTATCCTGGCAATGCATGCCTCATAACCTCATCTATCACATCTTTTATTCCTCACAGAAGGGGGTGGCTGGTCATAATAAGGTCAAAGCAGGAACACCGTCAATGTGAGAGGATTCAAGCATAAGAAGAAAAGGAAATTTCACTGTAATTATGCAGTGTCCTAATAAGACCAACCTGGAGTATTATGTAAAAACTGCAGATGCTGGTTTACACAAAAGGACACAAAGTGCTGGAGTAATTCATCTGATCTGGCAGCATCTCTGGTGAACATAGATAGGTGACAATTTGGGTCAGATTTCTCTAACAGTACATTTTTCACCTTAAACCTATGGGGTGGGAAATTGCAACCTTCACATGGTCTGCCCTGTTTCGACAAATGCAACAAACAAAAGTTCAAATAGAACAAGTTGACCAACAACTTTAGGCTGTGCACGCCATGCGCAAGAAGAAGACCTTAAACCTATATCTTCTGGTTCTTGATTTCCCTCCCCCTGGGTAAAAGACTGTGCATTTACTCTTTCTATTCCTCTCATGATCTTATACACTTCTATAAGATCGCCCTTCATCCTCCTGCGCTACAAGGAATAAAGCCCTAGCCTGCTCAACCTCTGTCGATCGATTGGGCCCTCGAGTCCTGGTAGATTCCCCGTAAATCGTCACTGCACCATTTTCAGCTTAACAACATCTTTCCTATAACCTGGTGACCAAAACTGAACATGATACTCTAAATGTGTCCTCACCAAAGTCTTGTACAACTGAAACAGGACCTCCCAACTTTTATACTCAATACTCTGACTGATGATGTGGGAGGAAACTAGAGCAACCGGAGGAAACCCACACAGTCACAGGGAGAAAGTGCAAACAAGAATGTGTAGACAGCACCCGAGGTCAGGATTGAACCCGGGTCTCTGGAGCTGTGAGGCAGCGGTTCTACCAGCTGGGGCGAATGCACAGAACAAATCTCTACCTGTTGGACTTTCTCTTGTCAAGGTGTCTGGTGTTATGATGGGAAGATCAAATTGGGGAGAGAGGAGGATGGAAGAAAGATTCAACAGGAATTCAGGAGCCAGACTTTGGAGGCTGCATGGACCCCCCCCTGAACTGTGAACATCTTTGATTCAATGAGAAAAAAACAGAAGTAAACAAAATGTACAAAATAAACAACACTGCGTCGCAACAGACTGGCGAGAAGATGTGATTTGCAAGAATGTAGGTAGTAAATTATAGGATAGCCTCAGATTTAAAATGAAAACCAGTAAACAGGGTTGGAAAATATAGACAGTATTATTGTTTGTGTATACTTTTTTATCCTGTGTTTCTATTTGTTTGTGTATAAGTGGTGATTAAGCGAGAAAAATGCCCTAAGGCACTTCAACAAAGACACAGAACGGTACAGCAAGCCACAAAGTGCTGGAGGGATTCAGTGGATCGGGTAGCATATGTGGAGGGAATGGATGGACAATGTTTTGGGTTCTCTGTGTCTACAAGAAATAGGCTCTTTGGTCCACAATTGATGACCTTCACAGGACCTCCTGAGAATCGCTCCCTGAGCTGTAACAATGATCCTAATAAATTCCTAAGAGGCAATCAGTGGGTGTCCCTTGGTGGTAACATTTTACTGCCAGCTCCATCTGTCTCTTGTACTTGTAGATGAGGACATAAAGTGCTGGAGTAACTCAGCAGGTCAGGCTGCATCTGTGAAGAACATGGATTGGTGACGTTTCGAGTCAGGATCTTTCATCAGACTGATTGTGGGGGAGAAGGGGAGGGGTAAAAAAGCTGGAAGAGAGGTGGGGCAGGACAAAGTCTGGTGAGTGATAGGTTGATACCTGGTGGGGGGGAGGGGGGTTAATAGGTAGATGATTGGACACAGGCCAGAGATGGAGAGGCAAGAAGTGTGAGAAAACAATAGATGTGGTGCAAATTGCAGGTGAGGAGGGTTTTCTGATTGACCAGAAATGAAAAGACAGAAGATATGGGACAAGAGGAATGAAGAGTTGCAAATTGTGAAGTTAGAGGAAAGAATTATGGTGAAAGGGGAGGGGGAGGGGAAAAATAGGTGAGGCACGGGGGAACGGGGGAGGAAGGAAGGAAGAGAAGAAGAGAGAGAGGGAGGGTTATGCCATATTGGAGATTTCAAAGTTCATACCGTTGAGTTGTAAGCTACCCAAGCGGAATACGAGGTGCTGTTCCTCTAATTTGCGTGTGGCCTCACTCTGACATCTACATATCTCCTGTATTTGCAGACTCCGCAGGTGGGCCTTATTGAATATTAGGAATTCACAGAGAAGCGCACGTTACAGACCGGAGTCACAGGAAAATGAAACACATTAATAGGGAAAAGTAAGTGTGATCCAGATTGAACTGAAAAACTTCAGCATGGGAGCACAGAATAACTCTGCAGGAAGCTGTGATCAAACGTACCGCGCTGATCTCAGGAGCTTCTCTCTCTGCTATTTGTGAATTTATCGCTTGAAGGCAAGAGAGGCAGATAACTATTTTTTAATTAATTTATTTGAATACAGTTATGTAGTGATTCTGTTGCTAATACTCCAGAGACAGTATGTTCATAACCTTGTACCATCAGATGAGATCTTCAATTGAATAGAAAGTATATAATAGTTACAAAAGAAACCATGAACCCGACAACCATGTAGATTTCTTTACGTAGTAAAATTTACATGGAAAATTGGAATTAAGGTATGACAGGAGAAACTAGAACAGGTGATAGACATCGAGGCAACTGTTTTCGAGGAGGCTAATAAAAGGCAGATATAAGGGGAAAGTATAAAGCTGTGGCGACTGTGGAGGCCTCAAATAGGCCCTGGCCACAGGTGAACACAGAGGAAGAAGACAACTCTTTATTGCCTTCATTCACAGTAGAAAACGTTGATTCTGCTGTGGGGATGTTTATGTTAAATTCTATAGTGTGTTGTGTTTTTCTTTTTATTTGTATGGCTGTATGGCAACCCAAATTCTTCTATATTCAGCACTTTGGTTCAATGTGAGTTGATTTTAAATGTGCTATATAAATAAAATTGAATGAATACAATTAAGTTAATAAATTCACATGACATCGGAGCAGAATTAAGCCATCGAGTCTACTCCATCATTCAATCATGGCTGATCTATTTTCCTTCTCAACCTCATTCTCCTGCCATCTACTCATAACCTGCCATTCTGGTTGCCCCGTGACAGGAAGGATGAGGAGGCTTTGTATAGAGTGAAGAGGGGGTTTATCAGAATGATGCCTGGATTAGAGAGTATTAGCTCTAGGAAGAGGTTGGCCAGACAGTTTTCTCACAATCGTTGGTGGTTGTGGAGAGACCTGATAGAAGTATTTAAAATGATGAGAGTCAAAGATAAGGCAGACAACCAGAACCTTTTTCCTAGGATGAAAATATCAACGACTAAAGGGCATAGCAGTAACGTGCGAGGAGAAACGTTTGTAGGAGATGTGCAGAACACGTTTTTTACACAGAAGGTGGTGAATGCCTGGAACCTGCTGCTGGGGCTGGTGGTTGAGGCAGATACAATAGTGCCATTTAAGAGACTTTTGAATAGATACAAGGATGTGCAGGGAATTAAGAGATATGAATTACGTCCAAGCAGATAAGGGTTGGTCTTGGCATTATGGCTGACACAGACATTGTGGGCTGTACTGTTCTATGTTCTATGTTCTGTGAAATGGAGATGCCTGCCTAAAAGCCTCATGTGCCACTATCATATCTGCCTCCACCACCACCCCTGGCAGCCCATTCCTGGCACCAACAACTCTACGTAAAAACTTGTCCCGCATAATAGTTACAATGTAGATACGATGAACTGCAGTTACTTGTTTATGAAATAAAATACAAGGTGCTGGAGTGACTCAACGGGTCAGGCTGCATCTTTGGGAGACACGGATAGGCGATGTTTCAGGGTGGGACCTTTCTTCAGACTGATTGTAGCAAGTTGAAGAAAGGCCCCAACCCAAATCGTCACCTTTCTATGTCTCCTGGAGATAGTCAGAAAAAGCTGGAGTAACTCAACGGGTCAGGCAGCAACTCTGGAGAAAAGGAATAGGTGACATTTTGGGTCGAAACCGTTACTGCCTGACTCACTGAGTTATTGTGTAGGAAGGAACCACTGATGCTGGTTTATACCGAAGATAGACACAAACTGCTGGTGCAACCCAGCGGGTCATGCAGCATCTCTGGAGAAAAGGTCTGCAGAGGAAGTTTTACGACCTGAAATGTCATCTGTTCTATCTTTCCAGAGATGCTGCCTGGTGCTTTGGGTTGGCCGAGCACTTTGTGTCTATCTTTGCTGAGTTACTCCAGCACTTTGTTTTTTTTTTCAATGTCACACATTCGATTACTTGAATACGTCTCAAGGAAATGTTGCACTTGAACTCGTATGTCGGCGTACCGGACCGATTCTCCTATCCCCTCAGAATCTTTCAACATCAGCAAACCATTACTGAAACAGCCACACCACCCTTCCGTCACTTCATCGATCCTGATCTTTAAATCACTCCAAATACCTTTGTTCCATTCACAGCCATCAAGTTGTGTCACAGTGGTTTCAATTTATTGTCAGTCAGCAGTCACTGTTTATGTAACGTCAACTCACGGTGAGAAAGTTTGGTTATCGATTGAAACTTTAGACAGTAACTGTCGCTAATCTGACATTTTCATGGCTCACTTCCTTAGTTTAGTTTAGTTTAGTTTAGTTTAGTTTAGTTTAGTTTAGTTTAGTTTAGAGATACAGCATTGAAACAGGCCCTTCAGCCCATCGAGTCCATCGATCACCTGTTCACACTAGATCTATGTTAACAACCGTCAGGCTCTTAAACATTAATCTATGAATTATGAACCGTCTTGGTTGCTCTCAAGAAGTTGGACTTTTTGCATTAGTATTGAGGTTTTTAATTTATATAATTTTTTTGTTTTTTATGCCATCTATGAGTACTGTTTTTACAGATCTCATATGTTGCTGCAAGTTAGAATTTGACAGATATAGCAAGGAAACCGGCCCTTCAGCTCACCGAATCCACACCGAGATTCGATCATTCATTCACACTGGTTCCATGTTATCCCACTCTCTCATCCACTCCTTGCACATTAGCGGCTATTTACAGAGGCTAATTAACCTACAAACCCGCACGTCTTTGGGATGTTGGAGGTTACCGGAGCACATGGAGGAAACCGAGCGATCACAGGGAGAACGTGCAAACTCCGCACAGACAGCACTGAGGACAGGATTGAAGCCAGGTCTCTGGCATTGGCAGCAGCTCTACCGCTGCGCCACTGTGCCGTTTTCTTAAATAGTCACCCAAAGTTGTTCCTTTCAATTACAATGTTCGGGTGAACACACAGGCCGATCTCATCGATTGACTGACTTAAGGGAGAGCAATGTGATGTTACAAGTATTCTGCCAGCATTGTTCATTGCTTAAGGTTCATTTGTTCATGGAAAGGACATATTGAATCCTTTATTTGTCATTCAGACCTTTTGGTCTGAACGAAATGTCATTGCCTGCAGCCATACATGTAATAATAAACAACACACAATAAACACAAATTAACATCCACCACAGTGAGTTCACCAAGCACCTCCTCACTGTGATAGAGGCAAAAGTCTTAGGGTTACTGTCTCTTCCCTCCTCTTGTCCCTCTGCGCTGAGGCGATACCCCACCGGGCGATGGTAAGTCAGTCCCGCGGTTCAAGCTCCACGGCCCGGGGGTGGTCAAAGCTGCCGCCCTCCAGTCTAGCGGACGCAGCTGCTGCCACGGGAGCTCAGGAAAACAGGCACTAGCCTGAGAACAGCGAGCTCCCGACGATGTTCTCCACTGGCCCACGGCCGAGCCCCGGATTCAGGTCGCTGCCGCCAGAACGCCGCCTCAGCCATCAGAGCACCGTCTCAGCCCCGCACCGGGCCGCCCACACGGGAGCGTCTCAGCCCCGAACCGGGCCGCCCATACGGGAGCGCCTTCCAGCCGGGAGCCGGGTCGCCCTCACGGGAGTGTCTCAGCCTCGCGCCGTCCGCCCTCACTAGAGTGCCGAGTCGTGCCGCTGCCTGAACGCCGCCGCAGCTCGGAGACGGCCAGCCTCACGTTGGTAAGTCCTGGCTGGCTCTACCTCCGGAGCATCGATGTCCGTCGCAGGTTGGAGGCCGCCAGCTCCGCCATTAGGCCTTAGCTCAGACGGGGAAGAGAAGGGGGATACGACATTCGGAATACGCATACGGAAAATCGCATTCCCCCGAAGGGAGAGACAGAAAGCCCTGTTTCAGCCACCCTCCCCCCCCCACACACATAACGCAACCTAATTACCACAAGTTCAACTGAACAAGACAAAAAAAACAACACAAAAAAGCAAAAACAGACAGACTGCAGGCGAGCCACAGCCGTTTCACAGCGCCGCCACTTCCGGATATGCTGCCCATGAGAGAACCGAGTGATTGACAGAGAGTCATAGAGTCACAGTCACACTGTCGCAGAGTCACAGAGTCACAGTCATAGAGTCTTAGAGTCATTGAGGGTCATAGAGCCACTGTCATACTGTAGAGTCACAGTAATAGAGTCACAGGGTCATAGTCACAGTCATATAGTCATAGAGGCTTTGAGACACAGTCATAGTGTCACAGAGTCAGTCAAAGGATCACACAGTGTGAAAACTGTCAGGTTCCTGTTGCGACTTTCCCCCCTCTATGTCCTCTGGTTCTCGACTCCCCTATTCTGGGCATGAGAGTCTGTACATTTGCCTGATCTATTCCTCTCATAAATTGGCCCATAGCAGAGCAAGTATTCGTCTAGAAGGCAGAAGGCAGAGAACTCTAGAGTTTTCATATGCTTTAATTTTGCATTAGCACTATCCTTCGATATTTCACTACTTCTCTGCTATCCTCCAACACTCACCTTTTGGAGACTATGAGTCATAGAGTCACTGCCACACAGCACAGATACAAGCACCTTCAGTCCAACTTGCCCATGTAGACCAAGATGCCCAATCTACAGTCCCACTTGCCTGTGTTTGGTCCATAATCCCTCTGAATCTTTCCTATCTTAATGAAGAGTGAAGATGCATCAAATCAGTATGGGGCTTCTGAAGATTATTTATGTTGATTTTTTATTATTGAGTAACGTTTTCCATCAGGCAGAATATGAATGATTGCACTTTATTTTACATATTAATGACCTGATATCTGAGGAGGATTCCTGACCTGAAACATCACCTATCCATGTTCGCCAGAGATGCTGCCTGACCCGCTGAATTACTCCATCACTTTGGTCTTTTTTAAATGACCTGAACACAATTTACAGGTATTATTTTAAAGCTTCCAAACTGTTTCCAGCAACAAGCCATGGGAATGACAGCAGCAGACACCAGACCATGCCGATGTTCACAAAAACGTGATGAAAATATTACCGAGCAGTGCAGAATGTGGACCCATAGAGAATCTTAAGGGACAAATTAAGATTAAGGGACGAATGGTCTCTTATACAATCCCAGAATTACATGATTATTTGTTGAAACAAGGAACTGCAGATGCTGGTTTAGAAAGAAAAAAGACACAGAGTGTTGAAGTAACTCAACAGGTCAGACAGCATCTCAAGATAACTGAAGAAGGGTTTCGGCCCGAAACATTGCCTATTTCCTTCGCTCCATAGATGCTGCTGCACCCGCTGAGTTTCTCCAGCTTTTTTGTGTAACCAGCATCTCAAGATAATATGGATAGATGATGTTTTGGGTTGAGACACTTTTTCAGATTGATTATAGCAGTGAATAAGCCTAAAACTTTACCTACCCATGTTCTTCAGAGATGTTGCCTGACCTACGGAGTTACTCCAGCACTTTGTGTTTATGATTATATATTGATCTTTATGTAAACTGATGTGCTATGGTGATGTGCTGCAAACCAATGATAAATTAACATGCTATTTTAAAATTTTGAGGAGTTTATCTTGCACTAAATGTTATACCCTTTAACCCGTATCTGCGCACTGTGGACAGTTTGATTGTAATCATGTGTGGTCTGTTTGCTTACTGGATAGCATGCAACAAAAATCTTTTCACTGTAACAATAATAAACTAAACTAAACTAAAAAACTTAAGCCTTTTCAAATTTGAACAATTGCAAAGATAAAATGATGCTTAACGTTTAAAGAATTGATACACTGATTAAAGCAATTAAATGTTCCTTTAGGCACACAAATCCAATGCCTCAATAGGGCAGCCAATATCATCAAAGATTCACACCACCCTGGCAGGAATAAGCTCCAGGAGCTTGAAAACCATCGCTGACAGGTTCAAGAACTGCTTTACAATGCCGGGGACACAGGTTCAATCCTGACTACAGACAATATCTGCATGGAGTTTGTACGTTCTCCCTGTGACCACCTGAGTTTTCTCCGGGGGCTCCGGTTTCCTCCCACACTCCAAAGACATGGTGAATTGGCTTGGGTAAAGTTGTAAAATTGTCCCTAGTGTGTAGGACAGTGCCAATGTACGGGGTGATTGCCGGCCAGTATGGACTTGGTGGGCTGTAGGGCCTGTTTCCGCATTGCATCTCTAAAGTCTAAAATCTAATGACTGTCTTTGGTTGCACGAAACATTTCAGTTTTGGCATTGCACTAGTTTTGGGGTTGCTAATTTAAGTTTTAGTTTAGTGTAGTTTTATTGTCACGTGTATCGAGGTGCAGTGGAAAGACAATACATAATTACAATCAACCCATCCATTGTGTACAGATACATGATAAAAGAAATAACGTGAATAACGTTTAACGAAAAATAAAGTCAAATAAAGTCCAATCAAAGATAGTCCAAGAGTCTCCAGTGAGGTAAATAGTAGCTCAGGTCTGCTCTCTAGTTGTTGGTAGGATGGTCTAGTTGCCGGATAACAGCTTGGATGAAACTGTCCCTGAATCTGGAGGTACACGTTTTCACATTTCTGCACCTCTTGCCTAATGGGAGAGGGGGGAAGAGGGATTGGCTGGGGTGCAATTCATCCTTGATTATGCTGCGGCCTTACCGAGGCAGCATGACGTGTAAATGGAGTTAATGAAAGGGAGATAAGTGAAGAAGGGTCTCAACCCGAAACATCACCTATTCCTTTTCGCAGGTGATGGTGCCTGACACACTGAGTTACTCCAGCATTTTGTGTTTATCTTCAACGGAAGGGAGATTGGTTGTATGATGGTAGACAAAAATGCAGGAGAAAATCAGCGGGTGAGGCAGTATCTATGGAGCGAAGAAAATATGCAATGTTTTGGGTTGAAACCCTTATTGGATGGGATGGGGCGGGAAGAAGAATGGAAGAGGTGGAACCAGTGGGCTGAGGGAGAGCTGGGAAGGGGGGGAGAAAGTAGGGACTACCTGAAATTAGAGGTCAATGTTCATACCGCTGGGGTGCAAACTGCCCTCATACCCCTACCCCCCCCCCCCCCACCCTCAAATCAGTCTCCCGCCCCCCCACCCTCACATCAGTCTGAAGAAGGGTTTTGACTCGAAATGTTGCCTATTTCCTTCGCTCCATAGATGCTGCCTCACCCGCTGAGTTTCTCCAACATTTCTATCTGCCTTCGATTTTCCGGCATCTGCAGTTCCTTCTTAAACAAATTGGTTGTATGATAGTCTGGACTGCGTCCACAATTCTCAGAAACTTCTTGTAGTCTTTAAGCTGGTGACTCTGGGCTCCATTTGAAGGTTACGAGGTTGCTAAAGAATGTTCCTTAGCAACCAGAAGCACTCCATTTGATATGCTTATCGTTTCCCATTCCTGGATATGGAACAAGATAACTTATTCTTCAACGTCACATTACCAAACCGATTATCAAGATATCAACATAAATAACACTTAATTGTACTAGTTCCTTCGTTAACGAGAAAGGTGCAATTACAATACATCAGCTATTCTCAACTTTTATATCATCCCCAAACAATAGTCATCTGTATTTATAAAAAATAAATGTCTACAAATCACTGCAAGTATGACACATTAATATGTATCTACTGAATGTCAAAGAATATAATCAATAGCTTTCTTTGTTCACTATTGAGAGTCTGCACATTTACATTCTGAGGATCCTGATATTTGGCGGTATAATTTCTGAGCAAAAATAAATTTACCAATCTCCAGTGGTGCTAGGAGATGGGGGTGAATTCCTCCCACAATATAACTCCAGGATCCTGCTGAGTGGGATGTGTTGAGTCAGAAAGGGAGAAAAATAGAAACAGAAAATGCCAGAAACACCCGGCAGGTCAGGCAGCATCTGTGCGAAGAAAAGCAGGACTTTATTTTTAGATTTATAGCATGGTAACATAGAAACATAGAAACATAGAAAATAGATGCAGGAGTAGGCCATTCGGCCCTTCGAGCCTGCACCGCCATTCAATATGATCACGGCTGATCATCCAACTCAGTATCCTGTACCTGCCTTCTCTCCATACCCCCTGATCCCTTTAGCCACAAGGGCCGCATCTAACTCCCTCTTAAATATAGCCAATGAACTGGCCTTAACTACCTTCTGCGGGAGAGAATTCCAGAGATTCACCACTCTCTGTGTGAAAAACGTTTTCCTCATCTCGGTCCTAAAAGATTTCCCCCTTATCCTTAAAGTGTGACCCCTTGTTCTGGACTTCCCCAACATTGGGAACAATCTTCCTGCATCTAGCCTGTCCAACCCCTTAAGAATTTTGTAAGTTTCCATAAGATCCCCCCTAAATCTTCTAAATTCTAGCGAGTACAAACCAAGTCTATCCAGTCTTTCTTCATATGAAAGTCCTAACATCCCAGGAATCAGTCTGGTGAACCTTCCCTGTACTCCCTCTATGGCAAGAATGTCTTTCCTCAGATTAGGAGACCAAAACTGTATGCAATACTCCAGGTGTGGTCTCCCCAAGACCCTGTACAACTGCAATAGAACCTCCCTGCTCCTATACTCAAATCCTTTTGCTATGAATGCTAACATACCATTCGTCTTCTTCACTGCCTGCTGCACCTGCATGCCTACTTTTAATGACTGATTTTCTGGCTGGGATCGTGCCCAACTATGATCGTGTC
Source organism: Leucoraja erinaceus (assembly GCF_028641065.1). NCBI lineage: Eukaryota > Metazoa > Chordata > Chondrichthyes > Rajiformes > Rajidae > Leucoraja > Leucoraja erinaceus. Next base: position 39,124,056 of record NC_073388.1, read on the forward strand.
CTTTTGGTTGGGGACTTTAACATCCATGTGTGCTGTCCTGCTAAGCCGTTAGTGAAGGACTTTTTCACCCTTGTGGACTCTTTTGATTTTGTCCAGTGTGTGTCTGGTCCCACACACGAACATGGACATACACTGGACCTTGTTCTCTCTCATGGCTTGTCTGTGTTGAATTTGGAAATCTCTGATTGTGTGTTTTCAGATCATATGCCTGTATTGTTTGATGTCAATTTCTCCTGTGAAGCAATTTTGCCTGTGGTGTCTGCTCGGCGCTGTCGGTCTTTTAGCCCTTAGCTGGCAAGTTCTCTGCTGCTTTCGATCAGCTCTCCGCCCCCTCTGCGCCCACTCCTCTTGGTACGGAGGAGATTAGTTCGTGGTTTCATTCTTCATGCAGGACTATACTGGACTCTGTGGCTCCGTTAAGATCGTTGAAGCCGAGGGCTAAACCTGAACCCTGGTTCAGTGCAGTGACTCGTGCAGCACGACGGGAGTGTCGTAGAGCTGAGCGAAAGTGGAGGAAGGACAGGCTACAGGTTTCACTTCAAATTCTCAGGGACTGTTGGCGTCACTACCAAAACAGTGTTAAAAAGGCCAAGAGAGAGTACCTGTCTAAAATTATTGTGTCAAAGTGTAACAACCCTCGTGTGCTATTTGAAATCATTGACTCTGTTCTAAATGCCCCGCAGCCTGTCTGTCTGGAAGCTTCACCTGAAATGTGTAATGACTTCCTGCACTTTTTTGTTGATAAGGTTGTTTCCTTAAGGGCTAACATTTCAGCACCTGCCTCTGACCCTTCTATTTCGGTCCCTTGCCTGGTGGTATTCAACAAGTTTGAGCCTGTGACTATATCGTATTTAAAGGATGTGGTTTCCCATATTAAGCCATCGGGTTCTCCTTGTGATGCGGTCCCTCCACATCTTTTTAAGGAGGTTTTCTCTAGTATAGGGCAGTCGGTTCTTACCATTATTAACAGCAGCTTGTGTTCTGGGGTTGTCCCCGTGAGTTTTAAGCATGCGGTAGTGCAACCACTGCTTAAGAAACCTGGCCTGGATCAATCTGTTCTGGCCAATTTTTAGACCCATCTCGAAATTGCCTTTTATTTCTAAATTACTGGAGAGAGTTGTTTATGCTCAGCTAAAACTATTCCTGGAGGAGCATGATATTCGGGAGATCTTCCAGTCTGGATTTAAAACCATGCACAGCACGGAGTCAGCATTGCTAAGGGTTTTTAACGATATCCTCCTGGCTAATGATTCTGGGGATTGTGTGGTTCTTGTCCTGCTGGACTTGTCTGCCGCCTTTGATACGGTGGACCATAATATCTTATTATCTCGGCTACAGCAGTTAGTGGGCATCTGCGACAGTGCCCTGGGATGGTTCAGGTCCTATCTGGCAGACAGAACCATGTGTGTTAGCCTTGCTGGGTTTGAATCCTCTTCCGCTCCCCTGTCATATGGGGTTCCACAGGGTTCGATTCTGGGGCCCCTGCTTTTCTCGCTGTACATACTTCCTCTGGGTTCCATCCTTAGAAAGCATGGCATCTCCTTCCACTGTTATGCAGATGATACCCAGCTTTATTTGCCGCTGAGGGGGGAAGATGCCTTTTCTGTAAAATCGCTTCTGTCTTGTTTTGATGACATTAAGTCCTGGTTGGCCCTAAACTTTCTTGGATTTAATGAAAAGAAGACAGAGGTGATTTTATTTGATCCCAATGGCTGCCGTGAACCTCCATTTGTTGATTTAGGTCCATTGTCAAGGTACGTGAAGCCAACACTTGTGAACCTGGGTTTTAGGATGGACAGTGACTTTAAATTAGATCGCCAAATATGCGCGGTGGTTAAGTCCAGCTTCTTTCACCTAAAGAAGCTGGCGAAGGTGAAGCCCATTCTCGAGCGGCAGCATTTTGAGACAGTAATCCATGCCTTTATTACATCTAGGCTGGATTACTGTAACGCGCTCTATTTTGGTGTTGCTCGTTCTTCACTGGCTCGTCTCCAGTTGGTTCAGAATGCTGCTGCTCGCCTTCTAACAGGGACTCGAAAGAGGGAGCACATATCGCCAATTCTGGCCTCCCTACACTGGCTCCCGGTGCACTTTCGGGTTCATTTTAAGTTACTGTTATTTGTTTTTAAATCTCTGAATGGGCTCGCCCCGCCTTACCTCTCTGAGCTGCTCCACCCATACACTCCTGCCCGGTCCCTCAGGTCAGCTGGTCAGCTGCTCCTGGAGGTACCGAGGTCTAGTCGGAGGCTCAGAGGGGATAGAGCCTTCTCTGTTGCTGCTCCGGCACTCTGGAACACCCTGCCGCTGCACATCAGACAGGCCCCATCACTGTCCATCTTCAAATCCAGTGTTAAAACGCATTTGTACTCCCTGGCTTTTGACCATGCCTGAGGCTTTGCTTCTGTTTGTGGTGTTTTTGATGTTTCTTTATTTTACATGTCTTTTCCTACTATTTCTTTTGATTGTTATTTTTGGTGTGTATTAACTTTTTTGTCAATGATTAGTGATGTACAGCACTTTGTTGCAGCTATGTTTGTTTTTAAAGTGCTCTATAAATAAAATTATTATTATTATTATTATTACTGGTGTACCATGACACCCAGGTATCGTTGCATCTCCCCCTTTCCTAATTGGCCACCATTCAGATAATAATCTACTTTCCTGTTTTTGCCACCACAGTGAATAACCTCACATTTATCCACATTATACTGCATTTGCCATGCATTTGCCCACTCACCCAGCCTATCCAAATCACCTTGCAGCCTCCTAGCATCCTCCTCACAGCTAACACTGGCCCCCAGCTTTGTGTCATCCGCAAACTTGGAGATGTTGCATTCAATTCCCTCGTCCTAATCATTAATATATATCGTAAATAGCTGGGGTCCCAGAACTGAGCCTTGCGGTACCCTACTAGTCACTGCCTGCCATTGTGAAAAGGACGCGTTTACTCCTACTCTTTGCTTCCTGTTTGCCAGCCAGTTCTCTATCCACATCAATACTGAATCCCCAATACCGTGTGCTTTAAGTTTGTATTCTAATCTCTTATGTGGGACCTTGTCGAAAGCCTTGTCGAAAGCCTTCTGAAAGTCCAGATATAACACATCTACTGGTTCTCCCTTATCCACTCTACTAGTTACATCCTCGAAAAATTCTATAAGATTCGTCAGACATGATTTACCCTTCATAAATCCATGCTGACTGTCCAATGATTTCACCACTTTCCAAATGTGCTGCTATCCCATCTTTAATAACTGACTCTAGCAGTTTCCCCACTACCGATGTTAGACTAACCGGTCTGTAATTCCCCGTTTTCTCTCTCCCTCCCTTTTTAAAACGTGGTGTTACATTAGCTACCCTCCAATCCTCAGGAACTACTCCAGAATCTAAAGAATTTTGAAAAATTATCACTAATGCATTCACTATTTCTGGGGCTGCTTCCTTAAGTACTCTGGGATGCAGCCTATCTGCCCTGTGGATTTATCGGCCTTTAATCCATTCAATTTACCTAACACCACTTCCTGGCTAACCTGGATTTCACTCAGTTCCTCCATCTCATTTGACCCCCAGCCCCCTGCTATTTCCGGCAGATTATTTATGTCTTCCTTAGTGAAGACAGAACCAAAGTAGTTATTCAATTGGTCTGCCATGTCCTTGTTCCCCATGATCAATTCACCCGTTTCTGACTGCAAGGGACCTACATTTGGTAACAAGCACTTCAGCCCACTGGGTCCACACCATGCATCAATCACCTTTTCACACTAGTTCTATGTTATCTCACTTTCTCATCTACTCCCTATACACTAGGAGCAACTTTCAGAGGCCAATGAACCTACAAACCCGCATGTCTTTGGAATGTGGGAAGAAACTGGAGTACTTGGAGGATACCCACATGGTCACAGGGAGAACATGCAAACTCCGCATAAACAGCACCTGAGGTCAGGATCGAACCCGGATCTCTGGCATTGTAAGGCTTGACTCCTGTAAGTACTTAGTTATATTCAATATACTATACAACCAGAGACAAGGATGGGACCCTTCCTCAGACGACATCAACAAAGCTGCACTATGTGAAATAAAACACTAACTTTCCCCTAGCAAACTCCTGAGAGAAGCAATGATTCTCTGGTCCGTTAAAATTGGGCCAGAGGCATTAGTTCAGGATCAGTAATGAGGAAGTGTCACACTGTGGCCAGGACTTGGGGCAACTATCTACATCATCTCTTCACAATGGTGCCTTTGCATCTTATACACTCAGGTTTGCTTTAAAAGTTCATAGAAAGATGAAGTTAAAGATGTATCAGACCACTCTGATTTTGCCTTTATTAAATTGTTGCCCTCTCCCCAGTACCTCCCTCTGACACTACTGCTCTTCATCAGCGCTCACTCTCCACTGTACAGTATTGCTCTGTACTGCTCCACTAATTTTGTATAACTTCCTCAGTGCTTTCCCTCATATAGAGCAGGAACCCAACAGTGCGGTCCTCAATAGTGCGGCACACCCTTAGTACTGCCCCTCCCTCAACAAGGCACTCCCTCAGTGCTGTCCCTCCCACAGTGCGCCAGTCCCTCCATATGGCCCCTCCCACAGTGTAGGGATTCTTCCCCTCAACTTCAGGGACCTGGGGTGGACGGTATTACACCATGTAGTCCCGTGCAACCTGTTTCCCTCGTGGTTCATAGACTGGCCAGCCGCCTGCCATTTTTGCGGGCTGGAAGAGTCTGTGTTCCACGTGTATGTGTGAGGTTGCAGCGCATGTTCCAATACCTCAAGGGGCTGCTCCTTGCCTTCTGGCTGCAGTTCACATCCACCATCCTCATCTTTGGACACCCTGTGCGTAGTGGAGAGGGTAGGGCTGAAGATGTTCCGGTTAGGTTGCTCCTAGGCCTGGCCAAGCTGGCCATCCGCGAGTCACGGTGCCAGGCGGAAGAGGGCTCTGCCCAAGCCGGCTGCCTACCCCTTTTCCGTGGTTACATCCACACCCAGGTGTCCACGGGCTCCATGGGGGATTTCCGGGACCATTGGGCACCGCGTGGGGTGGAAGGCATCCTCAATGATGGGGAAATAGTTATATAATATTTAAGAATATTTGTTTCTTTTTTATTATGGTGGTGGGTTCATTTGAATTTTTGTGTGTATTTTTTGTAAATAGTTGGTTAAGATTAATTTTTGGTAAAAATTAAAAAAAAGACAGTGTGGAGCTCCCTCAGTACTGCCCCTCCCACAGTGCGGCACTCCCTCAGTACCGCCTCTCCCACAGTACATCTCTGTCAGTACTTCAGTTTGAGTGTCAGTCTGGATATTGTGCTCACATCCCCTGGATGGGATATAGATCGAATTCCTTTGGCCAGGATGCAGATGATAATCAGCCCACAGATTCGAGTGTGGAATGATGATTGACTCCAGAGACTAATGCTGCACTGTCCCATTTATCTCAGCTCGGGGAAGCCTGTCTCCAAGAAGATTTGCCAGAACCACTGACTTGCCCTCACTGTGCCCTGCCCTAAAATTTATCCTTTTCTTCTTCAGAGACCCAGCTTGATTCCATAAATCAACGTGACACGGCAACAGTTCGGATTTCCTCGGCAGAGCTCTTCTTGCTTCATTTATTTCACTTTGCAAAAGGTTAGCATCTGTGACACGAGTGACAAATGGTCTTCATTGAAGCCAACTCGCTTGAGTGAATCGTGAGCCCTGTACGGTTCTCGCTCCGAGCCACGCATGCCGTCGACTGAAACATCTCCGTGACAGCGCAGAGAAAGAGGTGCCTCTCAGTCGCTTCTCCCACCTACAGTAGGATGCTCCAATATGTTTCACAATCAATGAAACCCTCAATGAACTGTAGCCTTGTTAACAAAGTGCAAAGCCATGCAGCCAGATGCAAGGCTCACCTCTTGCAAAAAAATTATCATCTTGTGCTGCCGATACAAATTTACAACTTTCTTAAATCCCACATTTCTCTATCCACATCTTTAATTCCTCCCATTATCATAGAACAGAATGTTCCCAACCATAACACAGCCAGATAAAATGTTGTCAACCTCTTGTTGCATGCAAGTGTACGTTTGGGATGTATGATGGCGACTCCAGCAATGTCATAAGTTCATGTTACAAGGGCAGAATTAGGCCATTCGGCCCATCAGGTCTAAGGTCATAAGGCTTATGAGGGAGTTAGATGTGGCCCTTGTGGCCAAGGGGATCAGAGGGTATGGAGAGAAGGCAGGTACGGGATACTGAGTTGGATGATCAGCCATGATCATATTGAATGGCGGTGCAGGCTCGAAGGGCCGAATGGCCTACTCCTGCACCTAATTTCTATGTTTCTATGTCTATGTTTCTAAGGCGGAGTAGAATTAGGCCATTCGGTCCATCAAGTATACTCAGTCATTCAATCGTGGCTGATCTATCTCTCCCTCCATTCTCCCCATTCTCCTGCCTTCTCCCCATAACCTCTGACACCTGTACTAATCAAGAATCTGTCTATCTCTACCTTAGAAATATCCACTGACTTGGCCTCTGCAGCCTTCTGTGCCAAAGAATTCCACAGATTTACCACCCTCTGACCAAGGAATTATTTTTTCATCTTCCTAAAAGAACATCCTTTAATTCTGAGGCTTTCACCTCTAGACCTAGACATTCCCACTAATGGAACCATCATCTCCACATCCACTCTGTCCAAGCCTTTCACTGTTCTACTATTCTATTAGTCTACTCCACTATTCAATCATTGTTGATCTATCTTTCCCTTTCAACCTGTACTAATTAAGAACTAATCATTGGCTGAAATATGGTTGAACAGGACCCAAACTCTGGGTTTGTTTCATTAACTTTCTCACCCTTTCTCCCTTCCGACAATAAGTTCCAATGATATGGAGCTGGAGCACTGAAGATTCATGAGATTGTCTCTGGAATTTTGCTGAATTGATCTCCCCAATAGTTAGGATGTGGCAGGATGTTTTCCTGGGTAGTTCGGCTTGTTGTAAACACAGACGGTCTAAACAAACATCGAGCCATAGAGTCATGCACAGTGAAAACAAGCCACAACAACCAACACTAGTCCTCAACTGCCCACAACAGCCCACAATGACATACACTAGTCCTACCTGCCTGCATTAGGCTCATATCCCTCTAAACGCATCCTATATATTTCCCTGTCCAAATGTCGCTTAAATCTTACTATAGTACCTGCCTCAACGACTTGCTCCGGCAGCTCGTTCCATACACCCACCACCCTTTGTGTGAAACAGTTACCCTTCATATTCCTATGAAATCTTTCCCCCTCACCTTCGTGTGTTCACCTGATCTATTCCACTCATGATTTTGTACACCTCTATAAGCACCTCTCATCCACCTGCACACCAATGAATAAAGTCCTGGCCTGCTCAACCTCTCCCTATAGCTCAGGCCCTAAAGTCCTGGCAACATCCTCGAAAATCTTCTCTGAACCCTTTCAAGCTTGACAATAATTAGAGTTCAAGAGTCTTTTAGTCAGACAGCACAGAGAGGAGATTGAACTGAGTGACAATCCTCTCTTGATATCAGTAAATTGAGAATTGATCTCAATGAAACATATACAGTTCTTTGGGGGACCAGTCAGGGTGGGCATGAAGTTATGTTCTCCTTGCCTGGAATATCTAAAACCAATGGTCATAGTCTTTAAATAGAGGGCAGTCATTCTGGACAGAGCTGAGAAGGAAATTCTTGACCAAGACGATAATCAAACAATGTAATTTGGAGACTTTTTGCTCACAGTGGTTCAAAGGAGAGAATGGTATCAAGGAAATATTTGGGCCCTATATCTGAGGGGGGATGTTCTGGCATTGGATTGGGTTAACATATAATGAACATTTCTCAGTTCTGGGCCTGTACTCTCTGGAGTTTAGAAGGATGAGGGAGGGGGGGGGAGGGGGGATATCATTGAAACTTATTGAACAGTGAAAGGCCTGGATAGAGTGGATGTGGAGTGGATGTTTCCCCTCTAGTTGGAGAGTCTAGGACCAGAGGGCTGAGCCACAGATTAAAAGGATGTGCCTTTAGAATGGAGATGAGTGGAAATTTATTTTGCTAGAAGGTGGTGAATCTGTGGAATTGCTTTGGAGGCCGTCATTGAGAATTTTTAAAGCAGAGATTGACAGGCTCTCGACTAGTAAGGGTGTAAAAATTATGGGAAGAAGGCAGGAGAATGAGGTTGAGATGGATGGCTAGATCAGCTATGATTGAATGGTCGCCTGGACTCGATGGGGTAAATGGTATATTTCTGCTCCTATGATTCATGGACGTACAAATCCAGAGAGATGGATGATGGTGCTGAGCGTCGTACCGTTTGAACTGGCATTACCTAACGCACAATCGATAGCAGTCTCCTTGCAAGAAAGCTTTCACATGATTCTACTCTCTCATCCCAACCTGGGCAGAAGATCAATAGTTGTGGGTGGATTGCTGATTTAGTTTTCATGAACCACTCACACTGCTGCCAGGTCTTGATAGATGATGCGTCCGAGATTTCCATTGGACATTTTTATACAAAGACTTCTCACAAGAATATCCCCTGCTCTGAGGAATAATGCATTCTCCACAAATGCCAGTGTGGGGACTCCCTCAGATGCAGTAATATGTACAAACAACAAGTGTAGGAAGCAATTGCAGGTGCTGGTTTACACTGAAGATAGACACAAAGTGCTGGAATAACTGACCCGCTGTCAGGCAGCATCTCCAGAGAAAAAGAATGTGACCTTTCGTGCCAAAACCCTTCTTCAGATTGAATGTCGGGGGGAGAGAAACTAAAGGCATGACAAGGTTCAGAACAAATCAGAGCCGGCACTGATGACCAAGGAAAGTGGAGCTCACAATGGTACATTGTTGGCTGTGGAAGAGGTTATAATGAAGGGATATATGGATGCAAACAGTGGAACTGGCAGGATGGCTTGGGTGGGGGAGGGGCACAGCGAGAGAGGGCGGTGGGGAGGGAGGGAGGGAAAACAAGGGTTACTTGAAATCAGAGAAATCATGTTCATAAATTCATGTGTTTGAAAGTTCTAGGAGCAGAATTAGACCATCCAGCACATCAAGTTTACTGCACCATTCAATCATGGCTGACCTATCATTCCCTCTCAACCCCATTCTCCTACCTTCTCCCCATAACCCCTGACACTCTTACTGTAGTAAAATATCCATTGACATGGCCTCCACATTCATGCCACTGGGTGGTAAGCTGCCCAAGCGAAAAACGAGGTGTTGTTCCTCCAGATTGCTTGTGGCCCCACTCTAACAGTGAAGGAGGCCTAGGACAGAAAGGTCAGTTTGGGAATGGGAAGGGTAGTTAAAATGTATGGCAACGGGGAGATCATGTAGGCCAAGGTGGATTGAGCGTAGGTGCATGGACTCCCTTAGATATACTGTAGCAATGTGTACAGGACTCACTGACTGTGAGCTAACAGGACGCACTCACTCTCGGGAATGCGTGCCGCCAGCAAGTCAGGCTTTAATTACCCACACAGAGATTCCTCACGGACTGAATGGAGACATTTCAAAATGACACCATCCATTTGTCAACTTAATTTGTCAAAAGAGTCTTTAAAGACTCAAGAGTGTTTAGATTTTAGACTTTAGAGATACAACGTGGAAACAGGCCCTTAGGCCCACTGTGTCTATACCGACCAGCGATCACCCCTTACTCTGGCACGAGGGACAATTTACAATATTACCAAAACCAATTAAGCTACACACCTGTATGTCTTTGGAATGTAGGAGTAAACCCCACGTGGTCTCAAGGAGAAAGTACAAATTGTACAGGCGGTACCTGAGGTGAGGATCGAACCCAGGTCTGTGAGAGAGACTGTAGATGCTGGAATCTGGAACAAAAGGCCGAACGCTGGAAGAACTCAGTGGGTCAAGGCAAAAAGGTGCAAGTTGATGTTGAGACTCTTCATTAGGTGGTTGTCAGGTAACAATGGGCATTGAGGACGAAACATTGAATCATTCTTGTGACAAATAACGTTCATTAGAACAAGAAGATAAATGTGCATCCACGGCAAGTCTGGCCGATCAATCACGCATCATTAACATTGGGTTTTTCATTTAAAATGCTTCCAGTCGTTAGACTAATCTTATCTCTGCGGGACTCCGGGTCCGATCTTCATCACAGCAGCTGACAAGGCATCTCCAGCTGGTGTTATCTGCAACACCTGGGCACCTTCTCAGCTCATTAATGTCAGCGACAGCTCTGTTAGATAATAATCCCTTTAAATAGTGCTATTCATATCTCTTTACTCCCAGGTCAGGTACAGGGCAGAACAGCGGAGTTCCTGTTTCCTACAAAGAATTTTGGGGGCCACGAGGCAGGTGCAATGATAACATCCAAACAACATTTGGACGGGTACATGGATCGGAAAGGCTTGGAGGGAGATGGATCAGGCCCAGGCAAATGGGACTGGCGCAGATGGGACATTTTGGTCAACATGGACGATTTGGGCCGAAGGGCCTGTTTCTGTTCTGTAGGACTCTGTCTAGATTCAACAAGAGGGTAAGAAGGCAAACTCATCTTGACTTTTATTGCAAAGAGGTGAGAGTTTAAGAAGAGAGAGGTTTTATTCCAGTTGTTCAGGATGTTGTTGAGACATGAAATAGAGTTATAGTCTTACAGCATGGTACCAGGCCCATCATCCCAACTTGCCCATGCCGACCAACATGCCCCTTCTGCACTAATCTCACCTGTCTGCATTTGGCCCATATCCCTCTAAACCTATCATATCCATGTACCTGTCTAAATGTTTGTTGAACGATGATAGTACCTGCATCAATTACCTCCTCTGGCAGCTCGTTCCATGCACCTACCATCTTTTGTGTAAAAAAGTTGCCCCGCCGGGTCCTATTAAATGTTCCCTCATCAGTGCATTTACCCCTATTCCTCTCATGATCTTATATACCTCAATAAGATCACCCATCAGCCTCCTGCACTCCAAGGAATAAAGTTCTAACCTGCACAATCTTTCTGTAGCTCAGGCCCTCGATTTCTGGCAAAATCCTCGTAAATCTTTTCTGCACCCTTTCCAGCTTAACAACATCTTTCCGATAACAATGTGACTAAAACGGAACACTATGTAAAGGAGCCCAAAAGTGATTCATCAGACTAATCTGATGAATCTGAAGCCGCGGTCTCCGGTGGGGGAAGCACTGATTCAGGACTTACCTTGACTTTTATCATCTGGACGCCCACAGCGGCGATTGCGGAGGGTTGAGGTCCCGACCATGGGGGAAAACGGAGGACTGGCCAAATTTTGTGCCTTCCACCACAGTGATGAATGCTGTGGTGGATGTTTGTGTTAAAATGTTATTGTGTTTTTGTGTGTTCTTTCTCATTGTACCGCTGCTGGCAAATTCATTTCGCTTGCACTTTATGTGCAATATGACGAATAAAACTGATTGTATTGTATTGTTGATTGTAATACCTGGGAGGAACGGGTTGGATTATTTTCAGAATTCTCTGTGTGGTGCTGTTGAAGGGATGAGCAAACAAGACAATAGAAAGTTTCTGGAAGATATCAGTCCTGATTCTGTGAGTTGTGTTGTACCAGTTTCTCCAGATAAACAATCAGCATTATTCTCTCGGTGTATAGGAGAATGGTATTTCATTAAGTCACAGTCATATAACCTTTAGACTTTAGCCTTTGAGATAGAGCGAGGAAACAGGCCCTTTGCCGACCAAGTCCGTGCCAGCCAGTGATCACCCCATACACTAGCACTATCCGACACACCAGGGATAATTTACAATTTTTTTTACCAAAGCCAATTAACCTACAAACCTAACGCCTTTGGAGTGTGGGTGGAATCCGAAGCACCCAGAAAAAAAACATGCAGTCACAGCAAGAACATACAAACTCCATACTGATGGCATCCATAGTCAGGATCAAACCTGGGTGTCTGGCGCTGTAAGGAAGCAGCTCTCCCACCGTGCCATCCTATAGAACTGTGCAGCACAGAAACAGGCTCTTTGGCTCAACTTGTCCTTGGTGACCAAGTTGGTATTTTGAGTCAGTCCCAATGGCCCACATTTGGCCCATGTCCCTCCAAGTCCTTCCTATCCACATCTCTGCCCAAATGTCTTTCATCTGCTCTGTGGTGTTTACTTTTTGCTTTAAATGTTTTTTTTTACAGAGGTCAGGGCTTGAATTTCACGTTGTTGTTCTGATGGCATGGTCCTGATCTGAATTCCTCAGTCTTTGCAGGGCACGTATTCCTCCAGAATCCAAGTCAGGCTGGAACTATCATGTGTTGTTTTCTCCAGCCTCCTGACAAGACAGTTTACTGAGGCTGTTTAGTGTATTGTGAGGAGTTTGGGGCTCCATTTCTGAGGAAGGATGTGCCGGCATTGGAGAGGGTTCCAGAGGAGGTGTACGAGAATGATCCCGGGGATAATTGGGTTGACATGTGATGTGAAAAGCCTGGAAAGAGTGGATATGGAGAGGATGTTTCTACTAGTGGGAGAGTCTAGGACCGGAGGCCATAGCCTCAGAATAAACTGATGTACCGTTCGGAAGGAGATGAGGAGGAATTTCTTTAGTCAGAAGGTGGGGAATCAGTGGAATTCATTGCCACAGATGGCTGTGGAGATCAGGTCAATAAATATTTTTCAGATGGAGATTGACAGATTATTGATTGGTAATGGTGTCAAAACCTATGGGGAGAAGGCAGGAGAATGGGGTTGAGAGGGAAAGATAGATAAGCCATGATTGAAGGGTGGAGTAGATTTGATGGGCTGAATGACTTAATTCTGCTCCTAGAACCTGTGGAAATTATGGAACTGATGGAGGTAGTGTTGAGCTCAATTCCGCTGCCCCCCTGCTCCGCTGGAAGGAAGACTCATTGTCTCAACGGTGGCCAGCCACGGAAGATCAACATAACCTGCAGCCAGCGAGCTTGGATGATGGACGGCATCTTGTGACCTGAAGGTTCGAGAGTGCGGTGCTCGGAACTCCGAGCTGTCAAGAATGCCAGCTTCCTCACTTCAGCCGACTGACCCTTTCACACCGCTGCTGGGCAACGGGGTGGAGGGGGGGACGGTGGCTTCAACGCACCTGTGCACAAAGGCATAAATCAGTAATGTAGTGAGACGGTGAGAGATGTCAGTGGGGCAACATTACGTGTCACCCTCATGGAAATGCTGTCAGTCCCCAGTGGGAAGTGTTTGCTGAATGACAAGGGAGGTAGTCAAGCAGATATTTCCAGTGTTTGCGTTTCTGAATTAACCCATACAGTGCAGGCTGTGACATTCATTTCACACTGAAGGGGGATCTGTGGGAATGGGAAGATTTGCATTTAAACATTTCTTCTTATTCAAAAAAGAGATGCAAACCAAGAGGTTGTCAGAACAGTGGTGTAGCTGGTAGAGTTCCTGCCTCACAGCGATATACAACGCAGTAGCAGGTTCATAAGTCCATAGGTTTTAGGATCAGAATTAGGGCGTTTGGCCTGCCAAGTCTACTCCGCCATTCAACATCACCTATTCTTTTTCTCCAGAGATGCTGCCTGGCCCGCTGAGTTACTCCAGCATTTTGCGTCTATCTTTGGTGTAAATCAGTATCTGCAGTTCCTTCCAACACATTACATCAGTGCTGAACATGAGCAGGTCAAATTAATCTCCTCTGCTTGCATATGATCCACATCCTGCATATATCCATGTGCCTATTCAACAGCCTCTGAAATGCCACTATCGTTTTAGTCCTCCAACGAAGATGATTTTATTCTCAAATGAAAATCAAAACTTTTCAACCTGTATTTAAACACCATGATGAGGAATTCACAACGAACACAGGAAGTCAGAATAACTATCCATTTTTTTATGCAATTTGTAAGACTTTGGCATGTTACAGCTGATAGAACTAAATCGGCGTAATAAGGAAAGTGAGAATGAAGGTGTAATCAGTAAATGTGTTGTCATGGGAATGCATTTCCCAATATCTTTGCTGCTCGTTATATATTATTGTATCTGCCCTCGGAAGCATTTAACCAGTAAGACGTTATGAAAATCCTTTGACCAACTGAAATGTGTACATCCCCATTAAAATAATACGAATGGATATAAACGGAGACTTCAACAATGAATCATGTTGTGGTTACTAAGATATTGTTGTCTGTTCATTAAGGCAGCACAGTGGCGCAGCTGGTAAAGCTGCTGCCTTACAGCACCAGAGACCCGGGTTCAATCCTGACCTTGGTTGCTTTCTGTGTGGAGTTTGCATGTTCTCCCTGTGACTGCATGGCTTTCCTGCGGTGCTCCGGACCCCTCTCGAAATTTAGATGTGCGGGTTTGCAGGTCAATTGGCCTCTGTAAATTGCGTCTAGTATGTAGCATGGCCGTCCGAAGGGGAGGTGCGTTGGGTGCGACCGCACCCCCCTTTCCCCCCCCAGAGTAAGAAAAAAATCCCGAGGGAAAAATAAAAAAAAGAAATAGCAGAGAGAAAAAAGAAAGAAATATCGGACAAAAAAAATCTGGCCTGCGGGATAAGGCCATTTCTCCAGGCCCGGTGGGGGGGGGGGGGGGGGGGGGCGGTGTCTTCCCGCGCGGTCCAGCATCTCAAATCCTCTGCATCAGAGCCTCACCAACGGCTTGCCTAGCGACCAGAAGACAATCCTCCCGTCGCCGGGCGGGAGTGGCTGAATCTGAACCAAGCAGCTGTAACCCCAACACCAGATGCCGCTGCGGCAGGGCCTGCTCCCCTCGCCTCCCCCCGCCACCAGGGCCTATGCCATCTTCCCCCCACGCCACCCCCGCTGGGCCCACGCTACCCCCGATGACCCCCGCTGGGCCCACGCCACTCCCGCTGGGCCAACGCCACCCCCCGCTGGGCCCACGCCACACCCGCTGGGCCTCGCTCGGCCAACGCCACCCCTGCTGGTCCCAAGCCACCCCCACTGGGCCCAAGCCACCCCCGCTGAGCACACACCACCCCCACTGGGCCCACGCCACGCCAGCTGGGCCCAAGCCACCCCCACTGGGACCCAAGCTATCCCCGCTGGGACCAAGCTATCCCCACTGGGCCCACACCACCCCCACTGGGCCCACACCAACCCCACTGGACCCCAAAGACACCCCCACTGGGCCCAAGCCACCCCCACTGGGCCCACACCACACACCAAACCCCCCCGCTGACCCCCACTGGGCCCCCGCCCCCCCCGCTGGGCCCACACCCCCTTCATCTTCTCCCCCCCCCCCGCTAGAAATGGGGGGGGGATGTGGGAGGGGGAGAGAGAGATGGGCAAGGGAAGAGGGAAAGGGGGATTATCTTTAGTGTGATTGCAAAATTAAGGTAGGTTTTATAGCTATTTTATTTTCTCCTCCATATGAATAATTTTAAACAATATCAAATAATATCAACTATTGGAACTGCTTTCTTTTCCATGATAATAATACTGAAAAAATATGAATTCCATAGTTTGTGACATAAATATACATTTTAATGGGATCATTGTATACAAATGTAACATTTGCATTTCGAGATCGGGGTTGGGGCAAATATGCGTCAAGCCAATAGCCTAATCGTTAAAGAATTAAAAGACAGCCTAATCGATAAAGAGCCGAGTAGAGGAATCGGAGCTGCCAAGGAAACATAGAAACATAGAAATTAGGTGCAGGAGTAGGCCATTCGGCCCTTCGAGCCTGCACCGCCATTCAATATGATCATGGCTGATTATCCAACTCAGTATCCCGTACCTGCCTTCTCTCCATACCCCCTGATCCCCTTAGCCACAAGGGCCACATTTAACTCCCTCTTAAATATAGCCAATGAACTGGCCTCAACTACCCTCTGTGGCAGAGAGTTCCAGAGATTCACCACTCTCTGTGTGAAAAAGGTACTCTGAAAGGTTGAGGAGCAAGTTCACAGCTAGTAACTCTTCTTCAGTTTGGAAGGGCATGCAAGAAATCACCAGCTATAAGAGGAAAGCCCCCCGCTCTTTGGACAATTGTCAGCTGACGAACCACCTGAATGACAGGTTTGAAAATTAGAAACGTAACCCTGGTACCCCCTCCCCAACAAACACAGCCAGACCCCAGCCTGCAAAGAATGGACCCTGCACCCTCTCCTTCCCATTCACCACCTCACACCTACTTAAGGCAAGACTCCAGTAATTAAGAGAGTGGACCATTTCCCACCCCCACCAACACTTCACACCCAATTACTCATTTTTAACCAGTCCCTCCAAAGATGCACTATCCCTGCCTGCTTCAAAATCTCCACTCAGAGCTAAAATCAACAAAGGATTTTGCTTGTTGATTTTAGCTCTGCATTCAACACCATTGTGCCAGAGCTACTACGCTCCAGACCTTCTGAGTTGACTGTGCCTGAACCCCTCTGTTGGTGGATCACCAGCTTCCTGACAAACAGAAAGCAGCATGTGAGACGGGAAAGCATATCTCGGACCAGCAAACGCTCAGCATAGGAGCACTGCAAGATGCGTACTCTCCCCTCTCCTCTACTCTCGTCACACCAATGACTGCACCTCCACAGACACCTCTGTCAAGCTTCTCAAGTTTGTGGATGACACAACCCTGATTGGACTGATCCAGGATGGGGATCTCTGTACTCTTTTCAATTTGACATCTTTCCTATAACATGGTGCCCAGAACTGAACACAATATTCTAAATGCGGTCTCACCAACGTCTTATACAACTGCAACATGACCTCCCAACTTCTATACTCAATACTCTGGCTGATGAAGGCCAAAGTGCCAAAATACGTTTTGACCACCTGATATACCTGCGACACGACCTTCAAGAACCATGCAACCATCAACCATTCCTCTGCCCACCTGGTTAATTGATCCAGATCCTGCTGCAATCTTTCACAACCATCTTCACTATATGCAAAACCACTCACATCTGCTAATCTTGCCCTGTTCTGTGACGTTTCAAAGAGTGCTGGAGTAACTCAGTGGGTCAGGCTGAGTATGGAGGTTGGGAGGTCATGTTGCAGTTGCATAAGAAGGTGGTAAGGCCGCATTCAGAGTATTGTATTCAGTTCTGGGCACCATGTTATAGGAATGATGTCATCAAACTGGAAAGGGTACAGTGAAGATTTACGAGGATGTTGCCAGCACTGGAGGGCCAGAGCTATAGGGAGAGGTTGAGTTGGCTGGGACTCTATTTCATGGAACACAGGAGGATGAGGGATAATCCAATAGAGGTGTATAAAATCATGATTTGAATAGATATGGTTGAGTCTTTTGCCCAGAGTAGGTGAATCGAGGAGCAGAGGACATAAGTTTAAGGTGAAGGGCAAAAGGAATCTGAGGGGTATGTTTTTCACACAAAGGGTGGTAGGCTGTATGGAACAAGCTGCCAGAGGAGATAGTTGAGGCAGGGACTATTGCAACATTTAAGAAACAGTTAGACAGGTACATGGATAGGACAGGTTCGGAGGGATATGGATCAAACGTGGGCAGGTGGGACAAGTGCAGATGGAACATGCAGGGTCAAAGAACCTGTTTCCACACTGTATCTCTCTATGGCTATCTATTTTTCCCTCTCAAACACATTCTCCTGCCTTCTCCCCATTACCTCTGACACCCATATCAATCAAAAATCTATCAATCTCCTCCTGAAAAATGTCCATTGACTTGGCCTCCACAGCTGTCTGTGGCAATGAATTCCACAGTTCACCACCCTCTGACTCAAGAAATTCCTGCTCATCTCCTTCCGAAAGGAATGTCTTTTAATTCTGAGGCTGTGGCTACTGGTCCTCGACTCTCCCACTAGTGGAAACATCCTCTCCACATCCACTCCATCCAGGTTTTTACCAGGCTGGGACAGACTGCAACAGCTTCACACCATGTCCCAAAGCGCGTGTTCTGTCCTGCATCACCCAAGGTAGCAGAGACATTATAGGAGAGGGCAAGCACCGTAACAAAGTAGCTCACGATGGTTTGGGTAACATTCAGGAATGTCTATGCATGCCACATCATGAATATTACTTAAGAACGGTCTTGACCCGAACTATCATCTCCAGAGATGCTG
Source organism: Leucoraja erinaceus (assembly GCF_028641065.1). Lineage (NCBI taxonomy): Eukaryota > Metazoa > Chordata > Chondrichthyes > Rajiformes > Rajidae > Leucoraja > Leucoraja erinaceus. Next base: position 39,142,065 of record NC_073388.1, read on the forward strand.
CCTGACTCACTGAGTTACTCCAGCACTCTGTGACATGTCATCTATCCATGGTCTCCAGAGATGCTGCCTGACCCGCTGAGTTACTCCAGCACTTTGTGTCTATTTTCCCTTCACCCATCTGCCCAAGCCCACTCTCCCCCCTCCTTTTCTATGTTCCTTTCCACCCATAAACCTCTCTCTGCCTTTACATTTCACTCCTCTTTCAACCCTGCTCTACTTATCTACATTCATTTTTCTTCTTCACTTTTTAGTCATAGAATGATGCAGTGTGGAAACAGGCCCTTCAGCCCAACTTGCCCACACCGCAAACATGTCCCATCTAAACTAGTCCCACTCACACGCGTTTGGCCCATATATCCATCTAAATCTGTTCTATCCATGTAAGTGTCCAAATGTCTCTTAAACATTAGGATAGTCCCAGCCTTAACTACCTCCTCTGGCAGCTCGTTCCGTACACCCAGTACCCTTTGTGTGAAAAAGCTACCTCTCAGATTTCTGTTAATTTCTGAAATATTGGTCATAAATTTGGTGCAAAAATGCTCCAAAATAAAGCTCAGAATGCATCAGAGAGCATCTAAAACCCCAGAGCTTCCAGGGCCCGCTTAAGGGCCCTGGACCCTGGCATCGAGGGACTTCATGCTTCGCGCTCATGATGTGCGCAGTGCGCACACTATTTCACATTGAATGTTTTGTAATCCTGCCATGCCACCCCCTTTTTGGAAAGCTTCGTGCGGGCCTGTGTAGAGTGTGGATGAGAAAGTGGGATAACATAGAACTAGTATGAATGGGTGATCGAATGTCGACGTGGTCTCAGTGGGCCGAAGGGACTGTTTCCATGCTGTACCTCTAAACTAAACTAAGCTAAACTAGAGATGAATACCTGTTGATAAATCGAGGAATAGAGATACATGGAGAAGTATAGGAGTGGAGGCCTGGATTGATCAAATTATGACCCTACAAAATGTTGGGACTGTTTTGAAGAATGTTGTTTAGTTTAGTTTAGAGAAGCAGTGTGGAAACAGGCCCTTCAGCCCAACAAGTGCATACCAACCAGCGATCTTCCGTTCTATGCCTCAAACAATGGCCAATGCTTCCCTTTATTGGTGGCAGCACAGAGCGAGATAGTGAGGTGGTGCACACAGTGTTATCGGTCTCAGTGGGCCGAATGGACTGTTTCCAATGGCCTGTGTACACGTTTACAACAGTTATGCATCTGTTATGTACTAATGCATAAATCCAGCTCAATTAAATCTTGTTCGGTCTGAAGAAGTGGCAGATGGGGGTGACACAGCGGTAGCTTTGGTGCCTTACAGCGCTTGCAGCGCTGGAGATTCAAGTTCGATCCCAACTACGGGTGCTGTCTGTATGTGTAAATAGCTCTTTCTAAGCTTCCCCCCAATCGCGCACTAGTTGCGCGTGCTTGATTCAGTGGTTTTTGACTGAAACTACAATAAAAAAACACTGAATCAAGCACTTGCACAACTAATCTTTATTTTGACAAAACACAGTTACAGTTTAACTACTGTAGCTATCCCACCACGGGTTCGATCCTCATAACTGCCTGATCAAGCTCTCTAGACCTCACTCAAACAGAGACACTCCAGAAGGTCCCTCTGTCCCAAGCGTTCCCCCAGATGATCGATGCAGGACCTCGTGGTAGCTGACTTTTATAGGTCCCCGAACCTCAAGGGGGAGAACCACATGGGGGTGGTCTCTTTACAATCCAATTACAGATATCGATTAACCCCATACATAACAGACATTTCCCTAACCCAATAATCCAGTGGCTAATACATTATATTCAAACAGTGTTTCTCAGAGGAAGCGAACCTTGCACCATTTATCCTTATCTGCAAGAAAACCAGATTAGGCTCAATACCTCATCCAATCAACATTAAGTAACATAAAGCTTTGCAACATTATTAACAATTATTTACAAGATGTATGTCTGGTTTGCAGTCATCCAATCCATTCTTTGTATTTTGCACCTAATTGACAGGGTCTTCAGAAGTTACCATTCCCTTCCTGCAGCTTGGATCTGAGCTCTAGACAGACTGGCACCACTCTGCAGCTTGTTCCAGTTCCACAGGGAGCACTTTCAAATTTGCCAAACATCCCAGTCCTGAAGCCTTTACCCAATTTTAGAGTCCTAACCTCTCCAATCTGGCCAAGATTAACATAGAGAGTTTATACATTCTCTCCGCGACCTGCATGGGTTTTCTCCGAGATCTTTGGTTTCTTCCCACACACTCATGTATTCAAAGACATGTATTGTCCCGAGTGTAGGATATACAGTATTGTCGTGGACCTAGTCTTTCTAAATTAAAAAAAACAAGGGACCCTCAACGTCAACATGATGCTGTCCCTGCAGTCATCCAGCACTTTGAGTCTATCTTTATAAGAAACCCATAGTCATCATGGAGGTGGCCAACTTTCGGCTCAGTGCCACATCAGACCACCATATCCCCTCCACTGCATATCCATGTGCCCATCCAAAAGTCTCTCCAATGCCAGCTGACCACCACCTCAAATACACAACATGGTTAATTAAAATCTATGCTCTACCCTTCCTGAAAACCATTCCATCAGAAAGCCCAGCCTAATTGGCACTGGCTGTTGTCGTGAATATTTCATGGAACATGATCCCTGCACATCATGATATTGAATATGGTGGCCAATTGCAGTGCCATATAAATACCCTCCAGCTTTTTCTCCCTCACTAGCTGGGCTGAACTTAGCTGAACTTTGCTGAACTTACTGCAGATGCTGGTAATATACCAAAGATAAACACAAAGAGCTGGAATAACTCAGCAGGTCGGGCAGCCTCTCTGGAGAAAAAGGATGGGTGACGTTGAGGGTCGGGTCACTTTAGGTTGGGACCCTTCTTCAGACTGAAAGTAGAGGGGAGGGAACTGGAGGTAAGAAAAGGTCAGAACAAAGCAGGGCTGGCAACAGATGACCAAGGAAGGGTGGAGCCCACAATGGCCCATTGTTGGCTGGGGAAGAAGGATAGAAGGATGTGAATAATGGAACTAGTAGGATGACTAAGGTGGGGGAGGGAGGGAAAGCAATGGTTAATTGCAATTAGAGAAATCAACGTTCATACCGTTGGGTTGTAAACTGCCAAAGCAAAATATGAGGTTGAACATGACTGAACTTGGCTGAACTTACTGCAGATGCTTGTAATATATCAACGGTAGACACAAAGTGCTGGAGAAAAAGAATGGGTGATGTTTCAGTTCGGGGCCTTTCTGCCTTGCTTGAAACTAAATTGAAACTGAAAAGCGCAGCCACATCTATGGACAGGTGAACAAGGAAGGTTATGTTATGGAACTTTATTTGTCATGTGTACCAAGGTACATTGAAATTCATTTTTGTATACGTGTTCTCTGAAATTGCTAAATTCAATATCAATGGATCATTAACTTGTATTGAACAATTACATGGAACTGAAAGTTGCCCTTCAGACCACACACCGTTGTGGCTTGGAAATACTTGGTGTCCGTCCCTTCACCGTCACTGAGCCAAAACCCTGAGACTTTCTTCCTGCCAGCTCACACTTCAAGGACAGCAGTGGTTCAAGAAGGCAGCTCACCACCACCTTCTTAAGGTCAATTATGGTTGGACAGTATAATTGTAGCCTGCCTGCAATGCCCGCAGTCCTGAAATGAATTCAAAACAGGCATTGGGTTGCTTAGTGCCTCCTTGGTGACTGCACAGAGATAGTTGTGAACCCAATCCTGCTTTGGTTTCTCCACCATGGAGGAGTCAGTATGCTGAGAACTGAATGCAGACGCTAAATGGAAAGAAAGAGGAAAGGAATGATGTGCTGAAAGGGTTTAACTTGCCAAGTATTTTTAATATGACACCAATTTACTGAGAATCTGCATTGTACATTACTATAAATTACAATGCAATACGATTAGCATAATATATTACATTCAAAAGCATTACAATTTGAATCACCATAAATCTAGCAGATAAATGGGCGAGACAAATAACAATGCCTGACTTTATAAGAAAGAATATATTAAGACAATTGATTTTAATTACTAACAGTGTAACAGTTTTTTGTCCGGCACAGTGGCGCAGTGGTGAAGTTGCTGCCTAACAGCGCCAGAGACCCAGTTCGATCCTGACTACCCAGGTCTGTCGAGTTTCGCGACTACCGTGGGTTTTTTCTCAGTGTGTCGGTACGCTTTGAGTTTGGCGCTGTTCTCCTAGTGGATGGAAAGTTTTTATACTTCCATTCTGTGCTCATTATTTGGGTGGTTTTATCTCCCCTCGTCTACCACCATCTACACCGTCTAAGACATAGAGGTAGCTTTGCATGCAAAAAAAAAGTCACCAACTTAGGTGGTTACAATAAAATACCACTGTTGAAATTGCATGAAAGTATTTTTTTTTAAAGTTTGTTTTAGGTTAGAGATAAAGCATGGAAGCAGGCTATTTTCGAATCTAGTGAGATGAGAAAGTGAGATCCTCTATACTTCCATTCTGTCTGGCCCTTCGAGGCCTTTCATTATTTGGGTGGTTTCAATGAGATCTCCCCTCATCTAGGCAATAGGCAATCTCTGTGAGTGTAGTGTAGTTACCTGAGGATTATAGGTGTAAAAACATTCATGGCCACGCAGCAGTACCCCTTCATATATTCATGTCATAGGAGCAGAATTAGGCCATTTGGTGCATTGAGTCCACTGCATTATTCAATCATGGCTGATCTATCTTTCCCTCTCAATCCCATTCTCCTGCCTTCTCCCCATAACCCTTGTCACCCGTACTAATCAAGAATCTATCTATCTCTGCCTTAAAAATATCCATTGATTTGACCTCCACTGTTGTCTGTGGCAATGAAAGTCTTAATGTTAAGGGTCTCATCATGGGTGATCACTTGAAATGGAGTGTGATTGTCCTCCTGCTGGGTCCTACCTGTGGGTCTTGAGATGGCTGATGGGGCCGATCCTGGAGCCACAGACTTTATGTCCCTCCAAGTGGAAGCCCGTCGGTGACGTCTTTTCGGGTGGGGAGACTGGTGCACGGACAGCCACCGCACGGTCCGTGACAGAGATAGACCCGGATCCAACAGCATGGACTCCACCACAGTGGGGAGTCTCCTCGTCCTGGTCCACCGTCCGGACCCTAAGTGACGGTCGGTGTTGCCTTTCGGTCACGAGGGCCCCCCCCCCAGTGGGTGTCCTTCTACGCAGATTGTCCCCTCTACCTCAGGGGTGTGGGGTGGAGGGTATTGCACCGAGGAGTCCTTTGCAACCTGTTTCACTCGCTGGTCACAGACTCGCCAGCCTCCTGCCACTTTTGCAGGCTGGAAGAATATGTGTTCCACGTGTATATGGAGTGTGTGAGGTTGCAGCCCGTTCCAAAATCTAAAGGGGCTGCTCCTTGCCTTCTGGTTGCATTTCTCACCCACCTTCCTCATCTTTGGACATCCTGTGCATAGGGGAGAGGGTAGGGCTGAAGATGTCCTGGTTGGGTTGCTCCTGGGCCTGGCCAAGGAGCAAAACCATAAGTCACGGCACCAGGCAGAAGAGGGCTCAGCCCGAGCCGGCTGCCTGCCCCTTTTCTGGGGTTACATCCGTGCCCGGGTGGTACTTGAGAGGGACTATGCGCTGTCCACGGGCTCCCTGGGGGATATCCGGCAGCGTTGGGCACCGCGTGGTGTTGGAGTCATCATCGATGGGAATTGCAATACAGTTGTATAGGAGTGTATTTTGTATATTTGTTTGACGTGTACTATGGCTGTGGGTTTTGGTTTGTTTTATATTGTACTGTAAATATTACCTTTAATAATTGATTAGATTATTTTTGGTAAAAAATATAAAATTAAAATAAAACAAAATGGTGGGGAGTATCTCCCTGCTGCAGCTTCTTCCATTGTTGTGGTCTCCACCCGCCAGCCAGACACCATCCTCCGCCTGATCCACCGTCGAGGGCTTCTTCTTGGGCCACACTTTGTCAGGGACCTCCCCCTCGACCTGCTGGCACTGGGTAACCCTGCCAGGAGCACAGCTCCACACGGTTTAGCTGTCAGCATCTCAGGCACACACAGGTTTCTCCACCACAACTATGTGGTAACCCTTGGAGAAGATCAGGGAATAACGCCACTATCTCCATTCAGAAGCTATTCATCCATCGTGTCTATACCATCTCTCAAACCAATCCTGTTCCATCATTTGTTTCCCTGCAACTATGTTTCTACCCCACACCCATCAACTCCACCCTGATTTACCTGCCACCCACCTACACATAGGTTTAAGCACCAATTAGAATCATCAAGTCGTATAGCATAGAAGCAGGCCCTTTGGCCTACCTTGTCCTTGCCGACCACCTCAGCAGGCTGAGCTAATCCCATTTTCCAGCATTTGACCAACAGTTCCGAAGGCTCGTTGGACCGTGGACCTGCTCGAAGGTTTGTTGATCGGCGAAACTGTGAGGGAACTGGAGACATTGGATGCGAGGAGCAAGGGCTGACGGGAGGGTGAACCGGAGTAATGCCTTCAGCGCCTTCATGGTCGTCCTCAGGATGTGCCCCCAGACATAAAGATGGCCAGGCGAGGGGAGGGATGTTGGTTTGAGGGAACTGCTCCAGTAGACTGATTTTGTGGGCGGACCGGACTTTGGACTTTGGAAAACATGGCGGCACCTGCATGTGTAAATATATGCAAAAGGAATTTCACTGTGCAGTTGCACTTGTGACAAATAAAGCACCATTAAACCATTGAATATCCCTCAAAAAACATCCTATCCATATATCTGTCTCTATCTATTTATTGTATTGATGACTGTGTATATATTTATTTGTCATGTTATTGGGTTAATGGGCTGTGAATCTGCAATAGGTAAGAATGTCATTGCTCTGTTGCCGATACACATGACAAATTAATATCCTTGACAAATGAATGCCCTTGACTCTTGTGTAGGAAGGAACTGCAGATACTGGTTTAAACCAAAGATAGACACAAATAGCTGGAGTAATTCAGCAGGCCAGGCAGCATCTCTGGAGAGAAGGAATGGGTGGCGTTTTGGGTCGAGACCCTTCTTCAGACTTGACTCTTGATAGGAGTGTTGGACAGGGTGTGTTGGAATGCACCATGAGTGGAAGGTGCAACAGGCACCACAAGAGGGAGCCTGAGGTCCATCTTGTGCAAGGGCTTCCATCCAATTAAACAAAGAAGTTGATGAAGCAAATTGGACAGGTGAGAAAGTGTGACCTTGCTTCTCTTTTGGAAGTAGACTGAGAATCTGTTTGCTGAACAACCAGTGCCCAAGCAACCAAAGGCCAAGAATACGGCACCAGAGACATCAATTTTATCCTGACCTTGGGTGCTGTCCATGTGGGGTTTGCTCGTTCTCCCTGTGACCACGTGGGTTTCCTCCGGGTGCTCTGGTTTCCTCCCACATCCCAAAACATGCAGGTTTGTTGATTAGTTGGCTTCTATAAATTGCCCCTAGTGTTTCGGGAGTGGATGAGAAAGTGGGATAACATGGAACTAGTGTGAATGGATGATTGATAGTCGGCGTGGACTTTGTGGGCTGAAGGTAGACACAAAGTTCTGAAGTAACTCAGTTGGTTAGACATCATCTTTGGAGAAAAAGGATGGTTGACGTTTTGGGTCAGTACCATTCTTCAGCCATGCTGTAGCTCTAAACAATACAAAACTAAATACCAAAGTGTGCTCTGCCTCAGTTCACTGATGTTAGCACGCGCTCTATGCTGTGCTGGGGAGAGCCTTGCGCTGAATTGCCAGGAACGCAGCACCATGTAAATTAAAACTTTTGCTGAGTCTGCAATGTCAACAGCAATTTACAGATGCCAATTAACCCATAAATCCGTGGATAAGAACTGCAGATTTAAATCAAAGGTAGACACAAAATGCTGCAGTAACTGTAGGGCATGTCTGAAGAAGGGTCTCGACCCGAAAAATCACCCATTCCTTCTCTCCAGTTATGCTGCCTGTCCCGCTGAGTTACTCCAGCATTTTGTGTCAACCTACAAACCCCTATGTTTTTGGGGATGTGAGAGAAAACCGGAGCACCCAGAGTTACGGAAAGAATGTGCAAACTTCATACAGAAAGCATCCGTAGTCAGGATCGATCCATGGTCCCTGGCGCTGTAAGGCAGCAACTCTACCGCTGCACTATTGTGCCGCTGGTATCTAGCATGGAGATAAGAGACAAATTGTGCCCTGGTAGGATCTGCCTTGCTGGTGACCAGTTCCTTCAATAGCCTGAAGTGCCCTTCAGATGAACACCACGAGAAGCTCCCAGACCATGACTGTGGTGTTCTGTGGCCAATGCTTTCAGGGTTGTGTTCTTGATGAATCTGCCTTGTTTGCCCATCGATACCTTTTTCATAAGTTATAGGAGCAGAATTTGGTCATTCAGCCCTTCAGGTCTACTCCGCCATTCAATCATGGCTAATCTATCTTTCCCTCTCAACTCCATGAACCCTGTAACCCAGTAACCTTCTCCTCGTAACCATTAACACATTTACAAAAAAAAAACTGTCAATTTCCACTTTAATAACACCCAATCACTTGGCCTCCACTTCCGTCTGTGGCAATGAATTCCATGTATGTAAAAATACATTTTTAAATGTATGTCCAAATTTACCAGAATTGCTGCTGAGGATTTCTCTATGAGGGCTAAATCTATAACCCTTGTGGCTTGTGGGAACCTCTGTATGGTCCCTTGCTGGTGTTTGTATACTTTGCAGCATTATTTGTGGAGAATTTGTCTGCAAATTCCTCCTTTCCAGCTTTTTGACTCCATCTACACTTCACACTGCCTCAGCAAGGCCACCAGCATAATCAAGGACAAGTCTCACCCCGGTCACTCCCTCTTCTCCCCTTTCCTATTGGGCAAGAGGTACAGAACTGTGAAAATGCATACCTCCAGCTTCAGGGACAGTGTTTTCCGAGCCGTTATCAGGCAACTGAATCATCCTATCATCAATTAGAGAGCGGCCTTGACCTACCATCTATGTAATTGGAGACCCTCGGACTATCTTTAATCAGACATTTCTGGACCTTTTCTTGCAGTAAATAATATCCCCTTTATCCTGTATGTAAAAAGCTCGTTCTAAGCACCCCCCAGTCTAGTTTCAGTCAAAAATCACCGAATCAAGCACTTGCGTATCTAAACTTTATTTTGTAGTTGCCTGGATGAGGTCAGAAAAAGGCTAGATGCCAGGCAAGTTCAAAAGTTCTTTAATGAAGGATCCTTTTCCTTTTATCATATATGATAAACCACCATTTATGATAACTAAATAATCAAATAATCAGCTAACCAGATATACATATGTGTGTCATTACATTTCCCATCTATCAGCAACACAAGATGATGATGTTTCTTCCCAGAATCTTATCAAGCTTCCCAAGTTTTCATGGGCATAGCTTCACAATTTCCATCTGATGAGTCTTCACCTCCCGAGTTTTCGTGGGCGTGAATTCCCTCCATCCATGTTGTTGCCCATTCTTCCATCCCTTTCCATAGTCGAAACTATAACCTATAATTCCTGAAAAACTTGGGACAAAGCAAATTACCATTCATGCACTAATGCTTTCCCATACATTCACTGTAATTCTGCAATACTATCCCTTTTATTCTGCTCTATTACTGTATTCCTATTTCTATTCTGTTCTATAATATATAATATACTATCCTAGGATCAACACTACTCAGCTCTCTCCATATTCGCACAGTGTTATAATATATATATCTGATGATGGTTTCTCATATAAATTTCAGCTGGGTTCAGTCCAGATTTACCTACAGGCAAACCATGATAAATGTTCCAATTCAACCAAATTCAGTCTCAGCCTTCAATTTACTATTTTAAATTTCAGTGTCCATCTAACCCTTCTCATTCCACAGCATTGTGGCCGATAACATAATTCTATTCCAATTCCTGTGGAATTCCTAGCTGTTCAAATTTAAACAATCAATTTCCATATGTTGTCAATTCTATCATAAAATCCAATTAAGAATGCCAATTCCAGGGACAATTTCTTTCCACCTTGATAATAGAAGTCGCTTTACCATCAAGGGTTAAACAATTTATATTAATCCATTAAATACATCGACTCTGATATCACCCATTCAAGTTTCTCCTTCTAATTCACTAGATTTCTCCTCCAGCACTTCTTCCTTAATATGTTAGCTCAGCTCTCAGTCTAGGGGTTCTCGCTTATACTAGTTTTCTTTTATCTCTAAGTAACTCTTTCTGGATGGTTAGTATTGACTTTATCGATGGTTAGTATTAAGGCAAACTCATACATTTTCAGTTTACCTCATCATTTTATACTACCACCTTACGTTTCAAGGGTATGTCTTAATTCCTGATATCCGCTAGGGTCTGTCCCTTTCTTGATAGTAACTAAATAGTCCCGTCCCATTTTTGATTATCCTCCTGTGGGTGAGACAAGAGAAGAACACCAAGTCATCAGTCAATTCTCTAACAATTTTTAAGACTATATCCCATAAGCCCTCTTTAAATCAATTTATTTATAACTAAATTTTGGCGCAAAGCGAGTATTTTGGCCCAAACCACAGAGGAAATACATATTCAGTTCTTTAAAATGAAGCTTGCCCCAATAGTCGTCATAGGTCGTCGGTGTTGTTTCTCCAGGAAAGGTTAAATAATGTTACTTTCCTTCCTCTAGCTTCAAAAGCTAGATGATATTAAAGTTGGTCTCTTCTTATTCTTTCCTGATGTCAGTTTCAAGGGGGTAGGGATAGTGAGCAGCAGCTTTCTCTATCGGTTGGCCTTCCCAGATTAGTCTTAAAGGGACAGGATGGTATCATTTCCTCCTGCTTGTTGATTCCTGTTTCTGGGGAGCTACATTACCTTCGCTGTCTTCTGCCCATTCTCAAGTGGTCTGTATATTCTTTACCTCACTCCCCAGATAGCATGTTGTCGATCATACTGTCCTGTAGGCACAATCTCAGTAACAAGTTAGTATAATAATTCCACTCCCCACTCCCGTACCTCCTGCACAATAAGTTTGTTTCTTCTCTCCTTAGTGTAATTTCTTTCTCACACCAGCTACCATGTTCCTTTTCTTACTTTCTTTATTGCCCCTTCATTTTTCTTTCGTCTTGCTATATTCTGTCTTCTCACTGTGCACTCCTTGTTCCAATTACATAAATGTGTACAGTTGTAACAAGCTCCTTGATTTACAATGTTTGTTGCTCTAAGGGGGTTTCTGGGGCAGTCCTAAGATTCATAAGATTGTTTACAATTTTCTTTTATGTGATCTTCAGTTTTTACTACAATAGTACATCCAATTCGTTCATTCTGGTAAATTAAATGAGAGGGTTCTCGAGTAGGGGTCACGCCCACAATTCCTGGACGGGTTGGTAAGTCAGGACTTAAAAAATGGGTTATCTTGAGTGAACGGTGTGTGGCTTCTTGGTTCCTGACATTCGCACCATCTCTTTCTCTGTTCTCTTGGGTCCCAGTAGTTTCTTAAATTAAAGGACCTTTCACATTTCCTGGGATCTCGGATGTTTCTATATTCTCTAGAATCTCTAATTTCTTCGTAATCCTGGAAATCCTTTCTTTGACCCCTCGCTCTCACTTGCTCCCATGTTGGACAGGCTCTACTCCAATGTCCCATCCCTCTGTAAGTGTAGCATTGATTAGGCAATATGGTTGGCTTTGTTCTACCCCTTGGTTCCATTGGAATGGGTTCTAAATTGGGAGTGTAGTTGTGATAATAATCTTAGTAATCTGGAATCCTAATTTCTCCCAATCTGTAATTTGCTGGTACTTTGAGAATCCATGGTTCAGAGGTAGATTTTGGCAATTCTTTTTGGCTATATGTTCAGTTTCTCTTCTAGTTACAGGATAATTTTCCTGGTTCCTACCCTCCTTCCACTAGTGCCTCACAGCTCTGGCCATTTGACTGGCTCGGTTCTCAGACCAGTTCCTGTTATCAGTCTTACTCAAGTCTGCAACTTTAGTGGGGAGATAACTCAATAAGATACCACAATACTGAGGGGAATTTGCTCCATTCTAATAGTCTAAGTCACCTGATTGGTCCATATATAATTTTGAAAAACAGTCTAGAAATTTGTCTGCTCCTTCACCCTTTTCTGGTTTTATTTCCAGAATTAATTTTAAATCGCTTTTGCAAGGGCCGTTAATACAGCCTCTTCTCTTGCACTGTCATCAATTACTACATTTGCCATGGCTTCATAAGTTGGGTGTTGGAAATTTGGTATCCTAGGGCTGCACTATCTATAAAAGCAGCAGGTGACTTCTTTCTATCAGGGATTCTGTTTAGTACTGCCATTATTTCATGGGGCTTCCAGAGAGTATGGACGTCTGTGGCACGGGGATTATTCATGCTTACTGCGCTGGTCGAATCAGCTGTACCCAGCACTTCCCTCACGGGAACTGCCCATGGGATATCAGTATAATTTGTAAACTTTCGGTTACATCAAAATCTATCTCGGTATCTTCAATCACTGTCTCACCCTCAGATGAATCTTCCTGTTCGCTAAAGGGTTCCCGATACTGTCCAAATAAAACGTTCCTCTTTCTCACTACTTGTATGATCTGTCTAGGTTGTGGCTCACAGTAATATTCGGGGGGGGTTAATAGGCATTTGCCCCAGGCGCTAAATTTTTAGGGGCACAAAAAAATTGTTGGGATAAAAAAAATTATAAAATGGTAAAAAAGTTTGTTCTAAAGGCACGCTGCACCTCTTTTTTAAAAAATAATATTTTTGTTAGAAGTAGACATATTATAAAGTATAGTTACATATTATAGTAAAAAAACTTTTCATATACATCAGTCATACATTATTAAAATTTTCAATTGTCGATTACTTCTGCTTCTAGTGGGTTTCTTTTATATAGAAAAAGAGAGAAAGAGAGAATAAAGAGTTACAAATATAAAAAAAAACAGGAAAGGTGGAATGGATTACTTATAATACGTTATTGGAGATAGGTTCGTAGATTATAAAGTATGACTTTTCATCTAATCCTGAGTTCAAGTTTCAGTTGGGTTTTTGTGCTGGGCTAATTTATTCTGTCAGATAATTGATGAATGGAGCCCATTTTTTATCAAAAGGTTCTTGTTTGTCCATTAAGACAAGTCTAATTCTTTCTAGATATAGGGTCTCCGACATTTCCACAATCCACATTTTAATTGTGGGGGTTACAGGGCCTTTCCAAAATTTTAATATTAATTTTTTCCCGGTTATTATACTGTAGTTGAGGAAATTTCTTTGGCTTGTTGTGAGTGTTAAACTTTGGTCTGATATTCCAAGTATTATTAATTTTGAGTTTGGATCCAGTTTTGTATTAATAACTTCTGAAATTATTTCAAAAATATCAGTCCATAAATGTTTAATTTTTATACAATTTGCGTATGTGTTAAATTAGCCTCTAGATGTAGACATTTATCACAAATAGGAGAGATTTGTGGGAAGATTATATTTAGTTTTATTTTAGAGTAGTGTAATCTATGTAAGACTTTAAATTGTATTAAAGCATGTCTGGCATTTAACGAACATTGATGTATATGTTGTAAACATTCGTCCCAAATATCTTTCATTATAGGATGACCTAATTCATTTTCCCATGTGTGTCTATATGGTTCCATCGGTGGTACCTCGTTGTTTAGGAGGGTGTTATAAATATAAGCTATTAATTTTTCAGTGTTAGGATGATTGTTCAAACATTCATCAAGGATTTCTGGTTCCCTAGTTCTGTAGACTTGTGTATTAGATTTAACATCATCTCTAATTTGTAGATATCTGAAGAAATTATTTGAGTGCAGTACATGATTCTGTTGTAACTCTTGAAATGAAAGAAAAGTGCCTTTCCCATAAAGATGTCCAATCTTTTTAATTCCATATTTTTCCATTGTGTGAAACCCTTATCCAAAAAGGATGGCTTGAATAAAGGATTATTTACAATGGGAAGGCATAGTGGTATATTATTCAATTTTAAACCTTTTTTTAATTGTTTCCAAATTCGTATTCCACTATGTATTATGGAGTTTTCCTTCTAGGTTTTTTTGTGCAGTTTTGTGGGAGCGAATATGATCAGACCAATTTCAAAAGGTAAACAGTCTTCCTTTTCCATCCTTAACCAATCTGGTTGTTGATCCATTTCTTCCAGCCAGAATTTCATGTTTTTAATAATGGACTGGCCAGAAATAAAACAAGAAATTTGGCAAAGCCAAACCTCCATTTATCTTTAACTTACATAAATGTTTTTTACTTATTCTATGATTCTTATAATCCCAGATAAAACTTGTAATAATGGAGTCGACTTTTTTGAAAAAAGTTTTTGGGATATATATCGGGGTTAATTGAAATAGGTACAGTAGTTGCGGTAAGAAGATCATTTTTATAGCATTAATTCTACCAAGCATTGAAATAGGAAGTGTTTTCCAGTATTGACGCTGCACCTCTTTGGCAGCCTACCCCTGAATTATTGTAATAAAATGTAAAATTTTTTGCCATTTTATAATTTTTTTTATCCAACAATTTTAACCAACCAGCGATCTCTGCACACAAACTTGGGACAATTTACACTTATACCAAGCCAATTAGCCTACTGCCTACAAACCAGTACATATTTGGAGTGTGGGAGGCAACCGAAGATCTCGGAGAAAACCCACGTGGTCATTGGGGAGAACGTACAAACTCCATCCAGACAGCACCCGTAGTCAGAATATATCTCAGCCATAATGTATAAAAGAAAGGAATCCGGTGCCCAGGGCAGGAAAAGACGAAAAACAGAACAAGAACAGCTTGCTAAACTAACTGGAAGTCTTGACAGGTTTATTGTGAACACTGTTGATAGCCACAGTGATGAAAGTACACCAGAATCTGTATGTCCAGATAGTCCACTGCCTGTAAACTGTTCACTTTCTGCTTTAGAAGCAGAGACAGCTTTGCCTGAACATGCTTCAACATCTGGGCAGTCAAGTGCTCTTTCAGAGCATATTGATATGAAAGTTTTCACTGATATTGGTTATTGGCCAGAAAATGTAGATACAACTTTGAAAAATGAACTTGTTAAGAGAGGGACGTCTAAACTACAGAATAAAGATGCATTTTTTTCCAAGAGATAATAATGGCAGATCATTCTATAAGGATTGGTTTTATGTGAATTTAGATAATGGTGAGACAGTTTTAAGGACATGGTTGCTGTATTCTCCGGTGAAATGTGCTGTATATTGCTTTCCTTGTATGCTTTTTCAAAAAAATAAAGAAATAAGTTATTTTGCACAGCCAGATGGATTTAAAACATGGAAAAAGCTAAACCCCAGAGTATTAGATCATGAAAAAAGTTGCCATCACGTCGAAGCATTTGAAAAGTGGAAAGAACTTGAAATGCGACTACAGAAATGTGAAACAATTGATGCTGCTTTCAGATAGAACAACAGAAGTCATTTGAGAAATGGAAAGCTGTATTATCAAGAATTCTTGATTGTGTGCTGTATTTCGCCAGACAATCCTTACCCTTGCGTGGTCACTCAGAAGATCTAAGTGCAAGTGATAACTGTGGAAATTTCATTGAAGTTTTCAAGTTACTTGCCAAATATGACCCAGTTGCTAATCAACATCTTCACAAAGTTCAACAAGCAGATGGCTATGTCGTCTTATCTTTCTCCACAGAGCCAAAATGAGTTCATCCAACTACTTGGTGATCACATCCGAACAGATATCTTTCAAAGAATTTTAAAGGCCAAGTATTACTCTATCATGTTTGATAGTACACCAGATATTTCGCATACCGACCAAATGTCCCAAGTAATTCGGTATGTGCATATTGAAGATACAGAAGTCACAGTTGAGGAGTCCTTTATCGACTTCATTCAGTTACATGGGAAATCAGCTAATGAAATTACAGAACAAATTTGTGACAAGTTGCAAGCGGATGGTCTAAAACTTGAGTACTGCTATGGACAAGGATATGATAATGCTGCAACTATGGCTGGCCACATACGTGGTGTTCAGAAACGTATTCTAGATGTAAACCCCAAAGCAGTGTTTGTGCCATGTAACAATCACTCACTTAATCTTGCTGGTGTACATGCAGCTAGTGTTGGAACAAAATCTGTGACTTTTTTTGGCACTGTGCAAAAAGTGTACACATTTTTCTCAAGCTCTACACACAGGTGGGATGTTCTTAAAGAACATGTGCCAGTTAATGTGAAGCGATCCTGTGACACAAGATGGAGTTCAAAGCATGAAGCTGTACACGTTCTTGCTGAGTACACTGAAAACATAATAGAAGCTTTGGAAGTCTTGAGGGATGGATTAGAAGAAACCTCAGAAACCAAAGGAGATGCAGGCAGTTTGTTAGTTTGCATTATGACCTATCCTTTCTTTGCATTCCTTTATTTTTGGAGCCCAGTGCTTACTGAAGTGAATGACGCTCAGATATACCTACAACAAAGAGGACTTGATCAATGTGTTCAAAAGCTAAAAGAATTGACTCTATTTTGTGAGGAAAAGCGTGATTCTCTAGTCACAGAGGCAGCTGAGAGAGCTATGCAGATATGCAATACATATGATATTTCTACAGAAAGAAGAATTGGAAGACGAAAGAAGATGTCAGGTGAAAAAAGTAGTGATTCTGGCTTAAGTTTAATTCAGGAAACACGTCGGGAACAACTGGAGGCAGTAGATAAGTTAACAGCTGAAATTACAAAACGTACAGTACAGATGAATACACTTCATGAGCTATTTGCTTTTCTGCAAATTCAAACATTGTTAGATGCAGAAAAAGATGACTTAATTGTTCGACACATTCAGCATTTATGTGTGAAATATTCTGACTTGAATGCTACAGTTATGACTGCTGAAGTACATCGTATTAGACGCCATATTGCTTTATTTAAAGAAGTTCATCCAGAAGAGAGCATTTCTACATGGACAGCTTTAGATTTGCTTTGCTGGATAATTAAGTGGAAGCTGCAAGAAAGTTTAACTAACATTGTTGTGGCACTGAGAATTTTTTAAATAATTACTGTGTCCAATGCTAGTTGTGAAAGGGGTTTCTCCAAATTAAAGTTAATAAAGACATATCAGCGATCAACAATGAGCCAGGAAAGATTAAGTAACCTTGTAATTTTGTCGAAAGATTAAGTAACCTTGTAATATTGAGAGAAATTTTCATGTAAATTCTGATGGTGAAAAATTTGCAAGAATAAAATCCAGAAAATGTTGTTGCCTTGCAGTCCTACATATATAGTAAAAATGACAAACACACAATAAACACAAATTAACATCCACCACAGTGAGTCCACCAGGCACCTCCTCACTGTGATGGAAGGCAAAAGTCTTAAGTCTTTGTCTCATCCCTTCTTATTCTCCCTCTGCACCGAGGCCGCTGCCGCTGTCCCAGCTCCGAAGCCAGGCCACCACTGCTGCTGTCAAAGCCACCGCTGCCGCTGTCCCAGCTCCGAGGCCGCCAGCTCTGCCATTAGGCCTCAGCACAGGCGGAGACGGGGGATACGACAAAATAAGTCGCATCCCCCGAAGGAAGAGACCAAAAATGTGTTCCCCCCACCCCCCCACCCCCCCACATACACAACATAATAAACCAAAAATCAACTAAGCAGGACAAAAAAACAACACAAAAAAAGAAAAAAAAACAAGACAGACTGCAGGCGAACCGCAGCTGCTAAGGCAGTGCCGCCATCTTTGTGTTAGGCTGAGAAAATAAATACAAAACTTGGATTTATAACAGCTCATGGGCCATGGCTAGCCGCTAATGAGGAGGCGCAATATTTTAAACTGCCCCGGGCGCTCAAAACCCACCCTACGCCACTAACAAGTGCAAACACCATCACACATCACAATGAAACCACGTCGTTAAGGAATGCCCAGAACACAATAAAAGGAACTAACCAGACTCAATGTCATTCTGACCAGATGTCATCAGCCTGTAATGTTGACTCGGTTAAGGGCCTGTCCCACATACGTGTCCTTGGCATGCAAATCACGTGACCTCGTCATCGCGTTGAGGCGCATGTGCATCATGTGGCTGCGCGGGGTTGGTCCCACTGAGAAGCGCGGAGGGGTATGTAGTTGTGCGCGACATCGCACGGGGCTCCGAAATTTTTGTAGCGAACAAAATCTTTGCACGCTAACGGACTGTCGTGGAACTGACGACCAAAGTGGGACAGGCACAAGACCCAAGCGCGATGCAACATCTCACCTTCAACAGCACCAGAAGCAGGCAAACGATCGCCAAACTCGGCGTGGGGCTCTCGGCTGTTGCGGTCCGGATCCGCCCGCACTTCTACTCCCAGAGCGGGGCCAAGAAAATTGAAATTCTACATTGTCCACATGCATAGAGTCTCAACTGTTTCTATAGGCTTTTTACTGGCACAGATTAGAATGGTAGGTGTGATACGCTGGTAACAGGACAACAGGTTATTCATTCCTTTGTAACTCTGCTGCTGGATTACATGCCAACTGAAGACTGAGAACACCATTAAATTCATTCTTATCCATGCTGAATCCAACACCATTATTTCCAATTGTACAGACAAACTTCATTGATCGTTTAGCAATTTCAAAAAGTTCAGATACAATAACTTTCACTTCCATCTCACGCTCCTGTGAAATGAATAGAATCTCAAACAATTATTTTACTTCTTCAAGGACTTTGGTTTGGAAGCCAATTCTTTGTTCTACAGTGCGACAACTTGAATGCGAGACATCTATTAAAATATAGAGCACCTTATCTCGAGTTTCTCAATATTTTAGATTAATTTGGTATAACTTCAAAATGAATTGCTTGAATAAATATCAAAAACTTTCAGGTCACATTTAATGGGCACTGTTATCCTGCACTTTGAATGTATTAAAGGTCCATCATTGAGTCCTGAGCACTTTTAGAACTCAAAAGACTGACAATGTATAAATTATAGTTTTTATCCTCTCACCTTGGAACAGTTTGGAGCTTTTACTAATTACTAACCACACAACTAAATCAAACGCATGACAAATTAACACCAACAGCCAAATATTTGAGCTCTTTGGATGTTTCTGTTCTCATTGGGATGACATTACCTGGGTTTGTGATCGCTGCCAGTTGGTGCTTCCTCCAACCCCGTTGTCCTCCACCGCTGCTCCACCGCTCGGTGCAGCTGGAGGCCCCGTCCGGTCCACATGCTTGGCCTCTTGGAGTGGCGTCCAGTCCAGCCGAGCCCCAGCTGCTGCAGGGCCTCCAGTGGCCCACCACATTGTTGAGGCCGTGCACTGCCTCCCACAGCCGACTCCCTCCTCCAGTCATCAGGGTGAGCATTGTCCCGGCTTGGCAGCTTCCCTCACCAGGCCGAATACCGGTTCCACGGTGGGTGATCCAGGCCTGATGCTGAGGGATGGCCACATCTCGCTGGGATTCTATTGTGAGGATGATTGAAAAATGCACCCAGATAAACTGGTCAAGCCAAATGCCAAAGCATCAAGACTCCCAGAAGGATGGACACTAAATTATTGAGGACGAGGGGGCACCTTATTGAAACTTACCGAAGAGTGAAAGGTGGTGACGATGTTTCCACTAGTGGGAGAGTCTAGGACCAGAGGTCAGAGTCTCAGAATAAAAGAACATACCTTCAGAAAAAAGAAGTGGAGGAATTTCTTTAGTCAGACGGTGGTGAATCTGGGGAATTTTATATCAAGGTCACGTGACTACGTGAAGAGCCCTCCAGCCCGCATGCGCGTCAACACCTCGACGCATGGCATGAGAATCGGAGCAGTTCAAAACTGCTCCTACAGGTAAGAAAAAAAAAAAATTTCAGGAACTGGCCGCTGCTCCGAAAATAGGGGAAGCGTGCCCGGAGAAAATGGCACAGTTTGTGCAGCTGCCGCTGTGGAGACCCCGTGGAACTGGCGGGATAAAAATAGCAGCTGCCGGCTAAGGCCAGGACAGCAACCGCTGTGGAGGCTCCGTAAGGAGCTGATGGTTATTAATAGCACAAACGCCGCAGAGGCTCAGCAGGAGCTGCCGTTTTTAAAAAAAAAATAGCGCTGTCAGCTTGACCAGGACAGCAGCTGCCATGGCAGAATGGGGCTACATTGGAGCAGGCGGCTGTTTGGAGCATCTGACGGGCAATGCCTGTACAGATTGGAACTCAGAAAGGGTCTCAACTCTCGGAAGTGCAGAAAATTGCATTATCACTTCTCTGTAATACACAGTTGGGGCTATTGCTTTCGCAAAATTCTATAAGGCATGAGATATTCCCAAAATGGCTCATTTTTACAGGGCCAGTAACATGCAGCCTGCATCATATCTCTTCAGAGAGGACTTATGTAGCAAGTTGAAGACTTGCAAGGGAAATTTAAGGCGGTTGCGGGGGTGGAGTACCATCCTATGTGGGTAAAGCTCCAGCATTCCAGTAGGTTTTCACCCTGTATTCAAGTAGCAGGAAGCGCCGTTGAAGCTCCGGAAAGGAGCAGTTGGGAGTCACTAGCTGGCCTCACAAGAACAGCTTGTTGAACCAGGCTTGCAGTAATTGCAGGTGTGACCTGTCCAGTGAGTCCTGCTGAGGCTCTGAAGGAGCAGAATGTCGATCCAGGCTGGGAGAAACTGGCTAAGCGATGTGCTCAGTCAGCTCCAGCAAAGGCTCCAAAAAATGCAGAAGGCCCGCAGGAGTAACCTATCGAGTCAGGTTTGGAGTAATGGCAGGCGTGGCCTGTTCAGTGAGCTTTGCCAAGGCTCCAAAGGAGCAGAAGGGGCCAAAGGAGCGGCCTGTCAAACCAGGCTGGGAGTAACTGGTTGCGTGACCTGCACAGTAAAGCTCCAGCAAGGCTCTAAAGAAGCTGTAGGCCGAAGAAGCAGTCTGTCCCATTGGGCGCAGAAATGCTGGCAGGCGTGCCTTGCATAGCAATATCACTTTGAGCTCCGGAAACAAGCTGTTTTGCAAGCGTGGGGCTGAAGATGTGGTCAGACAGGGTCTGCAATGGAACTTCGCTGAAGCTCCAACAAGGAGGTCGACCCGGGTTCAGAGATGCTGGCAGGTAAGGTCTCTTTATTAACCTTCGTAAATCTCCAAAATGGAGCAGTTTGTCAGCCCGGGTTTGGATTTACTTGTAGCATGGGTTGTCTCATACCTTTCACTGTCTCTGGAGAAGATCAGGTTGATGCAGAGACATTGGCCGTGTGCCTTGCATAGCAACCTCTGTAAGTTCCAAGTAGGAACAGCTTGGCTACCCTAGCTCAGGGTAGATCAACTTGGAATTGGCTGGCCATATGGGTCATATTGACCAGGGGAGCACTGCCTCAACATCTGTGATTGAGGTTATCAGGCTGCTCAGTAGAGTGAGGTAGTTGAAGTTTCCCTCAAGACATGTTTACTTTTTTCAGCTCAGTTAATACAGTTGCCATTTCATTGGAAACATCATTGCCATCATCGCCGGGATAGGTAGCTACCAGCAGGAAGCCAGTCTGGCATGTAGCATTTTGATCTGACCTGCAGGTTCATGTTGTGAATAAAACATATATATATATATAATAATCTGTAGGCTCTCAATACCAGTATTCCTGATTGAGTGGCTGGTTGCCACCGGCAACTGAGACAGGTGGTTTCAGTCAGAGGACTGCGGAACAATTCCTGGTTCAGGCTTGCATTATGCCAATTTCCACTGTGGAAAAATGCTGAGGATTCATGGTGACTCTGACAGTCAAGAGTTGACAGGGAACTCGTATTCACACATCAAGTGGATGCTGTGTTTCAGCTTTAGTCATAAGGATCTGATTATATGTTATCAGCGAAATAAATAAATAAATAGATAAATGCATCTTCCATGGTAAGAGAAGCAAAAAAATTTCCGTCCGTACGGTCAATAGAGGAAACAATGGTTCTCCAAGTGGAATCAGAGACATTCACAAAGGATGAGTAGTCTGCCCAAGAACAAGAGGGGTATATATCTGATATTTCTCAAGATTGTAGAAATGTGGAGCATGCCAAATCAGGTTAGCATTTGGCAAGTCTGATCATGTGTTTGGTTACCCAGTTTAAGATGGATGATTAGTTTTCAGCAATTTAGCTGATTCAGAGAATTAGGGCCTCAATCGATCTTGAAGATGCATACTTTGCCATGTCTATACACGAGAGGCACAGATATATCTGGTGTTTTGATAACAAAGCCAGTGGTGGAAAGTTTAGGCTCTACCTAGGGGTTGTCTTCAGGCCTAGGCTATTTACAAAGATTCTAAAGCTAATGCTGCCCTACTCAGATTAAAAGGGCATTGTGTCATGGAGTTATAGACGACATGCAAAATTTTGTAGCTGATAACACTCAAGGGTTTTATCAGTAGATGCCTCTTACAATATTAAGGATGGGGCAACATGAAATTTAACAGTGCCAACTTTGCCTATTCATTCTGTGTGCCCATGGTAAGGCGGCTGAAAGAAGCTCCTATTTACTCTAAGTCACGAGTGATGGCTGGTGCAGCCTTTTTCTCGGGCAACTAGCTCTGCACGGTTGTATGGGAAGTTTGTGAACTAAACACATGAGCTACTTTTAAACGGAAGTAGCAGAGGTTTGTGTTTCTTTCAGTTTGGGCTTAGAGAAGCGATTATGTTATAGCCCAATTGACACTCCTTGTGCTGCTTTGTCATCCTCTATAGTCCCGTAAGTGGGACCATATATGATTGGTTATTCATCCGCTGTTGACTAACGTTATGGAAGGTGTCTTTTATATGACTGCTCTATAAGCCTAGACTCATAGTAGTGTGGAATGTATATCAGTAAATTATTGTGCAGATATTTATCTACTGTATTCCTAATGGGAGCAGTATCTTTTAAGTTGATTATGCTTTCAGTAACTGATTTCAGCACAAAGAACACAGTCTTCACTCAATCTCTGGCTCGGTCTCTGGGTCATAACTGACATGAGGGTAGCTTGTTATGGGAATTATAAAGCAAACAGGGCACGGTTGGGTACAATTTAGAGTTGACAGCATACCCACCAGACGGAGATTGGGGGTGTTATTATGTATACAGGTACACTGAGCTTGCTTGTACCTATGAGATGAAGGATAGTTTCTTCATCGTTATTTAATAGTTTTCTCAAGAGATTGCTGATGGCTGATTAGCAGACAACAGAATGGATATCCCCATTTGATCATCTCTTGCAACAGCAGGAGGCTTACATAGTGCACTTCAGAAGTTATAACATTTGGTTGAATATGCCTGGATGTTTGCAGATGGAATTCTGAACAGTGTTGCATGAATTATTGTCTGACTCAAAGCCAATGGGAACTGTGGTCCGTTTAAGAGCAATGACCATGTATGCAAGTTAGCATCATGGTGTTAATAACCCATGTCTTTTCTACCATTTATGGTTTATCTGTTTAAGTGTTTCACACACAGATTGGGTTACTGCATGAAAACCACAGAACTTTAAAGGCTTCACGTAGTCACTCACGTGACTTCGATATAAGATAGAAAGATTAAACAAAAACTTACCATTTGAAATTTGATCTTTATTTTATGAAAAGTTGAAGTGAGGGACTACGTGCCCTCCACTCCCAACCCCGATTCTCATAAAGATCATTGCGGTGAGTCTAGGGTCGTTAATCTTTCTATAGTTTAAGTCCATACAACCGGTCTGTGGTTTCACAGAGTTGCTCTGAAGATTGACGCGCATGCGGGCTGGCGGGCTCTTCACTTAGTCCCTCATTTCAACTTCAATTGAAATAAAGATCAAACTTCAAATGGTAATTTTTCGTTTAATCTTTCTATTCATTGCCACAGACTGCCATGGAGGCAGTCAATTGCTATTCTTAAGGAAGAAATTGATAGATTCTTGATTAGTACGAGTGTTGGGGTTATGAGGAGAAGGCAGGAGGATGGGGTAAGAGGAAAAGATAGAATGGCAGAGTAGATATGATGGGCCTAATGGACTAATTCAGCTCCTAGAACTTATGACCATGAATTGAGGAATTCACCCCCACCAACATTTCCCTCCTTAAAGTACAGCAGTGAATCAGCCAAGCCTTGGTATGATTCTCGCAGCTTTCTGGTCACCAATACTGATGTTTATTTAAATAATTTATCAAGCATGTAAAGAGGAAGATATTTAGTGGACAGAGCAATCTAATTGGAGTGCTTAATATATTCTAATTTCAAATTAAAATTGAATTGAGACTGAGAGATTTAATTTCTTTGCAATCTATTGAGCTAGGGATTTGAGTTATAAATATCAGTTTCATTACCTTTCGGAAAATAATTTAGAGCTAAATTTCGGCTACCGTATTGTAAAGATTTATTTTGGTAGCTAGATGGCAGATTTTGAGCAGTTGATTAAATATTCAATGTTAAAGTAATGCATTAAATTTGATACCTCAATTTGGTTCATGTTAACCGAGATTGGATGAATGAAGAAATATATTTTATTAACTAAGCTCCCTTATCTGTGATTTATAGTAAAATTTGAAGCATCGATATCTGAATTAAAATAAGGCTAATTAATCTAACTGTATCCTTGAGATAGGCACATGGATATGGAAGGATATAGATCATGTGTAGGCGGAGATTAGTTTAACTTGGCATCATGTTCGGCATGGACATTGTCCCTTCCTGTGCTGTACTGTTTTATCTTCTATGTTTGAACCCACTGATAATTAATCCACAATCTAGGGCGGCACAGTGGTATGGTGCTATAGCTGTTGCCTTACAGCGCCATATATCCAAGTTTGATCCGGACTACAGATACTGTTTGTACGGAGTTTGTACTTTTTTCCTGTGATTACGTGGGTATCCTCTAGGTGCTATGGTTCCTCCCACACTCTGAAGATACACTCGGTAAAAATTGTAAATTGCCCTAGTGTGTTAGATAGTGCTAGTGTATGGGGATCGCTGGTTAGCGTGGTCTCAGTGAGTCGAAGAGACTGTTTCCACACAGTATCTCTAAATGCTAAAGTCTAATTAAGCTATGATGCTATCACGTTAGTTAGTAAGCTCAGGAAGAAAATGTATGACCATGTGGGTGAAAACCTGGTGTTTGTTACAGAAATCCTGATAGGACTTGGATAGTGTGGAATTGATATGAAAAGTTAATGAATTTAGAAATGGTTGCACCATCTAGGGAAGGATTTCCCACATTCCCTGTGATGGAAAAAACAAATACTAGAGATACAAATACTAATACAAATACTAATAGAAATACTAATAGCTTCAAGGTTAGAGGGGCAAAGTTTAAAGGAGATGCGCGGGGCAATTTTCTTTACACAGAGGGTGTTGGGGGCATGGAATACACTGCCAGGGGTGGTAGTGGAGGCAGATACAATAGTGGTGTTTAACATACTTATGCAAGGACAGATTGACATGCCATCAACCTCATTAGAGAGATTTGAATACATGTTGTACCCTTCATCTTATACCTGTGCACTGTGTCATAGAGTCATAGTCATAGGGTGATACAGTGTGGAAACAGGCACTTCTGCCCAACTTGCTCACTTCGGCCAACATGTCCCAGCGGCACTATTCCCACCTGCCAGCATTTGGTCCATATCCCTCCAAACCGGTCCTATCCATGTACCTGTTAAACTGCTTCTTAAATGTTGGGAAAGTCCCAGCCTCAACTACCTCCTCTGGCAGCTCCTTCCTACTCTGGGCAAGCTGTGCACCTACCCAATCTTATCTTCTTATGATATTATACACCTCTGTAAGATTACCCCTCATCCTCCAGCGCTTAAAGGAATTGTCCCAGCCTTGTTAACCTCAGCCCTTCGAGCCAGCACCGCTATTCAATGCAATCATGGCTGATCATCCCCAATCAGTACCTCGTTCCTGCCTTTTCCCCATATCAGCATCTCCTCATTAAACTTTTGTAATCCTGTCATGCCACCCCAATTTTTGAAAAGCTTGGTATAGGCCTGTATAGTCATGCAGGTTTGTGGGTTAATCAGCTTTTGTAACGTGTCCCTAGTGAGTAGGATCGTGCAAGTTGACCGGTGATTAATGGTCAGTGCGGACTCGGTGGGCCTAGGGACTGTTTTCACACCTAAACTGAACTAAACTAAAACTAAATACATCAGAAAGGCAACTTCAGTCATGTCACCTCAACACCAGACCAGACTTTATTGTCGAGGAAGATGTTGGCTAAATCCTATAGCCCAGGGTTCGGCAACTATATTCTGCATAGGGGCCGGGATATATGTCTGTGAGCGGAAGGTGGGTCACATCTATCACATGTACACATGTACCCGCCCCCATCCCACATTGATGGCTGAGAGGTGATGCTGTACAGGGACTCCAGCGACCCCAAGGTGGCTCAAGCAGGGGTGGAGGTGAAAACTGGGAGGAAGCGGAGAGCCGACGAAGCCGAGTCCCGGATACGCCACAGAGTCCTGGTGGGAGCAGTGACTCGGGGAAGAGCAGGCCTGGGAATCTTCCCATCTCCCCAATTTGACAAGGCCAAGGGGAAGGAGAGGCGCAGGCTGGTCCAGGAGGAAGTGAGGGCAGTGGTGGAGGAGGAGAGGTATACCAGAGCAGTTGGATTGAGGCAGCAGGGAGCCTGGACAAGGTGGGAGCAGGCCATGGACTGAAAAGTCACATGGACTGAGCTCTGGCAGGCTGAACCACAGCGCATCAAGTTCCTGGTCCAGGCAGTGTATGATGTCCTGCCCAGCCCATCGAACCTCTTCATCTGGGGCAAAGCGGAATCTCCAGATTGCCCGCAATGCTCAGGCAAGGGGACGTTGGAACATATCCTGAGCTGTTGCCCAAAGGCTCTTGGGCAGAGCCGGTACACATGGCGTCACGACCAGGTTCTCAAACCCATTGTAGAAGCCATCAGCATGGGAATCAGCAGCTGCAGACGAGAACACCTCACCACCCAGATGATCACCTTCGTGAAGGCCGGAGTGCAGCTGCCAAGAACCACAGCAGCCAGGAATCTAACAGGAGTCCTGGCGACTGCGCAGGACTGGCAGCTTTCCATAGACCTGGTGAAACAGCTGAAGTTCCCACAGCACATTGCCACGACCACCCTGAGGCCAGATATCCTCCTGGTCTCAGAGGCGACCAAAACATTGTCTTGTTGGAACTGACAGTGCCGTGGGAGGACCGTCTGGAGGAGGCCCACGAGAGGAAGATGGCCAAATATGTCGGAAGTGGCGGCGCTGGAATTTGCGGAAGTGGCGGCGCTGGGAACGGCTGCGGCTCGCCTGCAGTCCATTTGTCTTTTACTTTATGTGTTGTTTTTTTTTCGTTTTGTCTAGTTATGTTTTTGGTTTTTAGGCTGTGTTTATGTGGGGAGGGGGGTGGGGGGTGAAACGAGGGCTGCTGTCACTCCCTTCGGGGGGAATACGACCTTTTTGTCGTATATCCCCCTTCTCTGCCTCCGTCTACGCTGAGGCCTAGCGGAGCCGGCGACCTCGTGACTCTGGAGGCAGCTGACAGGACTCGTCCTGGGCTCGCTCCCGGCCCAGCCCGGGATGGAACGGTGCTCCCGTGGGAGCGGCCTGGTGAGGGGCTGGAACGGTGAACAGCGCTCCCGCTGGAGTGGCCCAGCCCGAGAGAGGAACGGCGCTCCCGTGAGAGCGGCCTGGTGAGGGGCTGGAGTGGCCCAGCCCGAGGGAGGAATGGCACTCCCACTGGAGTGGCCCAGCCCGAGGGTGGAACGGTACTCACGTGAGGGCGATCCGGTCCGGGGGCTGGGACGGTGCTCCAGTGGCTGGGACGACGTTCTGGCGGCGGTGTCCAGAGTCCTGGGTTCAGCCGCGGGCCAGCGGCTGCGTGTGCTGGACTGGAGGTGCGGCGGCTTCGACCACCCCGGGCCGCAGTGAACCGGCCCGTTCGCGGGGTTCGGTGAGCTGCGGGACTGTTTATACCATCGCCCGGTGTGGAATCGCCTCAGCGCAGAGGGAAAAGAGGGAGAGACTGCAACCCTAAGATTTTTGCCTCCACCACAGTGAAGAGGTGTTTGGAGGACTCACTGTGGTGGATGTTAATTTGTGTTTATTGTTGTTATTATTGTATTATTGTATGTATGACTGCAGGCACGAAATTTCGTTCAGACCGTAAGGTCTGAATGACAATAAAGGAAAATTCAATTCAATTCAATTCGAAAATTCAATTCAATTCAATTCAATTCATTCAATTCAAATATGAAGAACTGGTCATAGACTGCCGTAAGCAGGGCTGGAAGGCAAGGTGTATGCATATCGAGGTTGGCTGCAGAGGTTTTGCAGGGAAATCGCTCTAAAAAGCCTTTAGTGCACTGGGCATCAACGGAGTGGCAAGGAGAAGGGCCATCAAGAACACCACAGAGGCAGCGGAGAAGGCCTCGAGATGGCTCTGGATCAGGAGAGGAGGTCCATGGGGAGGAGCGAATGCCACCTGAACACGTCGTGGTCTGATCAACCACGGCTGGGTCTCCTGGGGGAGGGTGTCTGATGTTGAAAGACCCGAAACACCCAATGACCCCAGGTTATATCACTGATGATGTGTTCAGGAGCATCTATCGATGTATTTGTATCAACGTACCTCATCTTTTCTCCCCGTATTGTCTTTTTAGTTATCTTCTATTGTTCTTTAAACATTACCCAATCCTCTTGCTTCCAGCTCATCTTTGCTACGTTGTTCTTCTTCTTTTTTACTTTTATACTGTCCCTGACGTCCCATGTCAGCCACGGTCGCCCCTTACTTGGAATCTTTCTTCCTCCTTGGAATGAACTGATCCTGCACCTTCTGTATTATGCCTAAAAATACCTGCCATTTTTGTTCCACTGTCATCCCTACTAGTGTATCTGTCTAGTCAACTTTGACCAGCTCCTCCCTCATGGTCCCATAGTCCCCTTTATTCAACTGCAACACTGACACCTCCGATCTCCCCTTCTCCCTCTCCAATTGTAGATTAAACCTGACCATGTTATGGTCACTGCCTCCTAATGGCTCATTACCCTCGAGGTTCATTATCAAATCCGGTTCTTAACATAACACCAAATCCAGAATTGCCGTCTCCCTGGTAGGTTCCAAGTTAAACCTACCTCCCTGCTCTAAGAATCCACCACAAAGGCACTCTACAAAGTCCCTTTCTTGGGGTCCAGTACCAACCTGATTTTTCCAGTCTACCTGCATGTTGAAATATCCGATTACAACCACAGCATTATTTTGCTACATGTAAATTTTAACTCCTGATTGATCTTGCACCCTATGTCCAGGCTACTGTTTGGGGACCTGCAGATAAGTCCCATTAGGGTCTTTTTACCCTTTCAATTCCTTAGTTCAATCCATACTGACTGCACATCTCCCGTTTCATTGTCATCCCTTGCAAGGGACTGAATTTCATTCCTCACCAACAGAGCAACCCCACCCCTTCTGCCCACCTGTCTGTATTTTCAATAGGAGGTATACCTTTGAATATTCAGTTCCCAGGCTTGGCCCTCTTGCAGCCATGTCTCTAATTCACACAACATCATACTTGCCAATTTCTAACTGAGCCTCAAGCTCGTCCACTTTATTTCTTATACTTCGTGCATTCGTATACAACACTTTGACCTCCGTATTCACGTCACCCCTCGCAATTGGCCCTAACCTACTCTTTTACCCCTTCTCGAACTTTCCTTCCCATTAATTCGAGAATCTTTTCCTGGAGTCACTTCCCCTTTAACACCATCTTTATACTCCCAATTTGTCAATCCCTCCCCCCCACTATTTAGTTTAAATCCACACGTGTAGCGCTAGCAAACCTGCCTGCCGGAATGTAAGTCCCCCTCCTGTTAAGCTGTAACCTATCCCTTTTGTACAGGTCTCCCCTACCCCAGAAGAGATCCCAGTGGTCTATAAATCTAAATCCTTGCTCCCTGCTCCAGCCCCTCAGCCACACATTCAGATCCCCTATTTCCCTGTTCCTGTCCTCACTAGCACAAGGTAGTATTCCTGAGATAACCTCCCTAGAAGTCCTGCCTTTCAGTCTTCTTTCCAACTCTCGGAACTCATGTTGGAGAACCTCCTTCCTCTTCTTCCCGATGTCGTTTGTGCCTACGTGCACAACTACTGTTCACCTTCTCACTCGAGGATGTTCTGAATTTGGCTTGTGACATCCTGAACCCTGGCACCATGGAGGCAACGGACCATCCTCGCGTCTCGTCTGCTGCCACAGAATCTCCTGTCTGCTCCTTGGACAATGGAGTCACCCACCACTAGGGCTCTGCCTGACGTTGGTCTCGCCGGTCGAGTCCCATCACTAGGATTGGAGCCACCGATGTGTCCCCCGCTCGGACTGGAAACATCGTCTTCCCCGACAGTTCCCAAGAGGGCGTACCTGTTTTCATTAGGCACAGCCACCTGGGTCTCCTGCACTCCAAGGTTACCACCCTTTCACAGAGTCACACACCTTCGTTCTTCCCGTATCCTTGGCGTGACAACCTCACTGTAGGTCCTGTCCAGGAAACTCTAATTTTCCCGGATGGCCCTGATGTCATCCAGCTGCTTCTCCAGTGCCCCAACCCGGTCCTTTAGGAGCTGAAGCTGGACGTACTTGCCACAGTTGTAGCAGCCAGAGGCTCCATCCGTGTCCCAGGGCTCCCACATTCTGCAAGCCTCACACTGTCTCATCTATCCTGTCATGTGTTCACCACGTCCCGTCCTCGAGAACTTTTGCGTAGCCTCCTCTGCTCAGCCTCCTCCTCGAAGACTCTCAAGCCAAAGACTTGCACTTCCCTCACAAGGCACTTCCCTCACTGCCGCTCCCTTAGAGCTGTCTTGCTTATATTGACTGATAAATTGCCTAATTTACCAATTTACAAACCAAATTCCTCAGTTTTAAACAGTTTTTCCCCTCTGAACTCACTCGCCTTCCCCCACGGGCTTCAGCCAATCAGCTCTTATCCCTGCTTTTCTTTGTTGCTGCTTGTCCAAGATCCACTTAAGCTCTGGGCTAAGATATTGTGGACTGAAGGGCCTGTTTCTGTGCTGTACTGTTATGTGTTGGAAAGAACTGCAGATGCTGGTTTATACTGAAGATGGACACAAAATGCTGGAGTAACTCAGAGGGTCAGGCAGCATCTGAAGATTGGTTTTGTCCTGAAACGTCACCTATTCCTTTTGTCCAGAGATGCTGCCTGATCCCCTGAGTTATTCCAACACATTGTGTCTGTACCTTCATTGGTTTGTAAACAACGTCAGGTTTGAAACAATGGAGTGGAGGAGTTATGAGATTTAATACCTAACACGACAGGGTGCACTACAGTGTGCCTTTGATGTAAAAGATCAACTGTAAATAATATCTGCCAACTGAGCAGTGATAAACTCTATGCTTTCCTTTGAAAATATTCTGTATTGAGCTGTTTTTGGCAAAATATTCCACTTTCTCCACCACATGAAAGCCTTGATGTTCCTGTTTTGTCCCTAGGTGATAACTAATGTTATCTGGCTGGGCTTGTATACTCTGGAGTTTAGAAGGATGAGAGAAAAACTTATTGAAAGATATAAGATTATTAAGGGTTTGGACACGCTAGAGGCAGGAAACATGTTCCCGATGTTGGAGGAGTCCAGAACCAGGGGCCACAGTTTAAGAATAAGAGGTAAACCATTTAGAACGGAGATGAGGAAAAACTTTTTCTCACAGAGAGTTGTGAGTCTGTGGAATTCTCTGCCACAGAGGGCGGTGGAGGTCGGTTCTCTGGATACTTTGAAGAGAGAGCTAGATGGGGCTCTTAAAGATTGCGGAGTCAGGGGATATGGGGAGAAGGCAGGAACGGGGTACTGATTGGGGATGATCAGCCATGATCACATTGGATGGCAGTGCTGGCTCAAAGGGCCAAATGGCCTAATCATGCACCTATTGTCTATTGTCGAATAGTTTCTTTGCAGATAACTAATAACTCTTAAAAGCAATGGATTAGATGGTGTTCCTATTGTTAAATTATTCTGATTTCCATGGTTGTTTTAGGATAGATCACTCCAGCAGCAATGTGTTTCTTTTCTCCTTTGGTGTTGAGCAACACAGCCAAAGTCAGACTATTTTCTACAGTCTGTTTTTTAGTGAAATGAAGATCTATTTGTACTTGGAATGTAGGAACAAGGAACTGCAGATGCTTGTTTACACAAAAGGACACAAAGTGCTGGAGTAACTCAGCGGATCAGAAAGGATCTCTGGAGTAACATTAATAGTTGATGTTTTAGACTTTCGAGATACAGTGCCGAAACAGGCCCTTCGGCCCACCGAGTCCATGCAAACCAGTGATCACCCCATACACTGACACCATCCTACAAACTAGGGACAATTTACACTTTTTTTTTACGGAAGCCAATTAACCTATAAAGCTGTAAATTTTTGTAGTGTGGCAGGAAACTGGAGCATGCAGAGAAAACCCACCCAGGTCATGGAGAGAAGGTACAGACTCCGTGCAGACAGCAACTGTAAACAGAGGAGGATCATCATCTTCATAGGGTTGCTTTTGCTGCCAAGAAAGAGGTAGTTCGGTCTCTCCACTATGACCTCTGATGAAGTACCTGAATGCCTTATGACACAGACCTAACTTAAGACCATAAGACATAGAAGAAAAATCAGGCCATTCGGCCCATTTAGTCTGTTCAATCCTTTTCATATTCAGTCATATTCAGCCCATTCAATCTATTTTTCCCTCCCAACCTAATTTTCCTGCCTTTTTCCCATAAACCTTTGATGCCCATGCTAATCAAGAACTATTCCATCTCTCCCCCCCATCACCACCCTAGTTGTCCTACCAGTTCCACTGTTCGTATCCCTGTAAACCATTGTTATCACCTCTTCCCCAGCCAACAATGGGCCATTATGGGCTCCACCCTTCCTAGGTCATCTGCTACCGGCCCTGCCTTGTTCTGGCCTCTTCTTACATCCAGTTCTCTCTCCCCCTACTTTCTGTCTGAAGAGGGGTCCCAACCCGAAATGTCACCCACACTTTTTCTCCAGAGGTGCACCTGACTTGAGTTATTCCAGCCCTTTGTGTCTACCTTTGATATATACTAGCATCTGCAGTTCATTTCTACACAAGAACCTATCAATATCTGCTTAAAAAATACCCAAAGACTTGGCCTCCATAGCCGTCTGCGCCAATGAATTCCAAAGATTCACCACCCTCAAACTAATAAAATTCCTCCTCATCTCCATTCTAAAGGCACGCCCTTTTATTCTGAGGCTATGCCCTCTGGTCCTAGACTAGTGGAAACATACTCTCCACATCCACTATCCAGGCCTTTCATTATTTGTGGTTTTTCAATGAGGCGTCCCCTCATCCTTCCAGCGAGTACAGGCCCATTGCCGTCAAATGCTACTCATTTCACAACAGGGGTAACCACACCCTCAGAGGTTTATTTACGGAGACCTTTATACTAACCTGAAAGTGTGTGAATCATAACCATTGTTATTTAAAGTAACTTTGAAATCCACTGTATCTTGTGCTTCCAACGTTTAAAATAAACTATTCATATATTTTTGAACATTTAGTATCACTCTCCAACATTCCATTGAAATCAAGATGAATTGAAGAACTGAGAATGATTCGGACAGATGAATCTAATAGCATCACTGGCAGATAATGATTCTGCAAATTAATTTGATGGCCACTTAAGACATACATTATTCTAAAATCTCACCTAGAATTGTAAGGATGACTTTGGTTCAGCGGTGGAAAAGAAACATGTAAATCTAAAAGAAATATTCCAAGTGCTGCAATAATTTGCATAAATATATCACCTGTAACCATCCTGTGGGATGAGAAGCAAGGTTTGTTCAAGGTCAGAAGGGACTCATCTGCATCTTCCACCTCTGAGGGCATTTGTTCATTTGGAGGAAGTGGATGAGGAGGAATTGATTTAGACAGATGGTGGAATTCATTGCCACAGACGGCTGTGGCGGCCAAATCATCGGGTATTTTTAAGGCGGAGGTTGACAGATACTTGATTAGTAAGGGTGTCAAGGGTTATGGGGGCTAAAAAGCAGGAAAATAGGGTTGAGAGGGAAAGATAGATCAGCCATGATTGAATGGCGGAGTGGATATAAAGGGGCGAATGGCCTAATTCTGCTCCTATCACTTATGGACGTGTGATTGTGATGTTTGTCAACATCCTGGTTATCATTTCCACACGGGGCAGTGTTGGCCTGCAACTTCCTCCAACCAGGTCCATTGCATTGGGTGTTTGTGAGGTGGTCTCCTCTGCACTGGCATAGACTAGGACCACGTGCTCTGTCCGCAATGGCCACCTTAGGTTCATTTCAACTCTCCTTCCCATTCCCACACCGACCTGTCCGTTCTTAGCCTTCTTCCACTGTCACGGTGAAGCCAAACATTAACATACAGAGAACATAGTACAGTACAGCACTGGAACAGGCCCATTTTTACGCCAAACATGATGCCAAGTTAAACCTACCTCATCTGCCTATACATGACTCGTATCTCTTCATTCCCTGCATATCCATGTGCCGATCAAAAATCCTCTTAAATACAACTATTATATCTGCCTCCACCTCCACCGCTGGCAGCATGTCCCAGGCACTCACCGTGCTTTGTATAAAAATGTGCCTGGAGGTTTTTGAAAATGAATCTGGGCGAACATTATGGGTGGCACAGTGGCGCAGCTGGTAGAGCTGCTGCCTCACAGCACCAAAGATCTTGGTTTGATCCTGAGCTTGTGTGCTGCCTGTGCGGATTTTGTACTTCCTCCCTGTGACTACGTGACCAAATGTCCTCAGAAGAAGCAACTCTACTGTCTTTAGCCAAATCTCAGCATGCAAAAATAGGATTATTTGGAACAAATGTGAATGGAAAATTGATGTTCCATGTTTTCGGTGCAGCCTGATCATCTTTCTTTGGAATGAAAATTACAACTGTGTTTAAAATCTTTTGGAATCCTGTGACACTGAATTCAAAGAGTGTGCATCATCATTGATATCTCAGTCATTTTCCATAAATTTCCTCAGGGGACGACTATCTGAGCTGCTGCAGCATCAGTTTTAAAATCATTGTTGGTGGGACGCATGGATGGGTGGTGAATCTGTGGAATTCATTGCCACTGACAGTGGTGGAGGCCAAGTCATTGGGTTTTTTTTTAAAACGGAGATTGACAGGTTTGTGAATAGTAAGGGAGTCCAAGGTTATGGGGAGAAGAAAGGGGTTGAGAGGGAAAAATAGATCAGCCATGAATAAATGGTAGAGCAGACCTGATCGGCTAAATGAGCTAATTCTGCTCCTATGTCTTAAGGGCCTGTCCCACTTGCATGCGACTGCATGCCTTTGGTGCGACCAAAACGGAAGCGGAGTTTGCGCTAAGTTCGCTGTAAGTATGCGCTATAAGGTGATGCCACAGGAGGTGATAATGCAGGAGAAGGTAGCCCTGCATGAGAGACCCCTGGAGGAGGAGACCAGGGTGATAGTATATGACCCTACTACCACCCCATCCTTCACTGCCTCATTTGAAGGCAGCAAAGCAGCATCAGCATCAGCATCATGAGGCAGATGCCCCATTGGTGGTGAGAGAGGGCGGGAGGAAGGTTATGCCCTACACCTTCACCAGGCAGCAGG
Organism: Leucoraja erinaceus; assembly: GCF_028641065.1. Taxonomy (NCBI): domain Eukaryota; kingdom Metazoa; phylum Chordata; class Chondrichthyes; order Rajiformes; family Rajidae; genus Leucoraja; species Leucoraja erinaceus. The sequence continues at coordinate 39,177,583 of NC_073388.1, forward strand.
AGGGGGACCTTAAGGAATGGTTCCAGCAGAATGTCACCCTGTACAAAACGGAAAATCAGGAGTACAGGGACAGGGACAAGAATGGCATGCTTGACATCCACTGCCCCACATGTGTGCTTACAGTTCCATCTTTTGTCAAAGCCCAGCGCCACTCTCTTCCAGTCATCTGGTGTACTGGGACAGTCCATCACATCATTTCCATTCACACATTGAGACCTCTTCTTGTGCTTCCTCTTCACCCTTGCTCTTCCCTTTCTGCCTTTCTTAAAAGGCTGCAGAAGCAAAAGTGCTACTGCAAACAGCAGTAAAACATACACGGTAGAATGAGGTCTACCATGTCATGGGAGGTCTTCAACATAGTCGTGGGAGGTCTTCAACATAGTTGTAGGAGGTCGTACACATAGCCGTAGGAGGTTGTAGACATAGGCGTGGAAGGTCATTGGAGGCCGTACACATAGTCGTGGAAGGTCGTAGGAGGTCATGAATTAGGTCATGAAAGTGGGACAGGCCCTTCAGTGTTCCACACCTAAGACCAACTAAGACTAGTTACGAGTGGAAAATGATCACATGATAAAACAATGTCATGTTTGCATTTATTTTCTTGGGCCAGTCACCGACCTACTGCAGTTGTACAGGGCCTTGGTGAGACCACACCTGGAGTATTGCGTACAGATTTGGTCTCCAAATCTGAGGAAGGACATTATTGCCATAGAGGGAGTGCAGAGAAGGTTCACCAGACTGATTCCTGGGATGTCAGGACTGTCTTATGAAGAAAGACTGGATAGACTTGGTTTATACTCTCTAGAATGTAGGAGATTGAGAGGGGATCTTATAGAAACTTACAAAATTCTTAAGGGGTTGGACAGGCTAGATGCAGGAAGATTGCTCCCGGTGTTGGGGAAGTCCAGGACAAGGGGTCACAGCTTAAGGATAAGGGGGAAATCCTTTAAAATCGAGATGAGAAGAACTTTTTTCACACAGAGAGTGGTGAATCTCTGGAACTCTCTGCCACAGAGGGTAGTTGAGGCCAGTTCATTGGCTATATTTAAGAGGGAGTTAGATGTGGCCCTTGTAGCTAAGGGGATCAGAGGGTATGGAGAGAAGGCAGGTATGGGATACTGAGTTGGATGATCAGTCATGATCATATTGAATGGCGGTGCAGGCTCGAAGGGCCAAATGGCCTACTCCTGCACCTAATTTCTATGTTTCTATGTTTCTATCTACGACATCGTACAACTACCATCCCGACCTACCACGACCTACCTACGATCTAGCTACGAGTAAAAAGTATAGATTTTTTCCATGCCAACCTTTTTTTTACTCATGGGCATTTTTTATCAGGCTGTAAAAAATGCTGCGACCTACTTGAGGCCATGAGAACACAGAGACCACTCACGAGCATGACGAAGAGTTACGAAGACTTCCTACGACCTCGTGGAGACCATGCTGTGAGTATGAGTCAAGGGCAAACTCGGCTGTGGTCGTCAATAAGGTCGTGAAAATGGGACAGGGGCTTTAGTTGAGGCAGGTACTATTACAAAATTTCAAAAGCACTTGGACAGGTACATGGATAGGAAACGTCTAGAGGGATGTGAGCCAGCAAGGGTAGGACCTGTGCCAGCATCTGAGCCTATACCTCCTCCCTCGACACAGTCCAAGGGCCCCTTCCAAAGTTCACTTGCACCTCCTCCAACTTCATCAACTGTATCCGCTGTTCCAGTTGTGGACTCCGTTATATCGGCAAAATCAAGCACAGGCTCAGCAATCATTTTGTTAAACACCCCCGCTCAGTCTACCTAAACCTATGTGATCTCCCAGTTGCTAAACACTTTAACTCCCATTCCCTATACGGACCTTTCTGTCTGGGCCTCCTCCATTGTCAGAGTGAGGTCCAGTGCAAATTGGAGGAACAGCACCTCATATTTTGCATGGGCAGCTTACCACAAAGCAGTGTGGATATTGACTTCTTTAACTTCAAGTTACCCTTGCTTTCCCTCTCTCTCCTTCCCTTCCCTTCCTAGTTTTCTTACCAATCTGACTGTCCCTTGATTACATTTCTATCTCTATACAGTGTGCTTCATTGTCATCTTCCCCTGGCTAACTATGATCTATTCTATATTTTCCTTGATCTCCATCCCCTTTGATTTGTCGTATTCACACATTACACTTCCTTATCTCAGTGGCTCCCTCTCCTCTGACTCTCAGTCTGATGAAGGGTCTCGATCTGAAACATCACTCATTCCTTCTATCCAGAGATACTGCCTGTTCCACTGAGGTACTCCAGCATTTTATGTCTATCTTCAGTGTAAACCAGCATCTGACTAATGCCATCATAACTTTGAAAACTAGGTAATTATTCAATCATAATTCCCCTTTCTCGCTCCAAAAGAAATGATAGTCTTGATCTTTGGTCTCTTTCAAATTGGAGATTTGTAATGCAGCAAAGTGAATCAGTTACCCTGACAAACTTTGATCACCTTCATACTGCCCTGTATATGTGCTTTACTAACGAGAGCACATCCTCCCCCTCCCCCCTCCCCTCCTGAGGTCACAGAGGGGTCACTGAGCATATGATAAATGTCCACAGAGTCTGGATTATAATTGATAATAACCTAAGAAGCTAATCTTCCTCTGCAGGCTCAAAGCATTTGATTTAGAAACCTGACAGAGATTGTGTCAAATCACTAAAATCAAACTGTCAGCATTTAGATTTCAGGCATGTAATTGAAGCATTGTTATAGAGTGCTGCTCAGAGTCAGAGAGAGGCATAAATTGCACCATTACAGGCTCCCAGTGATGTAGTAAAGCTGGTGGATGTTGAGCTAGGCAAAGGGGTTTAATTTACTGGGGTTAGGTGGTGAAGAAGTTCACACAAATGCAGTTTGCAATAACAAAAATAATATTATAGGGTCATAGAGTCTTACAGTGTGGAAACAGACCCTTCGGCCCAACTTGCCCATGCTGCCCAACATCCCATCTACACTAGTCCCACCTGCCGGATTTTGGCCCATATCCGTCTAAACCTGTCCAGTCCATCTACCTGTCTAAATGTTTCTTAAATGTCGCGATAGTATCTGCCTCAACTACTTACTCCGGCAGCTCATTCCATACACCCACCACCCACTATGTGAAAATGTTGCCTCTCAGGTTCCTATCTGTCCCCCCTCACCTTAAACGTATGTGCTCTGGTTCTCAATTCCCCTACTCTGGGCAAGAGACCCTGTGCTTCTCATGATTTTGTACACCTCTATAAGATCACCCCTCATTCTCCTGTGTTCCAAAGAATAGAGGCCGAGCCTGTTCAACCTCTCCCAATATCTAAGACCCTTGAATCCTGGCAACATCCTCGTAAATCTTCTCTGTATCCTTTCTAGCTTAACATCTTTCCTATAACACGGTGCCCAAAACTGAACACAGTACTCTAAATTCCGCCTTACTCCCTCCTTTTTTACCATCACCTCTATGTCTCCAGAAGCACTTGTACCCTGGAACATTGAGCTGCCAGTCCAGCCCCTCTCTTAACCAGGTTTTCGTAATGGCTACAATGTCCCAACCACCCATATCTATATGTGCCCTAAGTTCATGTCTTACCCGTCAGGCCTCTTGCATTAAAATAAGTGCAATCAAAAAGGTTTTAAGATGGGCAGCGGAACCAGAGGAACTAGTCATACAATATATTAGAACATTATTTATCCCTGGAGCGAAATTGATCTGCCAACAGTCATAAAACACAAGATACATGAAACACAAAATTAAAGTGACGAGTGGAAAGGATTGGGAATATGCAAAGATTTTGGGAGGCTGTGGGAGGGGAGTCAGTCTACCCCAAGACAGAAGGGGAGGAGTTGTACGGTTTGATAGCCACAGGGAAGAAGGATCTCCTGTGGCATTCTGTCCTGCATCTTGGTGGAACCAGTCAGATGCTGAAGGTACTCCTCAGGTTGACTAGTGTGTCATGGAGTAGGTGAACTGTATTGTCCAGGATGCTCCGCAGTTTGAGGAGCATCCTCTCCTCCAAGTCCACCTCACATGAATCCAACTCCGCACCCAGGACGGAGCCAGCCTTCCTGATGAGTTTGTTGATCCTATTGGCGTCTGCAGCCTTCGCCCTGCTGCCCCAGCACACGGCAGCAAAGAAGATGGCACTGGCTACCACCGATTGGTGGAACATCTGCAGTATCTTACTGCAGATGCTGAAGGAGTGGAGCTTTCTCAAAAAGTACAGCCGGCTTTGTCCCTTCTTGTACAGGTCCTCAGTGTTCCTGGACCAGTCCAGTTTACTGTCCAGGTACGCCAGGGCTGCCAACATTGGGTGAGAGTTGAGAGTGAGAAATTACGAGGGAATGTAGCGACCAAGGGGGGGGGAGGGTGTGTTCCCCTTCCCATAGTAGGCTACAGAGGCGGCACTCACCCGGTCCGCTCCTGGCTCCGGGCCGGGGTTAAAACTCTATGGGGTGTGGACAGAGCGGTCGACGGACATAGAGCCGCCAGAGGTGAGGGTGGGAGGTGTGTGCCATGCCTCAGGGAGGAACGGGGAGGGGGATTGGTGCTGGTAGTTTGGTAGCCCTGCTTTATACCAATTCCCTCTAGTGCTTGACTCACATATCCTGGGAAAAAGACTATGCATTCACCTGATATTCCCCTCATGGTTTTTACTCACCTCTAAAACAATTTTTGCTTTATTTTTAACTTTCAGCACCCGCAGATATTTGAGCGTGAGAAATTTTGTGATCAGCGTGAGAGCATGAGAATTTTGTGAAATGCGTGAGTCTCACACTCAATGCGTGAGAGTTGGCAGTCCTGCTAATAACGCAAACATTTTATGCAAGTTCCAATTGTTTAGACAAAAATCACTTATTACTGCTTTATAACAGTTAAGTTACTTTAAGACCATTTCAGAAATTATGGCACTCAACAAACAATCAACTAACAAATTAAAGCAAACTAAAATGATATAACATGTTCCCTTTCCTGACTCAACCTCATAAGTATGTTAACGCTGTTAACAGGCAATGGGATATTAATCTCAAGAATCAAAATGGGGAAAGTGGGGGCAATTTTGCTTAAATGGTCATTCTAAGCCCATTCAGATCTTCATAGTCAGAGTTATACAACATGTACGTGGCTGGCCCAATTTGCCGTAATGATCAAGTTGGCATTCTGCGTGCCCAGGGACTGGCTGCCGTTCCCAGATCAGCTCGCGTCCCAGGGACTGGCTGCCGTTCTCAGGTCGGCTCGCCTGCCCTGACCCTGCGAAAACAAATTGAAAAAAACGTGGTTTTTCGGGTTACGGGCTGGATTCAGCCCGTGTGCCGTGGGTTGCCGAACCTTGTCCTAGATGTTTGGCCTCATTGTGGTCCTCCCCATGTTTTACAACCGATTCACCTGGTTAGTTTTATCTCCGGCTGCTTCATGTTGTCGGCGGCTGCACATCCAACCAAGAAAGAAGAGAAGAGAGGAGATGCGACGTCACTCACAGCCGCCAACTGACGCGTTTCCCCGGACCGCACAGATCGTTGTGATACGGCGCAAAAAAACAAACTGTGCAGGGACTGAAGACAGCGTGAGAATTCTGTCATCAGCGTGAGAATTGGCTGAAATGCGTGACTCTCATGCTCAAAGCGTGAGAGTTGGCAGCCCTGTCTAAGGCCAGGATGTGACAACAGAAGCACAGGGAGACACATACACAAAGGAAGACACACACACACACAGGGAGACAGACACACACACACACACAGGGAGACAGACACACACACACACAGGGAGACAGACACACACGCACACACAGACACACAAACACACAGGGAGACAGACACACACACACACAGGGATACACACACACACACACACAGGGAGACAGACACACATACACAGGGGGACACACAAAACACACACAGACACACACACACACACAGGGGACACACACACAGGGAGGGACACAACAGACACAGGGAGACACACATACACACCTTTCCATGCCCCCCTCACAGAGAGACCACACTCTGAGGCCACACTTTCCTCCCCCTTCCTCCAGTCCTCCCACCTTTCCTTCCCCCCCATCCTCTCCCCCTCTTCCCTCCCCCTCCCCCTCCTCCTTCCTCCTCCCCCTCCCTCTCTTTCCTCCCCTCCCTCTCTTTCCTCCCCCTCCCTCTTTTTCCTCACGCTTCCTCTTTCTCCCCTTTCTCCTTCCCTTCCTTCAATCCCTTACTACATTTCCTCCCCTGTCTCTCTTTGCCTCCATCCCTCCCTTTTTTTCTTTCTCTCTCTATCTTTCTCCCCTCCTTCTCTTTCCCCGGCTGCCCATTGGCGAGTCTGGTGGGCACGGTGTAGCGTGGATTGGCGGTGCTTGCGCTGCCGTGTGAGTTGAAGGGCAGGAAGGAGGGAAGGGAGCGAGGTTGCTGTGGCAGCTGGAAGCGCAGCGCTCGTAGATGGCGCACAAAAGCTCCGCTATAGGATCTTTGATGTGCAGGGACTGAAGACAGCCTGTCAGCGTGAGAATTCTGTCTTCAGCGTGAGGGCGTGAGAATTGGCTGAAATGCGTGAGTGTCACGCTCAAAGCATGAGAGTTGGCAGCCCTGAGGTACACTCCAAGGTATTTGTACTCCCTGGTAAATTGCACATCCACGCCATTGATGGAGACAGGGCCAGGGGTATTCCTTTCCTCCTAAAGTCCACCACTAACTCCTTAATCTTGTCAGTGCTGAGCTGCAAGTGATTCAGCCCACACAATTTAACAAAGTCATTGACTACACCTCTGTATTCAGCCTCACTGATGCAGCCCACTATTGCAGTCATCCAAAAACTTCAACAGGTGACAGAAAGGGAGAGAGGATTGTCCCCGTGTTGCTCACTAACATGTCCGAGACACAGTTCTGTAGCCTGACATATTGTGGTTGTCCAGTCAGGAAGTCACATGGCATGGAAACAAACCCTTCGGCCCAAATTTTTCATGCTGACTAGGAGGCCCCATCTAAGCCAGTCCCATATACTCATATTTGTCGGACGCTAATTTGATGCACAACTTTGTGTGGTGGAACATTCCACTGTAAATGACACAAGGTGGTAGAGAAGGATCCACAACAGAATCGTGGTACGGCGGGATCTGAGGCTCCAAGAGCATAGCTCCCTGAAAATAGCAACAGAAATTTTAGGAGTTGCAGCGTTGAGCATATGGCCGGGGTTGTTTAACACAGGTATCCCATTGGATGTGATGGATTGAATAGGCTGATTCTCATATTAGAACATTGTGTTAAAGGCATAATTAATTGACAACAAAGAGTGGATGACACATTGAAGACGAACAGCAATAGGTATGAGCAGGTTTTTTAGTAGGGAATTGGCAGCTGGAAGGTTCTGTCCTTGGTGATCACCATTGGTTTTACAATAAAAATAAAGTATGTTACGACAGCAACCAACGTCAATTTACAGTATATTGAAAATGTCTTCATTCAATTATAAAGAGTGATAATCAAGGTGATGTCTATCAATGGAGATAAAGTCTGTCAACACAGAGACTGCCAGCATTTCAGTAAAGTTCAGCAACCTGTGCAGCTTAAATTAATTAAATTTCATTCTTGAGCGCGTGAGGCTGAGGGGTGATCTTATCGAGGTGTAAAAAGTCATGAGGGGAATGTTTTTGTTTTATTTTAGATTAATTTGGAGATACAACATGGAAACAAGTCCTACGGCCCACTGATTCCTTGCTGAACATCGATCACCCAGTCACACTAGCTTTATATTATCCCACTCAAATCCATTCCCTACACACAAGGAGCGATTTACAGAGGCCAATTAATCTACAATCTCACACATCATTGGGATGATGCACCCGGAGGACGCCCACGCAGTCACAGTGTGAATGTGCAAACTCCACAAAGCCAGCACCCGAGGTCAGCATCAAACCAGGGTCTCTGGCGCTGTGATGCAGCGGCTCTACCAGATGCGCCACCGGGAGTAGATCGGGGTTTTTCCAAGAGTGGAGGAATCAAGAACTAGAGGGCACAGGTTTAAGGTGAGAGGTAAAAGACTTAATAGGAACCTGAAGGGGTAAACCTTTTCACACAGAGGACGGTGGTATCTGGATCGAACTGCTAGAGGTGGTAACTGTACCGTACTATATATATATATATATAACAACATTTAAAATCACTCTTGCTAGGTGTATGGATGGAAATGGTTTTGGGGGATATGGGCCAAATGCAAGCAAATAGGATTAGCTTAGATCTTGGTCAGTATGGTCATAACGCTACAAAATGGCCAATCTACAGTATGATTTGATTGGATAGCATGAAGAACAGGCACCATATATCTGTACATGCGACAATAAAGAAACCATTGAACCATTGGAATCAGTAAATAAATTCATGGGATGGAGCAAACTTGAATTGTGGCGGATTGGAAGGTTAAGTTGGCTCCACTGAAAGGTGTGCTTCACTTAAAGAGCTAGCTGTGCTACCCGCAGTGATGGAAACATTATCTCTCCAGTCGCTCATTTTTTTTTGCATTGAAAAGCGATATAAAATTGCACCGAGTTAAAGCATAGGATTCTGAGATCACATCAAAAGTCATGAGGAAACTTCTCTCTGAAGTAGTCCTGTGTCTGTCACTTTTAAAAGCAGCATTCAAATTTGAGTTATCAAAATAATGAATGCTGTTCTAAACTGCAGGGTGCACTTGTTCCCTGGTGCAGAACGTACTCTTCTTAGACTTTCATTGTATTGTGTGTGTTCATTGGAGAGTAGCTAACAGATAATAGCTAATGCAAAGAATAACTAATGCATAGTTTACAGGCAGGATTACATTGTAGAAAAGGAACATGTTATGAAATTGGACTCGATTAACTGCAAATGAATTGCACTTTAGTCAAGTCATGGAGGAAGCACAAGGTTGAAATTGAACTGTTTAATTGTTACTGGGCTGCACATTATTTAAATGTGAGAGAAGGGAACCTTTAAAAAAAATGAGAGGTCATGTTAGAATGGGAAAGGACACAAAGTGCTGGAGTAACTCTGCAGGTCAGGCAGCATCTCTGGAGAACATGGACAGGTGATATTTCAGATATCGAGATATTTAGAATTTGGAGAGATACAGCATGGAAACAGGCTCTTCGGCCCGCTGTGTCCGTGCCGACCAGCAATCACCCTTTAGCACCATCCTACACACTAGGGCAAATTTTTTACAATTTACTTAAGCCAATTAGCCTATAAACCAGTATGTCTTTGAAGTGTGGGAGGAAACCAGAACACCAAGAGAAAAACAATGCGGTCACAGGGAGAATATACAAACCATACACTCTGCACCTGTGGTCAAGATCAACCTCAGGTCTCTGGCGTTATAAGACAGCAACTCTACCATGGCGCCACTGTGCCACTTCCACACATGTTTCTTGTCTACATGCTAAAGTGGGATTTTTATGTGGAAAATCTTGAGGGATGTCATATAACAGTTAAGTCCTGGTCAGAGGATGTCATCGAAACGTTAAGGGGATGTTTTGAATGCGCTGACTGGGACCTCTTCCTCGACGCATCCGGCAACAACATCGACGTGTACACTGACGTGGTGACGTCATACGTCCGCTACTGTGAAGAACTGTGCGTCCCCTACAAAACTGTCACAATACCCAGTAATGGTAAACCCTGGTTCAACAAGGATATACAACTTCTTCGAAAAAAGAAGAATGCAGCCTACACAAAGGGAAACAGTGATCAGTACAAAACAGCAAAATATGAACTCAGGTCTGCAATACGGAAGGCAAAGTCAGCTTATTCAAAGAAATTGGAACAACAATTCAAAACTCATAATTCAAGAGAAGTCTGGAAAAATCTACAGAAGATGACGGACTACAAAAAACGTCCTGTTCCCATCCCAGATGAGGATTCGGATTTACCGGAAAAACTGAACACTTTTTATGCACGCTTTGATAATGCCACCCCGCCATCCATGCCTCCCCCTCCACCTAACTCAGCACCATTCACCATCTCTGAGGAGGAAGTTAGAGCGGCCTTCAAAAATCTTAATAAAAGAAAAGCGGCAGGGCCAGACGACCTCAGCTGCTCTCAACTACTGTGCAGCTCAGCTGGCTCCTGTGTTCACCTCCATCTTTAACACCTCCCTCAGCCAATGTAGAGTCCCGCAGTGTTTCAAATCATCCATCATCATCCCTGTGCCCAAGTCCTCCAAGGTGAGCTGTCTGAACGATTTTAGACCTGTTGCACTAACATCAGTTGCCATGAAGGCCTTTGAGCACATAGTCCTCACCCATCTGAAAACACACACTGCCCCCATCATGGACCCTTTCCAATTTGCATACAGCGCCAACCGTCTGTTGAGGATGCTATTAACTTAGCTCTTCACTATTCCCTACATCATCTGGAATCACCGAACACTTATGCACGCATCCTGTTTATAGACTTTAGCTTGGCCTCTAACACCATACACCCAATTAAACTCTATAATAAACTGTTGGACATGAGCATTTACCCAGCCATGTGCCATTGGATCCTGCACTTTTTGACAAACAGACAGCAAAGAGTCAAGGTGGGTGAAAAACTCTCCAGCCCTCTGACTCTCAACACAGGAGCCTCCCACCTCAGCTCTTCTCACTATACACCAACAACCTCATATCCCAATGCAGCTCAGTCAAAATGTTCAAATATGCAGATGACCCAATAATAATTGGCCTCATCTCAGACAACAACGAAGCACAATACCATCAAACAGTCGACAGCGCAGTCAAATGGTGTGCAGATAACAACCTCCAGCTTAATACATCAAAAACCTTGGACTTCAGTCGCAAACAAAACCCCAAGCTCCTGGTCCATGTCAACTCCCACCCCATAACTTCCACGAACTCATTCAAGTTTCTGGGCACCTATATCTGCAATAATCTAAAATGGCACATCAACGCAGACCACATCATTAAGAAAGGACAACAACACCTATATTTCCTCAGACAGCTCAAAAAGTTCAGAGTCCACAAACACCTCCTGGTCCGTTTCTATCAATCCATTATCGAAAGCATCATCACGTCCTCAATCAGTCTGGTACGGAAACACTGACAGTCACTCACTACACAGATTACAGCGCATTGTCTCTCCAAGGCCTCCAGGACCATCAACTCCCCCCTCCCCTCAATCCATTCCATTTACCTCCAACGTACCTCAAAACGGGCAATTAAGATCATCTCGGACCCCTCCCATCCAGCAAACTACCTTTTCCAGTCTCTCCCTTCAGGAAGGCGCCTCAGGTCACTTGCCACAAAATCCACCCATTTTAAAAACAGCTTCTTCCCCTCAGCAATAAGAACACTCAATTCACTCCAATAACAGACAATACTAAGGACTCGTGATGTATATAGTGTCTTGTCTATGGTCTTTGTCTGTTCTTTTGCACTATGTTCTGTTGGTGAGATTTGTGATTTGTGATGTGGTATGGATGCACTTTATTACTATGATCTGTGTTGTTATATGTGTTAATGTTCTATTCTATTCTATATGAGCTACAGAGGTCAGGATAAGTGTAGGAGTCATCGAGTCAGAATCATGTTGCATGGGAACAGGCCCTTTGGGCCAACTCATTTGTTTCCAATCTAAGCTACTTCTATTTGCCCATACAGCACAAAAACTGGTCCCTCAGCCCAACTTGTCAATGCCGACCAAGATGCTCCATCTACGCCAGTCCCACTTGCCCGCATCTATTCCTTTCCTATCCATGTACCTGTCCAGATTTCTTTTAAAGGTTATCATTATACTGACCTCAACTACTTCCTCTAACAGGTTATTCCATTATTGCCCCAATTTGCCCCAATTAAATCTTTCCCCTCTCATCTGGTTGTACTACAGGCCAGAGGATCTAGGGTGACAGAGGAACTGAAGGAAATTCGCAGTAGGCAGGAAATGGTGTAGACTGATGGGACTGAAGGCTGATAAATCCCACGTTCTATAGATTCAGGATGAGTTCCTGTGGATTGTAGGGTAGATAATGTAATCCCACTCTCCCACTTTTTAAGAAAGGCGGGAGAGAGAAAACAGGGAATTATAGACCAGTTACCTGATATGGGTGGTGGGGAAGATGCTGCAGTCAATTATAAAAGATGAAATAGTGGCACATTTGGATAGCAGTAACAGGATTGGGCTGAGTCAGCATGGATTTACGAAGAGGAAATCATGTTTAACTAATCTTCTGGAATTTTGTGAGGATGTAACTAGTAAAATGGACAAGGGAGAGCCAGTAGATGTAGTGTACCTGGACTTTCAGAAAGCATTTGACAAGGTCCCACATAGGAGATTAGTGGGCAAAATTAGAGCACATGGTATTGGGGGTAGGGCACTGACATGGATAGAAAATTGGTTGGCAGACGGGAAACAAAGGGTCCCTTTCAGAATGGCAGGCAGTGACTAGTGGGGAACCGCAAGGCTCGGTGCTGGGACTGCAGCTTTTTACAATATACTTTAATGATTTAGATGACAGGATTAAAAGTAACATTAGCAAATTTGCAGATGACACAAAGCTGGGTGGCAGTGTGAACTGTGAGGTGGATGCTATGTGGATGCAGGGTGACTTGGGCAGGTTGGGGAGTGGGCAGATGTATGGCAGATGCAGTTTAATGTGGATAAGTGTGAGGTTATCCACTTTGATGGCAAAAACAGGAATGCAGATTATTATCTGAATGGTGTCAAGTTGGGAAAAGGGGAAGTGCAACGTGATCTGGGGGGGTCTTTGTTCATCAGTCTATGAAAGTAAGCATGCTGGTACAGCAGGCATTGAAGAAAGTGAATGGCATGTTGGCCTTTATAGCAACAGGTTGAGTATAGGAGCAAAGAGGTCCTTCTGCAGTTGCACAGGGCCAGAGTGAGATTCAAGATTCAAGATTCAAAAGATTCAAGAAAGTTTATTGTCATGTGTCCCTGATAGGACAATGACATTCTTGCTTTGCTTCAGCACATCAGAACATAGTAGGCATGACTACAGAACAGATCAGTGTGCTCACATACCATTGTATAAATATATATACACATGAATAAATAAACTGATAAAGTGCAAATAACAGATAATGGGTTATTAATGTTCAGAGTTCACGTGAATGAGACCACACCTGGAGTATTGTGTGCAGTTTTGGTCTCCAAATTTGAGGAAGGACATTCTTGCTATTGAGGGAGTGCAGCGTAGCTTCACGAGGTTAATTCCTGGGATTACAAGACTGTCATATGTTGATAGAATGGAGTGGCTGGGCGTGTATACTCTGGCATTCATAAGGATGAGAGGGGATCTTATTGAAACATATTAGATTATTAAGTGATGTTGGGGTTGTCCAGAACCAGGGACCACTGTATAAGAATAAGGGGTAAGCCGTTTAGAACGGAGATGAAGAAAAACTTTTTCACAGAGGGTTGTGAATCTGTGGAATTCTCTGCCTCGGAAGGTAGTGGTGGCCAATTCTCTGGATACTTTCAAGAAAGAGTTAGATAGAGCTCTTAAAGATAGCAGAGTCTGGGGATATGGTGAGAAGGCAGGAACGAGGCACTGATTGTGGATGACCAGCCATAATCATATTGAATGGCGGTGCTGGCTGGAAGGGCCACATGGCCTACTCCTGCACCTATTTTCTATTGTCTATTGTCTAATTCCATGCCCTCTATTTCTTGATTTGCCTACCCTGGGGAAAAGACTAGTATGGTATGATACTCCTCTGCCGCTCCATGCCATTGCAGGCTGCATCCAGTCCGCTCGTTCAGCATCTTGCAGTGCTATCAGATCTCATAGAGCGGCAGGCTCCTGCAGACACGGTGGACTCACCATTCCCTCCCCTCACGTGGCCACCGCTCAGCCTCCGTGCACCAGGGAATCACCCGCAGCCGACCTCGGAACCCCCAGACCATCTCTGAGGCCTCAAGAGGTGAGCCCCCAGTCCACTCACTGGCCTTAATCCTCTTCTCACTCCCTCTTCTCTCCTCTCCCAACCTGCAAGAGGTGCAGAAATATGAAAACACACACCTCCAGATTCAGTGCCAGTTTCTTCCCAGCTATTATCAGGCAACTGAACCATCCTATCACCAACTAGAGAGAGGTCCCGACCTCCTATCTACCTCATTAGAGACCTTTATCCCGTATCTGCACACTGTGGTAGGCTTAATTGTCATCAAGTATTGTCTTTCCGCTGACTGGATAGCACACAACAAAAAGCTTTTCACTGTACCTCGGTACAAGTAACAATATTAAACAAAACTAAACTAAACTAAACTTGATGGAACTAAACTAAACTAACCTAAGCTTACTTAACGTCACCTAAACTAAATTAAATTAAACCAAACACCATCCGCCGCAGCCACAATCTTGAAGTGATCTATTGAGCTTCTTGGTATGAAAGCATTTTGTTGCACAGTTTCTTTCCTGAATAAATCAGCATTGGGCTTGGAGGAGCTTAGAACATAAAACAAGCTAAGTCAACCACTGCTGATTAATGTCCAGTGGTAATGCAATGAGACACAAATGCTGGCTAAGCATTCTTCTCTCAGGCTTTTATGGACGTGCATAATGTGAGCGATTGCTGTCGACGGCAACAGGAATCCTTTTAGCATAATCAACCCCATATTTTGCCGTTTTAAAGGTTTGGATTAGCTGCCACTGTAAAAACATTAAATCTGATGTACAAAGAAACAAAGCTTCCTTGTTGTCCAGCATTAGGAGTAATTACATCACAGCATGAAGCTAAATTTTGGAGCAAATCTCTCGTGGTGTATCTCCCACGCCTCCACTACAGTTAGGCAAACGCTCTGGGAAACAATTAAGAGCTTACAGTGAGAGAATAAAAGCCACGCCAGCCAATTAGTTGCATTGCCCAAGTCTGTGATTTTCTTTTATAGACAATAGGCATATCAAAATTATTTTGAAATTTCTCAATTTTTTGATTTCTTCGCTTTGCTTGATCTTGACACTGCCCAGTCCCTCTCAGTTTCTGGCCTCCCCACCATCGAAGGGATCGACAGAAGGCAGCCAGCATCATCAAAGACCCACGCCACCCTGGCCACATTTCCACGCTGTGTCTCTCAAGTATAAAGTTGAAAACAGAGAAATCAGCCCCAAGATAGAGATCTCCAAAGGTTTTCAGACTGAATTAAGCCCCAAGATAGAGACCAATGCCTAATCCTGACACCATGTCCTCAATTCTGGACTCACCCTTGATGAAGTTGGACTTTGTAAAATGTATACACAGTTCCCCAATTCTCAGAAGAATCCTATAATATATACTACCTTTTTGTGCCAATCAACTTCCGACCGCCCACTTCCAATTTCCCACCCATCCGCCTACTGTACATGAGCAACAATTTAGTTGCACATATTTTGAATTGTGAGTGGACAAAGTGCAAAGAGAAAAAAATCCAGAGTGCAGTATAAACTGTTAAAGTATTACAGAGAAAGAGCAGATTCATAAAAAGTGCAATGTTCACAATGAGGGAGGTTGGAAGATTGAGTCTAACCCTGGCTCGTGGGAGGTTCGTGTCTGATAAAAGTGAGGAAGAAACTGAATCTGGTAGTTTGTGCTTCCAAGCTTCTATATCTTCTGTCTGAACGGAGGGAAGAGGGAATGATCTTTGAAAATGGTCCTTAATTATCTTGGTTGCTTTCTTGAGGCAGAATGAAGTACAGCTGGAATCAATGCAGGGGAGGCTGTTTTGTGTGATGGACAGTTATATTCACAATTCTCGCAAATTCCTGAAATCTTGGGCAGAGCAGTTCCCAAACCAAGCTGTGATCAGTCTGAAGAGGGAACCTGAATCAACACATTATCTTTGTTCTCCTGAGGTGCTGCCTGGCATGCTGAGTTACACCGGCACATTGTGTCTCTTTTTTGCTTAGTTTAGTTTATTATCACATATAACAAGGTACAGTGAAAAGCTTTTTGCAACATGCTAACCTGCAAGGGGAAAGACTACATGGTTACACTTGAGCCATCCACGTTGTACACAAACATGATAAAGGGAATATAATTGAGTGCAAGATAAAGTCCAGTAAAGTCTAATTAAAGATAGTCTGTGAGGACCTTCATGAGGTTGATAGGAGCCCAGGACCGCTCCCTAGGTTCATTTGCCTGTTAATGGCTTGGAAGAAACCGTCACTGAATCTGAATCTAATTTAACCTGTAGATGTGAATGCATTGCAAACAATTCACAAAAGGATTATGTGATCTAGAATAGGCGTGCTATCATATGAGGAGACCTTGGATAAGTGGGCTTGCACCTGCTAGGGTTTAAACGAGTGAGCTGAAACTCAACAGAAATGTACAAGTACCCTCATGACATTGGCAGGGTAAATATTTTCTTCTTGCAGGGGCAACCTAGAAGCAAGGATAATCGTGTGAAACTAAAGGTGCAGGGGAGATTTACAAGGATGTTACCAGGACCTGAGGTCCTGAGCTATAGGGAGAAGTTGGTCAGGCTAGGAGTCTATTCCTTGGAGCACAGGGGGATGAGATGTAATCTTATAGAGTTGTATAAAATCATGAGGGGAATAGATAGGGTGAATGCACAGTCTTTTACCCAGATCAAGGGGTTCAAGACCAGAGGCATAGGATAAGATGAGAGGGGAAAGGTGAGAGGGGAAACCCAAGGGGAATTTTTTTAGACAGATGGTGGTGGGTGAATGGAATGAACTGCCCGAGAAAGTAGTTGAGGCAGCCACTATAACAACATTAAAAATACATTTGGACAAGTATATGGATAGGAAAGGTTTAGAGGTATAGGCATCATAAGTATCATAGCTGGTGGGATCATACAGTGTTGAAACTATCACATTTTCTACATAAAGGATACAAAGTGCTGGAGTAACTCAGTAGGTCAGGCAGCATCTATGGAGAACAAGGATAGGTGATGTTTGGGGTCGGGACACTTCTTCAGACTGATTCTCAGAAAAAGGGTCCTGACTCAAAATGTCACCTATTCATGTTGTTCAGGGATGCTGATTGACCCGCTGAGTTACTCCAGCACCTTGTGTCCTTTATGCGTAAGCCATCATCTGCAGACTTTTGTGTCTGATCTGTAGTTCCTTGCAACTATATTTTCTCTGCTACTCTTCTGACAGTACTCCAAAATTAATCTATGTCTGTAAATTACTTAGAGCCATCTGAAGTAAATGCAAGTTACTTCTTTAGACCTACCGTCATTGAGGAGAAACAGAGAGATGTCAGTTGAAATAGATTTTGCAGGTTTTATTGTATTCTATGGCAGTTGTATCTGACAATAAATACTCCACAGATCAAAGCACAGGGACATCAGACAAGAAAGAATTCGATTTGTATTTGTGAATGTGGACATAAAGTGGAAAATAAGAGGTATAAGTTTAGTGTTACTTCCCCATATTGACAACTGAAACATTTAGGTATTTTAAATGCAACTTAAAAGTCACTGAGAACCACACTGCATAAAACGAGGAGCAAATCTTCAGTAAGAGTTAATCAATTGGACACTTAAATGAACTAAACAAATGAGTCCATGTGGAAGTTAATGACTGGGAAATAGACTGACAAAAGAAGGAATTCTAAAATGATGAAATGGTCTTTGCAGAGTAAAAGTTATTTAATGCATGGTTAATATAGACGTGCTTTTTCCATTAATTCATCATTTTAGCTGAGGTATCTCTCTGAGATTCAGTCAATGGGTGTTATTCAAATTAGTGTGTTCTTAAGTACAAGGGCTTAATTGTTCCATGTGTAGGTGTGAAGGCCTTCTTCAGATAACTTCACAGAAGAGAACTCTAACCAGATGAACAATATGTTCAAAACTCGCTTAAGATAATTCCTCATCGTCGATGTGTTCAGACAAGGAATCGCTGGTTGCTGCAATTTGGTTGCCTAGTAGCGGCTAATGAACTGAATAACTTCTGTTCAGCCCACCTTGCGATTGAACTGAGAAAGATGGCTTGAAACTCCCAAGACCCAGGTAGCGATAGAACACAACTCCAATCTTCCATTTATGTTGTTTATTTAACATCATCAAAGCCCTGCTCAAAGCTGCTCACAGGGTGAAAAATAAAACTAACACATTTAGTTTAGAGAGTTTAGTGATACAGCATGGAAACAGTCCCTTTGGCCAACTGAGTCCGTGCCGAACATCACTCACCATTCACCTTAGTTATAGAGTCATAGAGTCATAGAATCATAAAACGTGGAAACAGGCCCCTTTGCCCATACAACCTGCCTGCTTTCGGCCCATGTCTCTAAACCTATCCTATCCCTCTACCTATCTCAATGTTTCTTAAACGCTGCGATAGTACCTGCTTCAACTACCTCCTCTATGTTATTCAACTTTCTCATCTTCTCTCCACACACTCGGGGCAATTTACAAAAGCCAATTAACTTGCAAACCTGCACGTCTTGGAGACATGGGAGGAAACCAGACACCTGGAGAAAACCCACGTGGTCACAGGGAGAACGTGCAAACTCTGCACAGACAACACCTGAGGTCAGATCGAACCCGGGTCTCGGACACTGTAAGGTAGCAGGTTTGCCAGCTGCGCCACTGTGCCATCCATAAATAGAAGAATTTTATGAATTGAGAATATACCACCTGTGATGTGACAATTAAATTAATGGATGACCAAGTGGCCATAGCTTGAGGAGTTCAGGGATCTTCTTGGATTATCAGGCTGGACGAAACTGAAGAGATGCAGATAGATGAGATTGTGGAGAGATTTAAGAACATGTCTAGACAAATCATGACTGAAGCTTTTGTTAGTCTAAGGAACTGCAGAGGCCAAAAATCCTGAGGAAAATACAAAGTGCTGGAGGAACTCAACAAGTCAGGCAACATCTGTGGAGGGAATGGACAGGTGACATTTCAGGTCGAGACCTTCCTCAGCCTCAGTTAATCTGGGTCAGATCACGGTTGTAGAGCAGGAGAGCAACAAGAGTCATGGAGGGGGAGCAGTGAGAGAAAGTCTCACAGAACTCCCGTCGGGGAGAGGAACTTCACCAGTGCGGGCACATCTTGTGGAGATTTTCACTAGTTCACAAAGTTATAGGAGTAGAATTAGGCCATTCGGCCCATCGCGTTTACTCCGCCATTCAATCATGGCTGATCTCTGCCTCCGAATCCCATTTTCCTGGCTTCTCCACATAACCCTTGACACCCATTCTAATCAAGAATTTATCTGTCTCTGCCTTAAAAATATCCACTGACTTGGCCTTCACAGCCATCTGTGGCAATGGGTTTCACAGATTAACTACCCTCTGACTAAAGATGCTCCTCCTCTCCTCCTTTCTAAAAGAGCACCCTTTAATTTCTGAGGCTTTGACCTCTGGTCCTAGACTTTTCCACCTGTGGAAACATCCTTTCCACATCCACTCTATCTATGCCTTTCATTATTCTGTAAGTTTCAATGAGGTTCTAAACCTTCTAAACTAAAGCGAGTAGAGGTCCAGTGCTGTCAAATACTCATCATATGCTAATTTTGCAGCAGAGTTTTGGGTTGAGATTGAAACTTTATTTTGGACAGTCTGGTCCACACAAACATTAGAAAAACTACAAAGGCTTATATCCCATTGTTCAACATAATATGTTCACATATTTTCCACGTTGCTTTATAATTTATGACCTTCTAATTAAATGGCAGTTTGCTAATGTTCGATTCTTCAGAATGCAATTTAATTAATTGCTGCAACAATAAAATATCAGCAATTACAAAGCATGTAATAATAATCCTTTCGTAATTTTCAAGCAGTTACCAAGTTACTTAACTGGAATAATTTTATTTTTAAATGGCTCAATCAATATCATGAGGCCGAGGCTGTTAGTGGCAATTTCAGAAGATCAAGGGTTCACTGCTTCATTTTACAACCGCAAATAGCAGTTTAGGAGAGCAGTAAACGTTCAAAGATATGGTTCTCGTGCTGTCATGTAGTTCCTTCTTCAGGGACTGAAGAAAAGTCCTGATCCGAAACATTGTCTGCCATTCTCTCCACAGATGCTACCTGACCCTTTGAGTTCCTTCAGCATTTTGTTGTCTGCAGAAGTGTATTATTAATGGGGATGTGTTGGCTCCTCAAAAGACTCTGAAACAATTTTAAACATAATAAAAGACACTGAGTGCTGGAGTAACTCAGCGGGTCAGGTAGCATCTTTGGAGAACAAGGATAGTCCCAACCCAAAACGTCACCTATCCATGTTCTGCTGAGATGCTGCCTGACCTATGAACTCTCATCCATTGCACTAAGAACTTCAGACATTTTTGTTTTACACCAGCATTGGAGTTTTACACCAGCATTAGTTGTTTTGTTTATTATGTATTATTAAGTTACAATCCTGTTATGCTAAGTAAGAATTTAATTGTCCTGTTGTTGGTACATCTGGCAATTAAACACCCTTGACTCTCAGTCACTCATCTGATGTGTGACTGTGTGGATTGGGATCATTGTGGGGGAAAGGGTTTTGAAACTACATTCAGTCTGAAGAAGGGTCCTGACCCAAAATGTCACCTATCCATGTTCATCAGAGATGCTGCCAGGCCCGTTGAGTTATTCCAGCACTTGGTGGTTTTTTTTCTAATCAGCGTCTGCAGTTCCTTGTTTTGCCATTTTAAACGTGGTGCTAATTTGCTGTTTGGTGGAAGTGAAAGCAGTGAGAGTGGGCCAGAGAAAAACAGAAACATCACAAAGGATGCTGAGCTCGGACACAAGGAACAGCAGATGCAGGAATCTGGAGCGAAATGCTAAGTGCTGGAAGAACTCAGTGAGTTAGGCAGCATCTGTGAAAGGACTTGTCAGGGGATGTTTCAGTGGTACATTATAGCTATGATTAAAGAGTTGAGAGTCACAGTCATACAGCAGGGAGACAGGCCCTTTTTGCCCTAGTTGGCCATGGTGACAAAGATGCCCCATCTGCACTAGTCCCACCTGGCCACATTTGCCCCATATCCCTCTAAATGTTTCCTATCTATGTACCTGTCCAGGTGTCTTTTAAATGCTGTTTTCTAATCCGTCTCAACTACCTCCTGTGGCAGCTCGTTCCATAGGAGCAGGGAGGTTCTACTGCAGTGAGACCACACCTGGAGTATTGCGTACAGTTTTGGTCTCCTAATCTGAGGAAGGACATTCTTGCCTCGAGGGAGTACAGAAAAGGTTCACCAGACTGATTCCTGAGATGTCAGGACTGTCATATGAAGAAAGACTGGATAGACTCGGCTTGTACTCGCTAGAATTTAGAAGATTGAGGGGGGATCTTATAGAAACTTACAAAATTCTTAAGGAGTTGGACAGGCTAGATGCAGGAAGCTTGTTCCCGATGTTGGGGAAGTCCAGAACAAGGGGTCAAAGTTTAAGGATAAGGGGGAAATCTTTTAGGACCGAGATGAGGAAAACATTTTTCACACAGTGGTGAATCTCAGGAATTCTCTGCCACAGAAGGTAGTTGAGGCCAGTTCATTGGCTATATTTAAGAGGGAGTTAGATGTGGCCCTTGTGGCTAAAGGGAGCAGGGGGTATGGAGAGAAGGCAGGTGCAGGATACTGAGTTGGATGATCAGCCATGATCATATCGAATGGTGGTGCAGGCTCGAAGGGCTGAATGGCCTACTCCAGCACCTATTTTCTATGTTTCTATGTTTCTATACCTGCCATCCTCCAAGTGAAAGAAATCGCCCCAGATTCCTATTAAATCTTTCATCTTTCACCATAAACCTATGTCCTTGAGTTCTTTATTCCCCTACCCTGGGTAAAAGACCCTGTGCATTCACCCTGTCCATTCCCCTCATGTTCTTACACACCTTTATATGATCACCCCTCATCCTCCTGTGCTCCAAGGAATAAAGTGCCAGCCTGCCCAACCTCTCCACATAACTCAGGACCTCAAGTGTTGGTTTGGGACAGTTTCATTGTTTAATTTAATTTTTTTTTATTTTTATTTTTTATTTTATTTTTATTAGCAGTACAGTAAATCACATTAATACATCGCATATATCTTATTACATTATGTTGTACCACTGCATTTTTTGAGCTTTAAAAAAGATAGAAATAAAAGAAGTAAGGAAAGTAAGCAAGGATCGTGAAGGTGCAGGAAAGTGTTGGGAGAAAAGAACCCCTTAGGGAAGGAATTAGAGAAGGAAGCAAAGAAAATAAATAAGATCCTAGAAAGAAAAGAAAAAAAAGGAAAAAAGGAAAATCAATCGCTCTATTGTAACACAAAACTTCGCAAAAAAGGATATACCAACCGTGTTTTTATTAATAATTTATTTTATACCCCCCATTACCAGGTCCTGGTAGCCTTTATATTTTAACTTATTATTGCACCTTAGCTTGTAATAGTTCCATAAATGCAGACCACGTCTTTTGGAAGTGATCTGCTTTACCTGCTAGGAGGAGTCTCATCTCTTCCAAGTGTAAAGTTTCGAACATGTTTGAAATCCACATTTTTGTTGTTGGTATTGGAGCATTTTTCCAAAATTTAAGTATAAGCTTTTTTCCGATTATTAGCCCATAATTAAGTAAGTTCTTTTGAAACATATTTAATTCTGGGTTACCTTCCGATATTCCAAAAATGATCCATTCTACTCTGGGTAGTAGTTTTGTTTTAAATAATTTTGTAAAGATTTCAAATATTTAGTTCCAGAATTTTTGAATTTTTATACAGAAAACAAAAGAGTGCGCTATGTTAGCTTCTTGTAACTGACATTTATCACAAATGGGTGAGACATTGGGGAAGTGTTTATTTATTTTAGTTTTTGAATAATACAGTCTGTGTAATGTTTTATATTGGATTAGAGTATGTCGTACGTTGATCGAGCATTTATGCACATATAATAAGTGTTTATCCCAGCTCTCTTTTGAAATTTTTATAGCTAATTCTTGTTCCCAATCTCTTCTAATATTATCTGTTGTAGGTATTTCTATATTCAATATAATATTATATAAGTATGATATTAGATTTGCTGATTCAGCCTTTATCTTCATGGCTTCATCTAATAAGTCTGGGGGCATATTATAATAGTCTTTTGTATATTTTTTCAGATAATCACGGATTTGAAGATATTTAAAATATTGATTATTTTTCAAGTTATATTTCAGTTGTAATTGTTGAAATGGTAATAATTTCCCTAATTCATACAGGTCTACGAGCGTTTTGATTCCCGTTCTTTCCCATTGTGTAAATGATTTATCTATAATTGAGGGTTTAAACAAAGGGTTATTGGCTATTGGCATTAGCAGATATAGATTTCTTAATTTTAAGTTCTGTTTTATTTGTTTCCAAGTTCTAATTGTACTATGTATCATTGGATTTTTATTATAATATTTGTTATTCAAATTGTTTAATTTAGACTTTAGAGATACAGGGTGGAAACAGGCCCTTCAGTCCACCGAGACCGTGTTGACCAGCGATCACCTGTATACTAGCACTGTCCAACACACTAGGGCTCGGACAATTTACAATTTACAAAAGCCAATTAACCTACAAACTCACAAATCTTTGGAGTGCGTGAGAAAACCAGATGGTCACTGGGAGAGTGTACAAACTCTGTACAGACAGCACTCGTATTCAGGATCGAACCTGGGTGCCTGGTGCTGTAAGGCAGCAGCTCTACTGCTGCTCCACTGTTCCACTGTTCCACCCTATA
Organism: Leucoraja erinaceus; assembly: GCF_028641065.1. Taxonomy (NCBI): domain Eukaryota; kingdom Metazoa; phylum Chordata; class Chondrichthyes; order Rajiformes; family Rajidae; genus Leucoraja; species Leucoraja erinaceus. The sequence continues at coordinate 39,201,180 of NC_073388.1, forward strand.
CTATTTCATTGTTATTTCAGATTCAGATTCAATATTTAATTGTCATTGTAGTGTACAGTACAGAGACAACGAAATGCATTTGTACTGACATCAAAACAATTAATGCTTAACAAGGTCGTAAACACAATCACAGAGGTATTGATGAAGTTAAAGTTTAGTTTATTTTCACGTTTACCAAGGTACAATGAAAATATTTTTGTTGCTATCCAGTCAGCGGAAAGACTATGTATGATTACAATCAGGCCATCCTCAGTGTTAAACTACAGGATAGGGGGAATGACATTTATTTGTGGTGACTTGAGAGGTTTGATGAGATGTAGTGGAGATGTACAGGATGAATGTTTTGAATTATTCATAGGGGCCCAGAGCACACATAGGCAAGGAACTGGTAACGGTTAATAAGGAACCATCTCTTTCTGCATAATTTAGTCTTGTGGTGTAGAAATATCAATCCCTGAAAAATTGTAGAATCAAAGAACTGCAGATGCTGGTTAATACACAAAAGGACACAAAGTGCTGAAGTAACTCAGTGGGTCAGGAAGCAACTGTGGAGAACATGGATAGGTGACGTTTCGGGTTGGGACCCTTCTTCAGACTGATTCACAAAAGGACACAAAGCCACTGAAAAATGTTGAACAATGCCTGGATGATTACATTATTCTACATTCCAGATATTGTAAACGTTTTGTATTTATGCGATTATGGAAAATTTGCATCTAGCTGACAATGTACAAAATGGGTCAAAATATGAATGAGCCAAATTCATAAAACCCTTTTATCACAAGACAATACAAGTATCAACCTTGGAAGCACCTTGTGTCTGCATGCTCCAGGGATGATCTGCCATTGGTATCAGCCCTGTCAGTGCTGGAGGTTGAGGAACCTGATATACGAGTCTATAAAATTATGAGACAGACATAGGGTAGACAGTCAGGGGGGGGGGGGGGGGGGGGGGGGGGGGGGGGGGGGGGGGCAGGGGGGGGTGGCAGAGAGGGAGAGGGGGAAGATGGGTGGGCATATACCCGAGTGAGGCCCCTCTTCCCCCCCCCCTCACCTCCCTCCCTCCCTCTCTCTTTTTCTTTGCCCCAGGGAGGGGGGTAGAGAGGGACGGAGAGGGGGTAGGGGCAGCACCTACCCAGACGTTAGAGCAGCAGCCTCCCCACCAGGCGCCGGGCCTGAGCGAGGCTACGGCCGGCGTGGACCCGAGCGAGGCCCAGAGCGATCTGAGGATGATCAAAAGCAGCGGAGGGCCGGCTTATCATGGCTGCCACGATGGGAAGCCCAACCACCCGCGTGACAGATGATCGGGTGTGGAGATGGAGAAGAGGTCGTCCCCCGTGACGGCCAGAGATCACCAGGTGGGAAAAGGCGTCACGATTCCCCGAATCCCAGCGATTGGCAGAGGAATCGCAGGTCTCCATTGACGGCCTCTCCTCGAGGGAGTAATGGCCACCATGGCCACCTTCCCATCGTGCTGTCCTGCACACTCACCCATGCCCGCGCGGTGATAATGGCCACCACCGCGATGTTCTAGAACCTCAAGGAGCCCAGCGGTGCACGGAGCATGACCTGAGCAGCAGTTTAATCCCCGCACCCTCACCCGCACCATCGCGGCGATAATGGCCACTGCCGCGATGTTCTAGAACCTCAAGGAGCCCAGCGAAGTGCGCAGTATGACCTGAGCAGCAGTTTAAAATGCTAAGTGACAAACTTAACGAAGAGAAAGTTAAGAAGCCAAAAAGTACAGAAGAAAGAACAGAGGTGACGTCACTCACAGCGTGAGCAGAGGCAGGCAGACAGATCCTTTGTGATGTCATCAGCTAGACCATCTCATTTATATACTAAGTTATTTGCGGTTTGTGAACATTTTCATAAATAATTCGAGAAATAATGCATGAAATTTTCAGATTAGGCATTTTTTGATTTCTCAGGATAAATCTCTATCAGAAAATGTAATTTTTTTCCCGTTAGCGCGTCGTTTCTTCGAGTAGATGTGATCGCACACAAACAAATAAAAAACAAAACAACACACACACACACACACACACACACACACACACACACACACACACACACACACACACACACACACACACACACACACACACACACACACACACACACACACACACACACACACACACACACACACACACACACACACACACCCACATCCACATCCACATCCAAGATCAGAGTTTTATAGTTATAATAAGGGTGTGCGAGGCAACTCTTTTTACACTGAGGGGAAGAGTGACTGGAACGCATTGCCAGGGGTGGTGGTTGAAGCAGATATGATAGTGATGTTTGAGAGACTTTTATATAGCCATATAGATATGCAGGGAATAGAGGCATATGAGTTACGTGGAGGTAGATAAGTGATGGTAGATACAAAATGCTGGAGTAACTCAGTGGGACAGCAGGAATGGGAACTCTGGAGAGAAGGCATGGGTGACGTTTTGGGTCAAGACCCTTAGGTCTGAAGATGGGTCTTTGATGTCTGAATATGGGTCGCGACCCAAAAGGTAACAGTTTAGTTTAGTATAGTTTAATGTCACGTGTACTGAGGTACAGTGGGAAGCCTTTGTTGTATGCTAACCTGTCAGTGGAAAGACAATACATTATTCCAATCGAGCCATCCACAGTGTACAGATACAGAATAAATGGAATAAATTCATCAGGGAAGGTCCTGCAGGAGTCTTCAAAGCTGTCAAATCCCAGTCGCTGCTGGCTCTCTCATTGGGATGTCAAAGGGACAAAGCATTTTTTAATTGGTATTGAGTAGCGCTGCTGACATTTAAATTGTTCACACATCTACAATTGGCAATCCAGTTAAAAAACTGATCACTCTGGGGACCCAAGGATATTGTGAGCAAGTTCGTTAAACTCAACTGGCCAACTGACAGTCACTTTTCTGTTTTACGCTTGCGGATATGCTGGGGATGGAGGGATAAGGATCGTGTGCAGGCAGAGGAGAATAGATTAACTTGGCATCATGTTCCGCACGGATATTGTCGGCCAAAAGACCTGTTCCTGTGCTGTACTGTTCTACCTGAATCATTCAACACAAGAAACCAAACTTTCCATCACATCAGAGATAAACACGAAGTGCTGGAGTAAAACACATACTACCTCCAGATTCAGGGACAGTTTCTTCACAGCATTTTGGCAACTGACCCATCTGATCAACAACTAGAGAGCAGTTCTGAGTTACTATCTACCCCATTGGAGACCCACGGGCTATCTTTAATCAGAATTTACTGGACTTTATTTTGCACTAAGCATTGAATGAAATGCAGTAAATTACAGATAATCAATAAATATTCCATTTATTGGTTATCTGTACACTGTGGATGGCTCGATTGTAATCATGTATTGTCTTTCCACTGACAGGTTAGCACGTAACAAAGGCTTTCATTGTACCATGGTACATGTGACAATAAACTAAACGAAACGAAACTATACTAAGCTAAACTAAACTAAACTAAACTAAACTAAACTAAACTAAACTAAACTAAACTATGGTAAGCTAAACTAAACTAAGCTAAACTAAGCTAAACTAAGCTAAACTAAACTCAGCAGGTCAGACAGCATCTTGAGAGAACATGGGTAGATGGCGTTTCGGGCCAGGATTCTACTTCTGACTGAAAGTATGGGATGGGGACAGCGTTGGCAGTGGGGGCAGGGGGAGGGGTGCTTGTGGGGAAAGAACTGGAGGTGAGAAAAGACCAGGACAAATCTACATTAACAGATGTAACAGATGACCTCAGACAGGGTGATTCCCTGATAGGGCAATTGTTGGCTAGGGAAGGTATGATACCAAGGGGGATGAAATGTGGAGAACTATGGATCTGGTCAAATGATGAGTATGGAGAAGGGGGAAGGTGGGAGGGGAAATTGTTAGTAGAAGTTACTTAAAGGTATAGAATTTATCGTTCATACCACTGGGTTGTTTAACGTCAACGGCTATCGATCAAATCAACCCTCCCTGTCCTTTCTCTGGGCATTTTCTGTCCATTTAGGAAAGCAGCCAACATAATCGAAGACTTGTCCCACCCCAGTCATTCCTTCGTCTCCCTGTTTCCATCCGGCTGTAGGCACAGAAGCTTGAAAGCGCGCAACACCAGATTCACGAACAGCTTCCTCACCTCTGTTATCAGCCTTCTGAACGTTTCTTCAATAAGCTAGGGTACTGTCCACTTCACCTCTACCCCACTGCGGACATTGGACTTTATCTTTGGAGCTGATGCGCTACAATGCTGAGAGATATATTCCGCACACTGTATCTTCCCATTTGCCCCAGTTATTGTACCTGAGTTTGAACTGATTGCATCTATCTACGGTATATCTGATCTATTTGGTTATTATACCTCATTACACGTGACAATAATCAACCAAAGCTCATATTTAAATGATTCGCCACCGGAGTTCACCAGTGATGTGACAATGAACATTGTTGTATGAATTGTTAAGGTTTGCTAATTGATGAACCGTTCTGAAGTAACTCCTGGAATTAATGAGCCACACTTGTTCTCTGCAAAGCAGCTAAGTTTCAACACTGTCTGCAGTGGGATTAGTGGGAGACACATTACTGAAGGTACTGAAGGTAGGAACTTTCAAAATGAGAAAGGCTTTATCTGAGAAATTGCAGCTTCTTGAAATTGCTTTTTTTTATTTACACAAGTAATTTCTAATGAGACGTAATCTCTCAGACTGAAAAATTATTTAGTTTTGTCTTTTAAAACATAAGGAACAACAAACTTATTGAAAATACACTTGTAAACAAGGGCGGCACAGTGGCGCAGCGGTAGAGGCCATGGAGAATGGGTTTAGGAGGGAGAGATAGATCAGCTATGGCAGAGCTGAATGGCCTAATTCTGCTCCTATCACTTATGAACATGAACTTTTGTCTTACAGTGCCAGAGACCCGGGTTCGATCCTGACTATGGGTGCTGTCTGTTTGCACATTTTCCCTGTAACCATGTGAGTTTCCTCCTGGAGCTCCAGTTTCCTCCCACACTCTAAAGATGTGCAGGTTTATAGGTTAATTGGCTTCATTAAATTGTACAAATTGTCCCTTGAATGTAGGGTAGTACTAGATTGCTGGTCGGTACAGACTCAGTGGGCCAAAGGGCCTGTTTCCATGCTGTGTCTCTAAAGTCTAAAGATTGCATTACACAAAATACCGCTGGTAACGGAGGATGGAAGAGAAAAAAAATGAATGATTCAAAACACTCGGTAGGTTAATCTCAGTAGACTGAAGTCATCCACTGCTTCACATGTCGCCGCAGACCACAAGATTAAAATAAAGTACAGAAAACACTAGTTATGGAGGGGGGAGAATGGTGTCCGTTATTGCCGATTGTCTGTTATAACAGAGTGAGGTATTATCATTGTATACAGTAAGTAGTGGAAAGAAACAACTGCAGTAGCAGGTTAATACACAAAAGTACACAACGTGCTTTTCTCAGCGGGTCAGGCAACTTCTCTGGAGAACATGGATAGGTGATGTTTCGTGTCGTGACCGTCTTCAGACTCTCGGTCTGGAACTGTCCTGGGGGGGGGTTGACGGCCCCGGCCTGCTGGCAGCCAGGGGAGAGGCGAGGATTGGCGGAGTCAATGGTCGCTGTCCGGAGTGCAGCTAAAGGTTGGTGGCAGGCGGGCCTGGAAGCAGCCAAGAAAGTTTATAAATCCATCAAAGTGGTCCGTTAAAATGTGGGTTTACTGCAAATCAAAGATTCACTGTTTAAACCAAATCAGCCTTAATGCATCCAAGCTCAAAATTATGTCTGGATTTTAGGTAACATGTTTTAATGTATTGCCATAAGTCTTGCTGTTAAGCGGTTGCTAATTTTTGTTAACAATAATTATGATTGCATGATTAATAAATCACTGAACATATAACATGTAATTCTGTAAATCCAATTACACTGAGAAGTACATTTCTAAGCATGAACACTCATCTTTTAACAAGAAGACTCATTTCCATTTAATGTTCTGCCATTTCAATGCAGTCTATTGTCAATGTAGCTGATACAAGCTACACTTTGGACCCCTGGGTTGTGCACAATCCAAATCAGGTTTGATTTGGAGTTGTTGCTTTGGGCTGTTTAGATTCCAGAGTATAACCATGAAAACCCCAACACAGTTATAAATGTCTGTGCTGAGCATGATGCCAAGACCAACTCTTATCTGCCTGCGTATGATCCTTATCCCTCTATTCCCTTCATATCCATGTGCCTATGCAAACGTCACTTCAACGCCACTATCGTATCTGCCTCCACTACTAACCCTGGCAGCAGGTTCCAGGCACACAACACTCTCTGTGTAAAAAATGTTCCAACAACACATCTCCTTTAAACTTTCCCCATTTCACCTTAAAGCTATACAATTGCTGTTTATTTGATGTGTTCAGCTGGGATTCCTCACCTCACGATAGAACAATTTGCTTACTATTCTGCAAACTGGATGATGCATTCAGTTTGCTCTCAGCACCAACTGCCTATAAAGATCGCCTGGAGCTAGTCCCAATGGAGGTTGTTACTTGGAGTTGTAACTTTGCCTTATTAGTGTGTGACATTTAAAATGAGATAGTAACAAAGCCAAAGGTAGACCTTGTTCCTATCAAAGTTTGTTTTCATGTTGTGGCCTCAAAGGACCAACTCAACACTGGACAAAGGCCCACAAAAATATGTTGTTTTCTTTCCCTTGTCAGTGGAACATCAAATATCTGCGTAAAATAATCTAATGAAGGAATTGGGAAAACTGAGGACAATTTTCAGATTAAGCTGGTGGAGCTGCTGCCTCATAGTGCCAGAGACCCGGGTTCGATCCTGACTACCGACTGCCTGTGCGGAATTTGAATGTCCTTCCTGTGACTGTGTGGATTGCCTCTGGTAGTTCCGGTTTCCTCCCACATCCAAAAGACGTGTGGGTTTGTAGGTATATTGGCTTCTGTAAATTGCCCCGTGTGTGTAGGAAGTGGGTGCGAAAGTGAGATAACATAGAGCTCGTGTGAATGGGTGATCGATGGTTAGGTGGGCCAAAGGGCCTGTTTCCATGCTGTATTCTGAACTAAAGTAAACTGAATACCAATCACGGACAGCTGGGAGCATTGTTCCTAGTGAACTTGCCATTAATGAGGAGTTTCCATGGAAAGGGTGTGCTACCATACTGAGACCTATATTCTACATCTTCCCCTTTGCTCTACCTATTGTACTTGAGTTTGACTTGATTGTATTTATGTATAGTATTATCTGATCTGTTTAATTGCATTCAAAACAAAGCTTCTCACTGTATCTCTAAACACGTGACTATAATAAACCTAACACTCAACTGAAATTTAAAACTGAGCGTAAACTTAAACCTAATCCTAAACCTAAATCATCACTATCATTATCTCAGGCCCAGTGAGAGAAATAACTCTGCTTTGCACAATCCCAAGATGTTCAAAAGTGCTTTTGTTTGAGGGTGTATGGTGTAGCGGTAGAGTTGCTGCCTTACAGCGCCCGAGATCTAGGTTCAATCCTGACTATGGCTGCTGTCTGTATGGAGTTTGTGTATTCTTCCTGTGACTGCGTGGGTTTTTCCGGGTGCTCTGGTTTCTTCCCAGACTCCCAAGACGCAGAGCTTTGTAAGTTAATTGGCTTCTGTAAAATTGTAAATTATCCCTAGTGTGTAGGATAATGCTGGTGTACAGGATAATCACTGGTCAGTGCGGACTCAGTGGACCTAAGGGCCTATTTTCGTGCTGTATTTCACAAGCCTAAAGTTTACAGTTCATTGAAACATCTTGGTTGTAGTTTTGCAAAAATAGGCTATCCTTTAAGGATACCTAAGAGGTAAGGAAGAAGTAGCTGGATTTGGGCTGAGGGATTAGAAGATCAAAGTTTAGAGTAAAATATAGCACAGATCTATAATTCACAATGAAATAGAGAATTTGACCCATTGGGAAGGAACGTGGGAGATGAGAAAGCACCATGGGCTGTAGTGATTAATTTTTCAAGAAATCAATCGATTTTCCAAGGCAGAAACATGAGTCATACCCTGGGAAAGTTTGGGAAAGATCTAACTAAAAGTTTGTTTTGTTCAGGGTTATGAATCCTACTGACTTCAATAGTTTATTTCTGTTGATGCCAACAATATGAATCCACATTCATCTCTCTTATTTCCTTACCATTGAGTTTATTAGAAACCAAAGAAACAACGCTGCAGAATGATAAAGAATGGAAGGGTGCCATCTGCTCCATTGGGTCTGAGATGTTACGTTGGTATTTATCTGAGTTGCCATGTTCCTCACTGCCCGCCACTTTAATGTTGTTTAAGTATTTATGTTGTTCCCCTTTGAAAACTTCCTGCTGTATCTGAATTCTGATGACCTTCTGAGGACCTTCTAGAAACAAAAAGACTGGCAGGATAAAAATTATATGTTTTATTTTGTTTAGTTTAGTTTATTGTCACGTGTACTGAGGAACAGTGAAAAATGTTTGTTGCATGCTATCCAGTAGGCGGAAAGACTATACATGATTCCAATCAAGCCATCCATAGTGTACAGATACACGATAAAGGGAATAACGTTTAGTGCAAGATAAAGTCCAGTAAAGTCTGATTAAAGATAGTCCAAGGGTCTCCAATGAGGTAGATGGTGGCTCAGGACTGCTCTCTCTAGTTGGTAATAGGATGGCTCAGTTGCCTGATAACAGCTGGGAAGAAACTGTCCCTGAATCTGGAGTTGTGCATATGCACACTTCTGTACCTCTTGCCTGATGGGAGAGGCTGGTCCTTGGTTATGTTGGTGTCCTTGGCGAGACAGTGTGAACTGTAGATGGAGTCAATGGAAGGGAGGTTGGTTTGGGTGATGGTCTGGGATTTTTCCCTGTCTCTACTTTTATCAGGTGCTCTAAACCACCTTCCTCTGTCCACCAATCCTTACGCAACTGGACACAGTTTCTCCAGCAGTCTTAAGGAGGGTCCCAACCTGAAACATCACCTACCCATGCTATCCAGAGATGCTGCCTGATCCATTGAGTTACTCCAGCACTTTGTGTTCTATATAAGAATTCAGCTGTAGCTCTTGGTGTCTCCAGTTTCTTTAAACTTAATTCACTAATAGAGTTCATGGTTTTGAACATTTCCTAATCCCCTTTCTAACATTTACTGCTCTAAAGGAAATGCACCCAACTTCTTTCTGACCTCACATGCAAGTGAATTCCCTCAGTTAGAAAAGTACAACAAAGTATCATGCCCTTTGGCCCACAGTGACCAGTGAATGGCTTCACTGTCATTGAATCATGGATGGTCCATCTTTCTCTCAACCCAAGTCTCCTGCCTCCCCCCCTATAACCACGGACACCCTAACTAATCAAGAATTTATTAATCTCTGCCTTAATAATATCTATTAACTTGGCCTCCACAGTTTTCGGTGGTAATGAATTCCACAGATGCACCACCCTCTGACTAGAGAAATTCCTCCTCATCTCCTTTCTAAAGGTACGTCCTTTTATTCTGAGGCTATGACCTCTGGTCCAATGGCCTCTGGCCCAATAATGGAAGCATCCTCTCCACATTCACTCTATCCAGGCCTTTAAATATTCGGCAAGTTTCAATGAATTCCCTCCTCTTTCTTATAAAAGAAAGTGGAGTTTTAGTAATTTATTAACTTTATTTCTGTTTGCTGATTCATCTTTCTACTTTTATTATTAAGGAAAAAAAGATGTTTTAACCAGAGCAGTAATGTCAAGTTAGGGGCGATTCGCTTCATTGATTTGACAGTGAAAGAAAGTAGAATTAGCACTGGGTGTCCTCCAGCAATAGCTGTCTGTCTTAATTTAACACTCTTGCTTTGTTGAGCTCAAATATACCTCCTAGTCAAAACCCCCAAAGAGGCCTGTTCTGCCTTCACCACTTATGCAAGCTGATTCAGAATGCAATAGACAGCTGAATGCAAACTGTGTGATGTTGAAATGAAGGAACTGCATATTGGAAGCCAATCAGTTCAGGCCTTGGATATCCCTGCAGGAATTCCTCAGGGTGGTGTTCAATCCATTTCCAGCTGCGTCATCCCTGATCCTTCTTCTATAAGCAATGTAGGTATTCCCTGTGTAATGCAGAGTTTATAGCTCTTCGTCTCGGAGAATTAACCATGCTGTCCTCACCAGCACCATACTTGGTCTATAACTGTAGCATATAACATAGCAGCATAGGGCGGCACAGTGGTGCAGTGGCAGAGTTGCTGCCTCACAGCATCAGTGACCTGGATTCGATTCTGACAACGGGTGCTGTCTATACGTAGTTTACCCATTCTCCCCATGACCATGTGGGTTCTCTCCGGGTGCTTCGATTTCTTCCCACCCTTCAAAGACGTACAGGTTTACAGGATAATTGGTTTCTGTAAAATTGTAAATTCTTCCAAGTTTGATGGAGCTGGCATGGACTTGGTGAGCCCACGGGCTTGTTTTCACGCTGTATCTCGAAAACTAAAAAAAACTAAATCATTGCCGCTCAAATCTCAGGCATAAATCATATCCTGCACAGTGCAGTAGTTGTGGGTGGTATGGCTTCAGGGTGCTTCGATTTCAATTCTTCCCATGGACCTTACAAAGACGTACAGGTTTTTCAGGATCGCAATTGGTTTCTTGTAAAATTGTAAATTCACTCAATTCTATGGCTTTAGAATCAACAAATCTTCCCCTGTCTACACCTTGGCATTTACAAAGAGCTGGAGGAACTCAGTGGGTCAGGCACCGTCTGGGTAGTGAATGGACAGACAATGTTTCAGGTCAGGATCTATATTCAGATTGATTGTACCAGAGGAGAAAGCTGGAAAAGCGAGATGGGGGTGGGATAAAGCCTGGCAAGTGATCAATGGATACAGGTGAGTGGGGTGGGAGTTGGATTAATAAATGGATGGCGACAGTGACAAATGCTAGCTGTGAATAGCAGACAAAATGATGTCAGATAAGGAGATCAGTTTAGTTTAGCTTAGTTTAGCTTTTTGTCTCACGCACTGAGGTACAGTGAAAAGCTTTTATTCTGCATTAACCAGCTGTGAAATGTAAAGACAGAGGGAGGGACCATTTGTCAGGCTTTGTCCAGCCCCCACCTCTCTTTTCCAGCTCTTGCAATTGCAATCCATCTGAAGAAGGATCTCGAAACATAACCTGTCCATTCCCTCCACAGGCCCGCTGAGTTCCTTCAGCACTTTGCTCAAGTTTCCAGTATCTGCAGTTCCTGGTGACTTCACCTTGGCTTTCATCACTGGTTATGAGGCTTGAATTGACCAGTTATTTAAAGAACTTCAGATGCTGGTTCACACTGTAGACACCAAATGCTGGAGCAACTCAGCAGGGCAGGTGCCATCTCTGGAAAGAAGGAATGGGTGATGTTTCGGGTCGAAATCCTTCTCGGTTGTCACCCATTTCTTCTATCCAGAGATGGCACCTATCCCGCTGAGTTACTCCAGCATTTTGTATCTATCTGCAGTTATTTAACTGCCTTGGGTCTCGTCACAGACTGGTGGCTAGGTATTTTCCAAAGAATAGCCGACCTTTGGAGATCCTAAAACTTTTTCACTTAATACAAGGCAGCGACTGGGATTACGATGGGATACTTTCACTGGTCACAGTAATCACCACTCTTACCATGATCGACAAACTGAATCTAATTTAGACATAGGAATTATTTGCACGAGTGCCAAACAGTCCAATCTACTGCCAATCTACAGCAGGCCTCGCCCCGCCTATATCTCCCTCTCCCCCCCTCCGTCTTCCTCCCTTCGTTCCCTTCGATCTTCATGTCCATCCCTCCCCAGCCCCTCTGCCAGGTCTCCCATCATTCTGTGACAATATTATATTGCTGTGAAACAGGTAGAGCACTAGACTCTGGTGCCAAAAGGTTCACAAGATAAACACATACACATATCGGGAGAGAACAGCATGTTCCATGCTTAAAGATACACTGCACTCTTTTCAAAAACAATGTGCTACCAAGGAACTTTTAAATATATACTTTCAACAATGTACTTAACCTAATAACAGCTTTCAGAATCACCCCAAGTTTTTGCGACGCGTTGAATCCATTGTTGGATTGTTTGCTTCTGGAGTTGAACTCAAAGAACATATTGTTTATCTAAGGATTGCTTGGAATTGCTACTTATATTGTTGATCCAACTCAATACAATCCCATGAAGGAGCAGACTACCTCTTGACTTGGTTCAGCTCTGGTGGAGATCTTATAGAGGTGCATAAAATCCAGAGAGGAATAGATCGGGTAGACACATTGAGCCTCTTGCCCCGAGTAGGGAAGCAAGGGCATAGTGAGTGATTCCGTGAAGGACTCACTCAGCACGCATGCGCGGCATTACGCTCAGCAGAAACAGGGGCGCAGCGGGAGTCAGGTGCTCCCGCTACGGAGGTGAAAGAAAGGACCGTCAGGTAAGCTGAGGTCGGGATTTTCTTTCACAGGGAGCATTCTGCTTTCAGGCAGAGAAGAAAGGCTCTAGAACAAACCTGTCCCCCGCTTGACTCCACGGAGGAGCGTTCCATCTGGGGGGGGGGGGGGGGCAGCAACAAGGCGGTAGGACCGCTTACCCGGCGCCCCGCTATCCCGACACCGTGCCGAGCCCAGCCCACTAGCGCCTGAGCAGTGGGCTGGAATTAAAGCCACGGAAGAGACGTCCGGCCGGTGGCTCCGACTTGTCGGACGGGACGTCTCTCCACCCGCACGGGGGTAAAGACAGCCGCCTGAACAGACCTGACCCCTGCTCGACTCCACGGAGGAGCGTTCCATCTCGCAGGGGCAGCAACAAGGCGGTAGGACTGCTTACCGGGCGGTCCGCTATTCCCCGACACCGCGCCGAGCCCAGCCCGCTAGTGCCTGAGCAGTGGGCTGGAAGTAAAGCCACTGAAAAGGCGTCTGGCCGGTGGCTCCGACTTGTCGGACGGGGACGTCTCTCCACCTGCACGGGGAGGGGAGACAGCCGCCTGAGCCGCATGGAGCAACTCTTGGAGCAGGAGCTCCAGCGAGACATGCTTCGTGAGGGGCGCTCTCGCAGGGGGAGTTCAGGCACTCCCTCCACAGTGCCTTGTGCACTGTCCATTGCTTCCTCCTTACCCGAGGGTAGCTTTGGTGACCAGGACTCGGCTGGTCAAGAACAGGGGACAATGGCTGAAGATCTCAGGAGTATGGAAGGGGTGCAGGAACAGGAAGAGCTGCTAGGTATTGTGGACCGCTATGTGGCAACCCCACGTGCAGGAGGCCGTTAAAAGCCTGACATCTTTGTTTTCCTCGTTCCGTGTACAAATACGGAGATGACCACAACCTTCGTAAACAAATCATAAGACCTGCCATAAAAATCCTACATTTGCGGGGTTGTGCAAAACCCCAGCCACTGAGCCAGACCCACTGCTCTTTGGCAAAAACCTCACAAAGCATATGAAGGACATGAAAGAGGTTTTACAAAACTTTCGGTCTCATGAGGGCAGGGCCGGGACGAGCAAACCAAAAACACTAATTCCTACGCAGCAGCACCCCATCGCGTCCATCAGTCGACCTCTACCATATGGGACTGATGAAAGTTTGGGGTCCGCATTCTATCACCGAAAGTCTTCTTTAGACCAGGGCCCAGAGCGGACCCCATGGAAAATGTGCCACCCCCCAACGTCACCGCCACGTCAGACGACATGCAACACTCGTTGGACCGGCAGGAAACAGAAGAATACCCATAACCATGGAGGTAGGTGGGTCTGGTTCCTACCAGTATATAGAGTAATACTAACATATGGGAGTCTATCACGAGTGATCAGTATATACTCAATGGCATTAGTGGATACAAATACAATTCATACTAGTAAAATTGCCACCAGGTCAACATTCACCCCAGAGGGTATTTTTCCCCTCTCCGTTAAAGAAACGAGAGAGACAAGCTGAACTGGTGAGACTAATTACAAAGGGTATCATGGGAAAACCTGAACCCTTGCAATTCGTATCAAATATATTCACTAAACCCAAAAAAGATGGTGGATGTCCCATCATCATTGACTTAACTTCACTAAATATGTTTGTTAACCATATAACCATATAACCATATAACAATTACAGCACGGAAACAGGCCATCTCGACCCTTCTAGTCTGTGCCGAACACATAATCTCCCCTAGTCCCATATACCTGCGCTCAGACCATAACCCTCCATTCCCTTCCCATCCATATAACTATCCAATTTATTTTTAAATGATAAAAACCAACCTGCCTCCACCACCTTCACTGGAAGCTCATTCCACACAGCTACCACTCTCTGCGTAAAGAAGTTCCCCCTCATGTTACCCCTAAACTTCAGTCCCTTAATTCTCATGTCATGTCCCCTTGTTTGAATCTTCCCTACTCTCAGTGGGAAAAGCTTTTCCACGTCAACTATGTCTATCCCTCTCATCATTTTTAAAAACCTCTATCAAGTCCCCCCTTAACCTTCTGCGCTCCAAAGAATAAAGCCCTAACTTGTTCAATCTTTCTCTGTAACTTAGTTGCTGAAACCCAGGCAACATTCTAGTAAATCTCCTCTGTACTCTCTCTATTTTGTTGACATCCTTCCTATAATTAGGCACCAATTGTACACCATAATCCATGAGAATTGGCCTCACCAATGCCTTGTACAATTTTAACATTACATCCCAACTTCTATACTCAATGCTCTGATTTATAAAGGCCAGCACACCAAAAGCTTTCTTTACCACCCTATCTACATGAGATTCCACTTTCAGGGAACTGTGCACAGTTATTCCCAGATCCCTCTGTTCACCTACATTCTTCAATTCCCTACCATTCACCATGTACGTCCTATTTTGATTTGTCCTGCCAAGATGTAGCACCTCACACTTATCAGCATTAAACTCCATCTGCCATCTTTCAGCCCACTCTTCCAACTGGCATTAATCTCTCTGTAGACTTTGAAACTCTACTTCATTACCCGCAACCCCACCTATCTTAGTATCATCTGCATACTTACTAATCCAATTTACCACACCATCATCCAGATCATTGATGTACATGACAAACAACAGTGGACCCAACACAGATCCCTGTGGCACCCCACTCGTCACTGGCCTCCAACCTGACAAACAACCATCCACCATTACTCTCTGGCATCTCCCATTCAGCCACTGTTGAATCCATCTTGCTACTCCACCATTAATACCCAACCATTGAACCTTCTTAACCAACCTTCCATGAGGAACCTTGTCAAAGGCCTTACTGAAGTCCATATACACAACATCCACTGCTTTACCCTCATCAATTTCCCGAGTAACATCTTCAAAAAATTCAAGAAGATTAGTTAAACATGACCTTCCAGGCACAAATCCATGTTGACTGTTCCTAATCAGACCCTGTTTATCCAGATGCTTATATATATTATCTCTAAGTATTCTTTCCATTAATTTGCCCACCACTGACGTCAAACTACCAGGTCTATAATTGCTAGGTTTACTCTTAGACCCCTTTTTAAACAATGGAACAACATGCGCAGTACGCCAATCCTCCGGCACTATTCCCGTTTCTAATGACATTTGAAATATTTCTGCCATAGCCCCTGCTATTTCTACACTAACTTCCCTCAAAGTCCTAGGGAATATCCTGTCCGGACCTGCAGACTTATCCACTTTTATATTTCTCAAAAGTGTCAGTACTTCCTCTTCTTTGATCCTCATAGTTTCCATAGCTGTTAAGTATATACATTTCAAAATGGAACCGGTTGTTACTGCCAAACAACTAAATTCCAAAGATTACTTCATGGCAAGCATTCATCTTAAAGATGTTTATTATTTAGTACCATTCACAAGGCTCATCGCAGATACCTGAAATTTACCTGGATGGGGAAGCTATAGCAGTTTAAAGCGTTACCCAATGGGTTCACATCAGCTCAAGATTGTTCACCAAGACACTAAAACCAGCTCTGGCAATAGTCAGAAGACAAAAACATATTGTCATGGCATATCTTGATGATATCTTAAATGGTAGGCAAGACCATTGAATTCACTATGTTAGCTGTGTCAGCTACCAAACAGTTATTCGAAACCCTGGGATTGTCTTACATCCAGATAAATCTAAGTTGAAGCCATCCACAATCATGGACTGCTTGGGCTTCACAACAATTAATTCAGACTACGTGACTGTAACTTTGCCAAGAGACAAAATAGTTGAATTGGCACAATCATGCAACATTTTAATAGTCACCAAACTACTAACTACTCGACAAGTAACAGAGTAATTGGCAAAATGGTAGCAGCATTTCCGGCTACATAATTCGGACCTTTGCACCAAAAAAGACATACAGGTCATTATGATCATGTCATGAAGTTACCCACTGAAGCAATTTCAGAACTACAGTGGTGGGCAAAAAACGTTTGGCATAGTTTCAGCCTATTATCATCACTAACCCTACGTCAGTTATCCAAACAGATGCCAGTGCTCAAGGCTGCAGAGCAACTAACTCTATATCCTGCACAAGTAGTAGATGGGTTAACCCAGAGTCATCGTTACCACTTACACTGGGCATTAATTATCTAGAGATGTTGGGTGACTTTTATGGTATAAAAGCATATGCATAAATATGCATCACTTGCATGTACGGTTACAAAAAGATAATACTACGGTGGTGGCCTACATTAACCATATGGGCGGCATAAAATCGGTATCATGCGACAAGTTGGTCAACACAATTTGGCAATGGTGTGTCCAAAGACATATTTGGCTATCAGCAACTTACCTGCCAGGTAAGCTAAATACAGTGGCAGACACCGGGTCACGTAAATTTAATAACAACATCGAATGGATGTTAAAACCCAAAAAAATATTTCGCAAAAGTTATCAAGCAATATGGCACACCAGATATCGATTTATTTGCATCAAGGCTAAATCACCAGGTCCCTATGTATGTCGCTTGGGAACCAGGCCCTGAGGCAGCAGCGGTAGATGCGTTCGCGCTGGATTGGGGAAATTCTTCTTCTATGCATTTCCTCCCTTCTACCTCAACAGTCGGGGACTACGCACAATACTAATGGACTCTGCTTCAGGTAGTTTTATAGTACCCGACTGGCCTACACAGCCATGGTTCCCAATACTCCATGACATGGTTGTTGAAGCTCCGATGGTATTCCCCAATGACCCAGAGTTATTAACACCCAGTGTCGAGCACAAGCCACCCGTGCCATGAAAAAATCAAACTCCTGGGTTGCAGATTCTGCACAAACCACTTCTGGGACTGTGGTTATAAGAACAAACCGTCGACATCATGTCAGCATCCCTCCGAACATCCATTAAACAACAGCACTTGTCCAGCATCAAAAAATGGGAAAAGTACTGCTTGGATACAGGGACCACCTACTCAACCGCTACAGTTACCAACGTACTGGAATTCCTGGCGAACCTTCACCACGATGAAGGACTCAGCTACAGAGCCATCAACACAGCTAAAAGTGTCCTGCCTGTCTATTTAAAACCAGCTCCAGAACAACAGGCCATGGGGTCGCAACCGCTGGTGGTCAAACTAATGAAGGGTATTTACAACTCTAACACCTAGACCAAGGTACACCCATACATGGGATGTCAGTGTGGTCCTGACATACCTCAGGGGATGGCCACCAGCCAGATCCCTCAAGCTGGAACAATCTATGCTCAAAAACACTCATGTTGATGGCACTTGTATCTGCACAGAGGGTCCAGTCACTACACCTGTTGCGACTGGACACCATGCACACAGCTCCAGACCAGATCTCTGTCGTTATCTAGAGACTGATCAAACAGAGCAGACCAGGAACACCTAATCCAGTCGTGGAATTCCGGGCTTACCCACCAGAACCACGGTTATGTGCCATGACCCACCTACTATCCTACATAGACACAACCAAAATATTCGAGGGAGATAAAAAGCCTTGTGGGTCAGTCATAAAAAGCCTTATGGTCGGGTGACGAGCCAAACCATTGTGAGATGGCTCAAGCAGGTGCTAAAAACTGCTGGGATAAACACTTAACGTACAAGTTTTATTCCACCAGGGCAGCATCCACGTCGACGGCTAAAAGAATGGACGTGCCTATAGACCACATCCTGGCTACAGCAGGATGGTGGGGGGGGAAAGACCGTTCAGAAATTTTATAATAAGCCATTGGCAAAACCTGTTTTATTTGCAGGAAAGATTTACAGACTGCATATATTTAATTTAAGCCCAGGGGAGCAATTTAATTCTTTGTTGTTATTGTTAAAAAATACCATTGTGTTTTTCTGCAAACAGATTCATTGGTTGATTACGATAACACGCTTCCTCCCTCAAGGACTTTGGCAGTGCGTGAAGTAACTGTTACACGGTTTGAAATAACAGAGCTTTGAAGTCTTCACGGAATCACTCACGTGACTCCGAAGTAAAATAGTAAGATTAAACGAGAACTTACCAGTTTGAAGTTTGATCTGTATTTTATGAGGCATTACGATGAGGGATTACATGCCCTCCACTCCCACCCTCAATAATATGGATCAACTGATACACTGATGTCTCCTTGTCTTTACTATGTTTACTTCAATAACTGTGTCTATCTGTGATTCCACACCGCTGCTTTGAAGTATGCCGCGCATGCGTGCTGAGCGGGTTCTTCACGTAATCCCTCATCGTAACTCCTCGTAAAATACAGATCAAACTTCAAACTGGTAAGTTTTCGTTTAATCTTACTATTTTATAGGAACATGAGGGGTAACCTTTTCACACAAAGGGTGGTGGGTGTATGGAATGAACAGCCAGAGGAGATAGTTGAGGCAGGGACTATAGCAACATTTAAGACACATTTAGACAGGTACATGGATAGGACAGGTTTAGAGGGATATGGACCAAACGTAGGCAAGTGGGACTAGTATAGGTGTAGGTGGGACATGTTGGTCAGTGTGGACAAGTTGGGATGAATGCCTATTTCGATGCTGTATGACGCTATGATTCTATCATTGTTGTAGTTCTGATCACTGTCCGGTACATCACGGGTACTGACTACCCACCATCGATGGGATCAATTAGATACACTGCCTCAAAAAGGCAGCCAGCATCATGAAGGATTCACACCACTCTGGTCACGTTCTCATTTCACTCCTGCCATCGGGAAGAAGGTATGGGAGCCTGAACACCCTGACCTCCAGGTTCAGGAACCGCTTCTCCCCAACAACCATCACGCTCTTGAACATTATAAACACTAACTAAACTATGAACTACAAACTGTCTTGGTTGCACTGGGTCTTCGGGCGGTTCTTTTGTACTAATGTTTTTTTTTTCTTGAACTTTCTTTTGTTATAATGTTTTCTCTTGAGTGCTTACTGATCTGTTATGCTGCTGCAAATAAGATTGTTTTTTCAATACACATGATAATTACATATTCTGGACTCTTGACTGTTCAACCTGAAGTAAGATTCAAGCATGATCCCAGTCTTCTAACGGTATGCCTCAGGGATCATAGCTGGGCCCTTTGCTGTTTGTCTTCTACATCAATCAATTGGATGAGGGTAGAAAGCATGATTTGTGAGTTTACAGATGGTACTAACAATGGAGGTTATGTAAACCGTGAAGATGGCTAGATGGAATTACAGCAGATAGACCCAAAAAGCTGGATTTTTGTTTAAACCAACATCTGCAGTTCCTTCTTGCACAAGAATTACAGCAGGATATTGATAAGTTGAGTAAGAGGGCCAAGAAATGGTGCATGGAGTTTCATTTACATAAACTTGAGATGTTGTATTTTGGGAAGTCAAACCAGGCCAGAATATTCACAGTGAAATGTAGGGCCTTGGGGAGTGTTGTAGAGCAGTGAGATCTTTGAGTACCAGTACATGCTTATTCCATGAAGATAGACACAAAAAGCTGGAGTAACTCAGCGGGACAGGCAGCATATCTGGAGAGAAGGAATGGGTGACTTTTAGGGTTGAGACTCTTCCTCAGACCAAACGCAGTCTGAAGAAGGGTCTCGACCCGTAACGTCACCCATTCTGTCTCTCCAGAGATGTTCCCTGTCCTGCTGAGTTAAAGCCCTGTCCCACGGTACGAGTTCATTCCAAGAGCTCTCCCGAGTTTGCCCTGATTCAAACTCGGAGATTTATGGTAATGGCCACTCGTCGGTACTCAGGGCTTTCGTGGACATTTTTCAACATGCTGAAAAATCTTCACGAGTCTTCCGTGTTTACCTGCCATTAGCGAGTCTTCCCAAGTACCTACCATTAGCGTTACGAGCCGCTAAGAAACGTCCCCGAGCTCAGACGTACCCGCTACATTCATTCTCCGTGCTTACCACAAGTTTTAATTTTTTTAAACTCGGGAGAGCTTTTGGAATTAACTCGTACTATGGGACAGGGCTATTACTCCAGCTTTTTGTGTCTATCATGTTCCTTCCTACACTCATGGTCCATGAAAATGGCTTCACAGGTACATAGGATGGTGAAGAAGGCTTTTGACACACTGGGCTTCACCACTCAGGTGAATTGGGTATTAAAATTGCGACATTGTGTTATAGTTGTACAAAACATTGATGAGACTTCATTTGGATAATTTTGCTCAATTTTAGTCATTGTCCGTAGGAAATATGCCATTAAGCTGGAAAGAGTACAGGGAAGATTTCCGAAGATATTGTCAGAACTTTAGGCAAAGGTTGGGCAAACTAGGATTTTATTCCTTTGAGCACAAGAGGCTGAGGGGTGATGTTATAGAGGTGTATAAAATAATGAGGAGAATAGTCAGGATGAAGCCACAGAGTCTTTTTCCAAGAATAGGGGAATCAAGAACTAGACGTAAGTTTATGGTGAGAGGTAAAAGATTTAAAAGGAAGTTGAGGGGCAACCTTTTCACACAGAGGTGATAGGAAAATGGAACTAGCTGCCAGGTGAGGTAGTTGATGAAGGTACAGTAAAAACATTTTAAAAACATTTAGACAGATACATGGATAGCAAATGTTTGGAAGGATGTGGGCCAAATGTGGGCAAATGGGAATATTTTAGCTGTAGTATCTTGGTCACCATGTACTAGTTGGGCCGAAGAGCCTGTTATCATGCTGTATGAAATAATGGGTCGACTGGGCTTGTATTCACTGGAATTTAGAAGGATGAGAGGGTATCTTATTGAAACAAATAAAATTCTTAAGGGATTGGACATGCTAGATGAAGGAAAAATGTTCCCCATGTTGGGGGAGTCCAGAACCAGGGGTCACAGTTTAAGAATAAGTGGTAGGCCATTTAGGACTGTGATGAGGACATTTTTTTTCACCCAGAGAGTTGTGAATCTGTGGAATTCTCTGCCGCAGAAGGCAGTGGAGACCAATTTACTGGATGTTTTCAAGAGAGAGTTAGATTTAACTCTTAGGGCTAATGGAATCAATGGATATGGGGAAAAAGCACGGATTCTGAATGATCAGCCATGATCATATTGAATGGCGGTGCAGGGTTGAAGGGCCGAATGGCCTACTCCTGCACCTATTTTCAATGTTTCTATGTTTCTATGTATGACTTGAAAAACTCTGGGAGTTCTGCATATGTTGATTCAGTGGAATCTGCATTTTATCAAGAAACTGCCCATGATATGTTTCATGCTGAGGTTTGAAAATCCCTGCAACAATAACTTGGTGGGCTGAAGGGCCAAAGGGACTTTCTATGCCTAAAGTCTAAAGACCACTCCATCTGAAGATGAATGATATGAAGGGTACTTTTTACATTTATTTTGTTTGATACAGTTTGTAAATAGCATACGTTGAAACTGAGAGCATTGTCGGAATGAGTTCTTCGACTGTCATAATGTACACATGCAGACCTCAACTCATTTACACTGAATCACCACGGAGGTGACTTTATGAATTTAAGACTGAAGTAAAGCTCACTGTAAATCAAATGGTTAGACAGATAATATTTCACGGACATTTGTACATTCAAAGCTTGATTATATTCAAACATTAGCTTGTATTTATTGGTATAAGAATTATGTATTTGCAAAAAAATATGAATTTGTTATTTTTGCTTCCATTTATCATTAAACCAACATGTAAATTAGACTCCACTATTGCCGTGTGCCTAATTTCCTCAAACGTTGGAGTGTTGGGGAAAACATATCATTCCGAAAATTTATCTTTGATTATTCATGTCTCCCAGGAGTCTTTTTTTTTTCAATTCAGTTGTAGGAAATACTTCCTTGCTTTTCACTTTCAGGATTTAGAATAAATCTTGAGATGGGATAAATATTTGGCATTGTTAATTTGAGAAAATATCAACATTTGTATTCATAGTTCTGGGAAGAATCTTTCATGTAGCTCAGAGGCATTGTTGTAGGAGCACAAAGCATCTCGATAGTGAAAGCACTGTGCAGTTCTTTGTTCCATTAGCAATTTCCTCAGTTCACTCTTGCTTCAGGACATCAGTTGTGGCTTGGTGTGTTTTGCTCACCTCTCTCAGGTCCTGAGTTCAAGACTTCCTCTGGTATTGCTTTATGATTGTCACGTGTACCGAGATACAGTGTGAATTTTCTCCTTCATAAATTATTAAGGGTAAAATTCACATTGTATCTCGATACACGTGACAATAAATTATTAAGGGGAACCTTGATAGGCCAGAAGTTTGAAAACGCATACCTCCAGATTCAGGGACAGTTCTTCCTAGCTGTTATCAGACAACTGAACCATCCCACCACCATCTAGAGAGCGGCCCTGACCTACCACCTACCTCATTGGAAAACTCAGAACTATGTTTAATCAGACTTTACTGTACTTTATCTTGCACTAATCGTTATCTATATAATTAAAAGTCTCATCTTGACCACTTCCTGTCTGCGCTGTATATTGATTTTAGAAAAAACGCTACCCGATGGGAAATGTCATATAGGACATTTCCCATCGATGAAAAATTAAAAAAGCTATGAGTGTTGAAAAAACCTTGAGATCAGCTGATTGGTCCTCTCGCCTATCAATCACTGCGATGAAGGTAACGCCCCTTCCGGTGGGGGGTGGGGGGGGGGGGGAGGACTATTAAACCCCTGATGCCTGAACGTGAGTCAGTCACTCTGCAAGATCGTGAGGAATAGGCCACGACTGTCATTCTAAGCTGTGAATCAACTGAACTGTGAGTCTGCAATGTACTTGCAATAAATATTTTGTTAGCCCTTAATGACAATGACATGAGTTGTTTGGCCTGCTGCCCTGCCTGTGCTTGAAAGCCCAATACTTAATTGAAAATGAAATTAAATGACAATGCCATGAGTTGTTTGGCCTGCTTGCTTGGCCCTGCCTGTGCTTGAAACTACAATGCTTTATTAGGTCCGATTGTGTTTGGAAGGAATAAATGCTTTATTAGGTGCAACTGTGTTTGGAAGGAATAAGTGCTTTATCAGGCCTCTCTGTGCTTATTAGGTTGACTGTGTTTAGTCCAAAAGTCCCGCTCATTTTGTGATTTCCGCTTAGTGGACAGATTGTGCTGAGTGCGTAATTTCCGGTGAGTGCAGAGGTTGCGCTGATTGCGGAAGTGCCACTGACGGCGGTAGCCCCACAGAGGAGAGGTCGCGCTCAGCCATGTCAGTAGATTCAAGAAGGTTTACTGTCATATATATGGTGTGTGTGAGAGTGTGTGTGAGTGTGTATGTGAATGTGTGAGTGTGTGTGTGTGTGTGTGTGTGTATGTGTGTGTGTGTGTGTGTGTGTGTGTGTGTGTGTGTGTGTGTGTGAGTGTGAGTGTGAGTGTGTGTGTGTGTTTGTATGTGTGTGTGTGTGTGTGTGTGTGTGTGTGTGTGTGTGTGTGTGTGTGTGTGTGTGTGTGTGTGTGTGTGTGTGTGTGTGTGTGTGTATGTGTGTGTGTGTGTGTATGTGTGTGAGTGTATGTGTGTGTGTGTGTGAGTGTATGTGTGTGTGTGAGTGCATGTGTGTTTGTGTGAGTGTATGTGAGTGTGAGTGTGTGTGTGTTAGTCTGTATGTGTGTGAGTGTGCGTGTGTGTGAGTGTATGTGTGTATGTGTAATGGTATGTGTGAGTGTGTGTGTTGGAAATGGACCCATTTATGCCAACTATCCATTTCCTGATGCAGCCTCTTTACAAACCATTCTACCACACTTCCTCTAATACCTTGGGCATTTAATTAATCCACCAGCCTCTTATCTGGCACTTTATTAAATGCCTTTTCGAAAGCTATATATATACTACATGCACAGGTTCCCCTCTACCAAAGCTCCCTGATACATCAGTTGAGCAAATTCGTCAGAAGTGTTTTACTTTTCATAAAATCATATAACATAGAAGATTGAAGAGTACAACATAGGAACAGGCCCTTTAGCCCATAAAGCCAGTTCCAGACAAAATGCTAAGACCATCTTTTATCAACCTGCACATTATCTATAATCCTTCATTCCATGTATATCATTGAACATAGAACAATACAACACAATAAGAGGCTCTTTGGACCACAATGTCTGTGCTAAACATGATGCCAAGATCATCACATACTTACCTGCCCACAATCCATGTCCCTCCATTCCCTACATATCCAAGTGCCTATCCAAAAGCTTCTTAAACACCACTCTCATATCCTCCTCTTCCACCACCCACAACAGCGTGTTCCAGGCTTCCACCACTCTTTGTGTGAAGAACTTTCCCCGCGCATCAACCTTTAACTTTTCCCTTCTCATCTTAATGCTATGGACCCTATTCTTTGATATTTCCATCCTGAGAAATATGTCATGTTGACTAGATTTGAGCATTTTCAGTTTTCCTAAAAGATTAGCTATATCCTCTTTAATTATGGTATTTAACACCAGTCTAAACAGATGTTGAACTAATTGGACTACAGTTCCCCATCTTCTGCCTCTCTCCTTTTTTGGAACAAGGGAACCACATTGGCTGTTCTTCTGCTTGCCTCTGCTTGTTTCTGGGATCAATGTGCCCACTCTCTCTGCATCCACCTCACTTAAACCCCAGGGTGCAGTCCATCTGGTCCAGGCAACCTGTTCACCTGCAGGCCCCTGAGTTCCTTCAAAACTTTACTCCTTGTAATTGAGATTTTGTGGAAGTTTAGCCACAGTATTTCAACTTTGACCAACTGATATCTCAGGTTGATTTTCATGGTGAAGACTAATGTAAAAAAAATGTCTCCACGCCTGCAATTTCTTTGCTGTTATTAATTCACCAGCCTCGTTCTCTAGGCATCCCACATTTACCTTAGCTGTCCTCTTCCTCTTTATATATTCAGAGAAAGTTTTATTGTTTCTTTTTACATGACTTGCAAGTTTTCTAGCAAGATTCATATTCTCCCGTCTTCAGAACTTTTTTGTCTTCTGTTGCTGGAGTCTACAGTCTTTAGCCGATAACAAGTCATTGCCACTTTGCACAATGTATTTTTCAATTTAGCATTATCCTTTGCCTCCTTTGTTAGCAATGGAATGTGCCTCTTTCTCATCTAATCCCTATTTTTGTGAGATTATTGTGATTGTGACAAAAGAAACTGCAGATATTGGAATCAGAAAGCCTTTGATAAGGTGCCACATGGGAGGCTGCTGGGGAAGATGAGAGCCCATGTATCAGAGGGCAGATACTAGCATGGATATCAGGTTGGCTGGACGGCAGATGGCTATGAGTGGCAATAAAGGGGGCTTTTTCTGGTTGGCTGCCATTGACTAATGGAGTTCCGCAGGGCTCGGTGCTGGGGCTACTGCTCCTCATGTAGTACATTAATGATTTGGATGAGGGGGTTGGCTTTGTTGCCAAGTTTGTGGATGATACGAAAATAGGTGGAGGGGCAGGCAGTGTAGAGAAAGCAGGGACTCTGTAGAAGGACTTGGGTAGGTTGGGAGAGTGGACAGAGAAGTGGCAGATGGAATATAGTGTAGGAAAGTATGGAGTCATGCATTTTAGTAGCATAAAGGCGTAGATTATCTTCTAAATGGTGAGAGATTCCAAAAATCGGAGGTGCAAAGGGACTTGGGAGCGCTGGATTCCCAAAAGTTAATCTGCAAGTCGAATCAGTAGTGAAGAAAACAAACACAATGGAAGCATTTATTTTGAGAGGGCTGGTATACAAAAACAGGGATGTAATGCTGAGTCTCTGGTGCTGTGAGGCAGCAGCTCTATTAGCTGTGCCACTGTCCCACACAAGGTGCATCTTGGGGGATGCATTTTACCAAAATGCTGCTATTTCTACCAAACTCCCGTTGCACTCCCGTATGAGGAAATAGACCCAAATTGCTGAATTAACTCATCGGGTCAGGCAGCATCCCTGGAGAAAACAACTTTTCACGAGACATCACCTATCCATTTGCTCCAGAGATACTGCTTGACTCATTGAGTTACGCCAGCACTTTGTGCCTATTTTCATTATAAACCAGTATTTACAATTCCTTCCTACTCTCTCTCATTTGAGATTGGTTGCCAGAGCTGAGTGTTTCTGATGCAGTATTTTGGGGTCACTCCCTTTGGTGTGTGACCGAGACTTGGATAGAGACAGCAGGTTTTCACCCCTTGAGGACGTTGGGATTTTTACCAGCCTCACAATTCCTTACCTTATACTTCCAAATATTCGAAATAGAATTCAAACTTTTAAAATACCACAGTGTTGTTTTAATTTACATTATCTCGATCACTCATGAAGTATACCACGAGTATGACATGGATACTTTAATCAGTATGCTAAAAGAAGTGTGAATGAGGAATCACATCACGTATGTAACAAATATACTGTTATTAAAGTCAACAAAATTTAAATAAAACTGCAGAGGATCTTTTGAAAAGTTTACTGTTTTTATATTCATATTTGTTTTTCCCCATGTTTGTTTTTTGTCTTCAGATTTAAGTGAGACAGGATCATGAATTAGGGTTGTCACATGTGAAAAAAACTTCAAGTCTTGGGCTGATTTAAGTGTTCTATATTTGGATCCAGTGAAAAATCCAGCAGGAATGGAGGGTTGTGGATCACGAGTGAGCAGAACTTTTTTCACACAGAGAGTTGGTCTCTGGCTCTCTCAGGTTCAGCACAGATTTTGTGGGCTGAATGGGCCTGTTCTAAGTGCTCAGGGGGCACTGTTCAGGTACGGGATTCTAAATGCCACATGCATAAATGGCCAGCTGAAGAATGGCCTACTCCTGCACCTAATTTCTATGTTTCTAGAAACTTTGGAGCGTGGTCGGAATGTGGGAGTTAGAGGAACGCCTCGGTTTATTGATGTCTGACTTACAACACTCCGACACACGAGTTACCTTCAATAACATTATTAAACACAAAACTCCGATGTACCTTCATATGTCCATTCCTATGAGGGATGGGATTGTCTGAAGAAGTGTCCTGACCTGAAACATCATCTCTCCATTCCCTCTACCAACGTTGCCTGACTCGTTGAGTTCCTCCAGCACTCTGCGTTTTGCTGAAGATCTCAACAATATTGACCAGAGACAACATTCATCCAATAATCAAATATCTTCATGACTGAAGATATCTGAATGGAGATCAACAATCTCGCATCAGATGAGATCAATAGCGTGATTCATATCTGCAAACGGATTCACCTTACTCGCTAGGTAAGACTGAATCACGGCTTAATCGGAGTTGACATTTCTGCAATGTGGCATCATCTGCTGGTTAACTTGAAGCTAATCTCACCCATCAGTCTGTATCCACTTGGAGATGCATTTCATGGAAGAATTTACATTCAGCTGTCCAGCTAATTAACTTGCAGTTGAAATGTACTCACTTATTGGATTATATAGATTTATCACAGATCATCTTCTGAATCTTAATCACTCTCCAGATATGTGATGAATGCCATTCTTCAGTGAGGCCATGAGCAATATATCCACAGATTTTACAATGATTGATGTGCACTGTGGACTCATATGCAAGAAGAACATGAAGAAGGATCGCGACCCAAAACATCATCTATCCATGCTCTCTAGAGATGCTGCCTGACCCGCTGGGTTACTCCAGCACGGTGTCCATTTGTGTATTAACCAGCAGCTGCATTTCCTTGCTTCTACATTTTGACTGCTCGGCTGTGAAATCTCCTCAAGGTTTTGCCTAGTTCTCCCTGAAGAAGGGTCTCAACCTGAAATGTCACCTAGCCATGTTCTCCAGAGATGTTGCCTGACCCGTTGAGTTACTCTGGCATTTTGTATCCCTTTGAAGAACATGCTAGCATCGGAATGTAATTTAATTCTGAAACAAAAATGTTTGTTAATTCAATGAACCTTTCTAGCTTGGTATTTAGACTACTTTTGACTTTAGAGATATAGCATGGAAACAGGCCCTTTGGTCCATCTGGTCCACGTCGACCAGTGATCACCCCATACACTACACTATCCTCCACATTTGGGACAATTTACAGAAGCCAATTAACCTACAAACCTGTATGTATTTATAGTGTGGGAGGAAACCGGAGTACCTGGAGGAAATCCACGCACACAGGGAGAACGTACAAACTCCATACAGACATCACCCATTATCAGGATCTGGCACTGTTAAGCTATATCAGGGGTCGGCAACCTACGGCCCCCGGGCCGAATGCGGACCGTAACCCGAAATAATCCGGCCCGCTGTGCGCTGAGCGCCGAGCATGGCAGAGCACCGATGTGGTTGTACCGCATCCTGCGCAAATCCGCCGGCACGGCCACTCACCTTCTGTGAACACGTTTAAGAAAAATCGAAAGTAGACAAAAATGCTGGAGAAACTCAGCGGGTGAGACATGCAAGGATTGCATGAGGCTGCCTCACCTGCTGCCTCACCTTCTGTGAACACATGATTTGATGCCTGCCATCAATGTGGGATGGGGGCCAGTACATGTGTACATGTGATAGATGTGACCCACCATCCACTCACAGACATGCATCCCGGCCCCTATGCAGAATATAGTTGCCGAACCCTGGGCTATAGGATTTAGCCAACATCTTCCTCGACAATAAAGTCTGGTCTAGTCTGGTGTTGAGGTGACATGACTGAAGTTGCCTTTCTGATGTATTTAGTTTTAGTTTAGTTCAGTTTAGGTGTGAAAACAGTCCCTAGGCCCACCAAGTCTGCACTGACCATTAATCACCGGTAAACTTGCACGATCCTACTCACTAGGGACACATTACAAAAGCTGATTAACCCACAAACCTGCATGCCTATACAGGCCTATACCAAGCTTTTCAAAAATTGGGGTGGCATGACAGGATTACAAAAGTTTAATGTGCAATAATATGCACGCAGCGCACATCAGGAGCGCAAAGCTGCATGTCCTTCACGGCCGGGGTCCAGGGCCCGCCTAAGTGCCCTGGAAGCTCTGGGGTTTTAGAGTGCCCTGGAAGCTCTTCGGTTTTAGATGCTCTGTGGTTCATTCTGAGCCTTATTTTGGAGCATTTTCAAATGGCGCCCTGTCAACTGAAGACTAAATACCATAGCTGAAGACAGTGTCGGCCCAACCGGCGCTCCTTTGGTCGACACTCGCTCATACTATTATAACTCGTTCCCTGATGACTCATAAACAGATCCCATCAAAATTTGAATTCTCAAACACAATGTGATTGGCTCAGGGGCTGCCAAGTTTTCACCGAGCATTTCCGTATTTTGATGGCCCCGGTATTTCTCACATAAATGCAATAGAACGTACTCACCCCAGTATTTTGCTTGCCCTTCTTTTCTTCCTCAGTACTACCTGTGAAACTATTTTTGAAATGTCTCTCATATCCATATAACAATAATGTGTGTCTCAAGTCCGTCACATAGACATATGAGATGTCTCTCGCGGACTTTGTGCAAAAAGACAAACAAACCCCCCTCTCATGTGTATTTAACCCCATCTTCTCAAAAGAACCCCCGAACAGGGAACATTTTTCGCTCCCCCTCCTGGAGTCCGAAATCTCTACCTCTGCTCAAATCTCAAACCCCCTGTTTCTCTCGCTGATGACGCCACAATGGATCTGCCTGCCTGCCATTTGCTCGCGCTCTGCCACCTCCCCCCCATCCCTTCCCTCCCCCCTGAAGACTCTACCCTGAACCAGTGTCGGCCCAACCGGCGCTCCTCTCTCCCTCTCTCGGCTCCCCCCCCTCTCTCCACCCCTCTCTCTCTCGCCCCCCCTCTCTCTCTCTCCCCTCTGTCTCTCCCCCCCTCCCCTCTCTCTCTCCCTTTCTCTCTCCCCCCCTCTCTCCCCCTTTTTCTCTCCCCTCACTCTTCTCCCCTCTCTCCCCTCTCCCCCCTCTCTCCCCCCCCCTCTCTCTCTCTCCGCCACCTCTGTCCCTCTCTCTCCATCCGCCCCTCGGCTTTGCTTGGGCCACCCCCCCCCCCCTCCTCTCTCTCAACCCCCCTCTCTCTCCCCCCTCTCTCTCTCCCCCCCTCTCTCTCTTCCCCCCTCTCTCTCCCCCTCTCTTCCCCCCCTCTCTCTTCTCCCGCTCTCTCTGTCTCCGCCCCTCTCTCTGTCTGCCCTCTCTCTCTCTCTGTCTCTGCCCCCTCTATCTCTGCACTCTTTCTACCCCCCTCATTCTCCGTCTCTAGATGTGCCTGTGAGTTGGGGAGCTTTGCGTGAGTGGATAGGGCTGGGATGGGGTAAAAGGAGCGAATCTAATATTAATATAATATCAAGGGGGTGGTTATTGTGTGTGTGTGGGAGGGGGGGGCGGATCATTCATGCGTGGGTGATGCCACTGGCCATGCCCCCTCCCTCCAATGAGGCAATGGGACCCAACGGGTCCCACTTGGTCCAGTAACTATTAAGTCTGATCTTGGATGTGTGTGTGTTTGTTCGTGTGTGTGTTTGTTTGTGTGTGTGTTTGTTTGTGTATAATTACATCTTCTCAAAAAAACGACATGCTAGAGACATCTATCTCTGGTAGAGATTTTTTCCCTGGAGTCCAAAATATCCTTATCTGAAAATTTCATGCTTTATTTCTCGAGTTATTCATGAAAATCTTCAAAAATCAGACAAACTTTGAAGTCTGTGTTGTCTTGCTTGTGCTGTGAGTGTTGTCACCCCCCCCCCCCCCCCCCCCCATCCCCCCTACCGATCCCATCTCCTTTGGTCAATGCCTGCTCCCCTTTGCCCGCTCCACGCTGCTCGCTCCCCACTGCTCCTCTGCGCTCACACTCAGCTGCCGCTTATCCCTCTGCTCGGGCTTGGACTGATTCTTTGAGGACTGCGGACTCGAGCCCGAGGAGAGCGAGCTGTCCCTGAACAGCAGCAGCGATAGCGGCAATGAGCCGCTCCGGGCAAAGAACAAGCCTCTGCCCTCTCGGCCATCAAGCGCAACGCCAGGATCATCCAGTGGCTGTACGGCTGCAAGAGGGACAAGGAGCCCAAAGGGAAGGCTCACTCTGTCCTGGTGTAGAATACAAACAATATTGCGCCCCAATTTTTTTACTTAGTTTTTTCATTCTGGATTTTTTATTTACTCTGGAAAAAAGGAGGGGGAATCCCATCGCACTCCAACCCCCTTCGAACGGCCATGCTATAGAATGTGGGAGGAGACCAGAGCACCCGGAAAAAACCCTTACGGTCACAGGGAGAATGAACAAACTACACACAGACTGCACCCAAGGTTACGATAGAGCCTGAGTTTCTGGCGCTAAGGCAGCAATTCTACCACTATGGCACTGTGCCACCCATCATGCTTTCTTCACTGATTATGTTTGGAGAATAAATTTAAAAGCTGTTTCAACTTTTATGTGCACTGAAGCCACTATTAGGTTGAAGATGTAGCCCAGCACCATTTGTTCTTCATTCCAAGTTGATCTATGTGTGAAAATAACAACAGGATCCTTGTTAGCTCTCTCATGGAAATCAGCCTTATTAATAAAACATTGGACTTCAAACATCTTCAGTAAGTAAATTCAACCCATTCTTCGCTGAGGGTCCAATCCATATTTAAAGTCCTACAGTAAAAATATTCCAAGCAATACACCAAGCCAAGTAGAACATTGAACGGATTCCTGGTTGTTAGAATCAGAAGGTATTTACCCCTCTGCTCCTATATGCAGCACAGCATGGGGCAGAGAGCACTAACATGCTCACAAGCTTTTTGATGCAAAATTCATAAGATCATAAAATCATAAGACATAGGAGAAGAATTGGGCCATTCAGCCCATCGAGTCTGCTTCGCCATTTGATCATGGTTGATCTATTGTTCCCGCTCAACCCCATTCTCCTGCCTTCTCCCCATGACCTTTGACACCCGTACTAATCAAGAACTTACAATTCGTTGCTTTAAAAATTGTCTGCGGCAATGAATTCACCAACTTCTGACTAAAAGAATAAACAATAAAAAATGTTCAGCATATATAGATTTAAAAAAGATAAATAAATAAACAGCATGAGATACAGCATGGAAACAGGCCCTTTGGCCTACTGAGTCCGTGACGCCCATCAATCACCTGTACACTAAAGATCCAGAGGACATGGGTTGAAGTTGCGAGGGGAAAGATTTAATAGGAACCTAAGGGCAACCTTTTCACTCAGAGGGTGGTGGGCGTATGGACAGCTGCCAGAGGAGGTTATTGAGACAGGTATTAAAATGACATTTAAAAGACATTTGGACGGATACATGGATAGGAAAGGTTTAGAGGGATATGGGCCAAAAGTTAATAAATGGGACGAGCTTATATGGGGCTCTTATTCGGCATGGATGAATTAGGCTGAAGGGTCTATTACCGTGCTGTATGACTCTGTGACTTTAATTCCTCTGAAATTTTAGTTTAGTTCAGTTTACTTTAGTCTGTGTTTCCAAGGCATCTGCTTTGAACTCTGCATCCATATTCTGACTGCTTACGGAAGCTCCTTGGGATTGAAAACACAACTTGCACTATTCTATTCCAAAGCTTAGATGAAGGCAATTTGGCCCATTGTGTCCCTGCTCAGTCTTTGAATGAAATCTCAAATTAGTCCCACATTTTTCCTGTTCTGTTCCTGCTTTATTTTAGTTTAGAGGTACAGCATGGAAATATGCCGTTTGATACATCGAGCCCGCTCCGACCAGGAATCCCCACACATTGGCACTATCCTACACACACTAAGACAATTTATAATTTTACCAAAGCCAATTAACCTACAAACCTGTATGTCTTTGGAGCGTGAGAGAAAACCGAAGGTCCCGGTGAAAAGCCAAGCAAGTCACAAGGAGAACGTACAAATTCCGTACAGACAACACCCGTAGTCAGGATCGAACGCGGGTCTCTGGCGCTGTAAGGCAGAAACTCTATCGCTGTGCCACCATGCTGCCCTATGACGTGCTGAATGATGAATGGCAATTCATATTCTGAGAAACCGCGTGTAAAGGCTTTCATTGACTGTTCATCCAGGAAAGAAAAATAAGCTTCATGTTCTGACAAGCCTCATAAGACACCTCATAAACCCAATCTATGGCAGTAACAGGAACAAGTTGTCAACTAAAAGATACTGAATATGAGGTTGCAAATGGATGACTTGATCTGGCATTTAGGTCCCTAAACAACTCGACAGTGAGAGGAATGGACCATCTTCCTATAAGTTTAATTTAGTTTAGTTTATTATTGTCATTCATACCTAGGTGCAATGAAATGCTTTTGTTTAGTTTAGAGATATGGCACAGACGCTACATAGCCACGTGCCTATCCAAATATATCTGCTGCAACCACTACCAGTGGCAGCGTGTTCCAGGTACCCACAACTCTCTGTGTAAAAAATCTTGCCCCAAACAGCTTTAAATTCTGCCCCCCCCCACACACACACACACACACACACACACACACACACACACACACACACACACACACACACACACACACACACACACACACACACACACACACACACACACACACACACACACACACACACACACACACACACACACACACACACACCTCAAAGCTATGCCCTCTAGTATTTGGAGATCTGTAATTTCCATGCTAATTAGAGTCACAGAGTCATACAGCACAGAAACAGGCCCTTCAGCCCAACTCGCACATGAAAACCAAGATATCCCATCTAAGTTATTCTCACCTTAAACGTATGTCCTCTGGTTTCCTCCATCCTGGGGAAACTAGTCATTCACCCTATCTATTCCGCTCATGGTTTTATACACAATAATTGGCGACTATCCTACAAATCAGGGACAATTTACAATTGTACCAAAGCCAATTAACCTACAAACCTGTACGTTTTTGGAGTGTGGGAGGAATGCTGAGCACCCATGAACTCTATACAGACAGCTCCTGTAGTCAGGATCAAACCTGGGTCTCTGACTCTGTAAGGCAGCAGCTCTACCGCTGCGCCACTGTGCCGCACCATCTCACATTACCCTCAAGGCTTACATCATTTGAAAAAAAAATGCAGGGATTTTTGGAAATGCCCAGCAGGTCAGGCAATAACTATAGAGACAGACAAGGACCATCACTTCACTCTGATGGCCATTCACTATCTTTATTTTAGCTTTACAACATCTGCTGTTTCGTTGTTGAATTTGATGCCTAAACTCTGTCTGTTAGGCGTAAACTTTAATTGGAATTAAAGAAAGTGAATATTTTTCAGCCTGTGTAACACCTTCCAGAGGGTTTTGAAGACAAGTATAGGTCAGTGTGAGTGGTGGACAGGATGATGTTGAGGCTTCCACAGTATCCAGGAAGATCTCCAGGCTTTGGCCAACTGATAGAAAATAGAACATAGAATATTGAACAGTACAACACAAGGACACAATATCTGTGCCGAACATGATGCCAAGACCATCAGTTATCTACCTGCACAGATCCATATCCCTCTATTCCCTGTATATCCAAATGCCTATCCAAAAGATAGGTGTTGATATGTACGATAATACAGTCCTTCCATAGTTTGGAGTACTGTCCAATTCTTCTTTACTGCATTTCAGACATTGGACTTTGTCTCTGGATCTGATGTGCTACAATGCTGAATACTATATTCTGCATTCAATATCTTCCATTTTGATTAACCTATTGTACTGGAGATTGCCTTGATTGTATTTATGTATGGTATTATCTGATCAGTTTGGAAAGAATGCAAAACAAAGCTTTCTACTGTACCTCGGTACATGTGGCAATAACAAACCCAAATCTAAACTTAAACCAGAGATCTGAACTAAAGTTCAGCTTTAGATTTTGTGACTGTGTGTGTACGCATGTGAGAGAGTATGCATGTGAATGTATGCGTGTGTGCGTGGGTGAACATGTGTGTGTATTGCAATCTCAAGTACAATAGGTGCGGGTACATTTGTGCGTGTGAGTGTGTGTGCATGTGTGTGCACATGCATGTGCACGTGTATGCTTGTGCATGTGCATTAGCATGTACATGCATGTGCATGGGTGTGTGCATGTGTGGGCACGTGTGTGTGCAATTGTTGGTCGAGGATTTATCAAGTCTGCCATGATGACGCTCTACTTAAGTGGCCAGGCAGTGTTTGTGTGTTTCATAAGGGACGGATTTGTATTCAAGTGGCACATCAATGTGCTTCCTGAGAGTGTGGACCTTCTGGGAAAATATCATGTTCCACGCCAAGTCGGGTTCATTGTGCTTGCTGTGCCTGCTGACAGATCAATATAGTTTTGCGTGTTAAATCGATTTGCAGAGTAACTAAAGCTCCTGTGATTTTACAATACATATGACATACCTTCACATCTTCAAACTCCTCCTCATTGAATCCATTCACGGCCGTGTTCACCACAGAGACAGTGTGGGGTTGACAAGTCTGCTGATGTCTTTATCTTCGTAAAACAGGCACCATCTGCCTCGTGAGCTGTTGGCTTCTCAAAAGTCCAACCACTAACTCCTAATGAACACAAATTAAATATCCCTCTCACTAATCAATGGCTACTTCAAATTTACAGATCACTCTCTAATGGAGACAGTCGATAAAAGGGGAGGCTAATTAACATAGAATATAAAAAATAATGCATAAAAAATAGAATATAGAACATACAACACAGAACATATATCATAGAACATACAACATACACCATACAAATAGAACATACAACAGCCAACAGTACAGAACAAGACAACACAGTGGCGCAGTGGTGGAGCTGCTGCCTTACCGCCCCAAGACGTGGGTTCAATACGGACTACGGGTGCTATCTGTATGGAATTTGTACATTCTACCTGTCACCATGAGGGTTATGTGTGTTCTTTCCTAATCAGTTGTAAGGTTGCTGAATAAAATCATCCTTAAGTTATACATCATTTGTTAATCTTGCTCAAAACAAATTTTATTTTGTTAGATACTTCATTTAGATAACCCCATCATTACAGACAGATCTCATCCACTCTCTGGATATTGGGAAGACCAGACCCATTTTATTGTTGAAAAGCAATTCCATAGACACAAAAATGCATTAAGGAATATTCCAAGAGTAGAGCAACTGGAATCTTCATATTGCTATTATTTTGCCAAATACCGTAGCTGTGAACAGTGTAACTCCATTATGAATTACAGAGTGTAAGTTTGATACAAACATCAACGCAAACACAACACATGAGCCATTTAAAAATAAATTTAAAAAACATTAAAAAAAAAAATATTTTTTAAAAACATTAAAAAATATATATTTTTTTAAAAAACATTAAAAAAATAAAATTTACAGAATTATAATTTATTGACACACTATTCCCCCGCAACATTGATTACACTGCGAGAGGGATAGCCAAAGTCAAGTCGGGATTACTGAAATGGCCGAAGAAATGACCGACGTTCCGCTCCGTTGCGCACTACGCATCAGCCGATTGGATTTACCAGGGGTGGACTATCTTGCTCGCTATAGCATCTTTGCTCATTACACTCTGTAAAAAGAAATGGCTCTGCATATCTCCTTTAAACTTGGCCCCTCTCACCTGAAAGCTATGCATTCTGGTTGTTGGTATTTCCAGCTTGTGGAAAAAGTTCTGACTGTCTTACCTTATCTATGTCTCTCATCATTTTTTATACTTCTGACATTTCAGAGAAAACAATCTAAATCTGTCCAACCTGTAGCTAAAGCCCCTAATCCAGGCATCCGGGGAACCCCTGGCAAGTAGAAAGTCCCTGAACATAGACGCAAGGGGCTGCGGATCCTGCTTTACTAAAATACAAAGTGCATCTAAACATTGTTGACTGGAATTAAATTCCTTGTAAAGTTCAGTAACAAACTGGAGTGGATGACTGTATTTCCATCATCAAAATATGGTTAAAATGATAATATAAAGGTATTCTACATTAAATGACCAAAGTTCCCCGGTTGCACATCAGTACTTTATTTACTTTACAGTCATTACTTGCATTTGTTTAAAATTATCTGATGTTAAACTATACCGTCTGTCAAGCAGAATATGCTTCAGTTGTGAAAAACTTATTTCTACCTCAGCTGAGATCACTAGTGCATACCCAAAACAAGCTACAGACTGGGGGCGCTGGGGGGGATGGGGGGGGGGGGGGGGGGGGGGGGGGGGGGGAAAACTACCTTTCAGGGTCCCTACCTGGTCGGAGAGGCAGCTTTTCTCTGGGCTGCAGCTTCGACCCGTCCTCGCGGCCTACCAGCGGGCCTGGAGCGGCGTTTCCTCGGCTTCGGCAGCGGCACAGCGTTGGAGCGCTAGCGTGGAGTGGGCGATGCCTTCCCTAGTTTGCCGCGCTGGAGCTCCGGTGAGCTGGGGCCGCCGGGAACAACATCGCGGAGCTGCAGGTCTGAGGAGCGGCCAGCTGCGGGCGGCGGCGCCGAACTTTACACCAGGAGCCTGGGATCTCGCGACGAGATCACCAGTTGTGGAGCTCCAACCGGCGCGGCCTTGTCGGCTTCGGAAGCCGTGGCCTCCAGTACGGAGGCGGCCGTTCCAGGGTTCCCAGTCCGCTGTGAGGACTCTCCCGACGCCAGAGCACCACCACCCGGCAAGAATGGCCAGGAACATCGGGCCTCCATAGAGGCAACTGTGTAGGCCTCAATAGGCCCAACTATGGGTGAACTGGGGTTGGGGACTGGACTTTGTGCCTTGCCTCATGGTGGGAGCCATTGTGGGGGGATGTTCTTTGTGTTTAAGACTCTCATTGGTGTTATGTCTGTATTCTTTTTTTGTGTGCTGCAAAATGGCAAAAAGCATTTCATTTCACTTCACTACACCTCGGTGTATGTGAATGAGACTAATAAAATACCTTTGACCTTTGAGACTATATTCATGTTGATATCTTGTGCATTACAACTACCTTTGAGAACTTTAGCTATGTTTTGTATTTCTTCAAGATCTTTCTTAGCTAAAATCACTCTCTCACATTCCCATTGTATGTCTTTACCTACATCGCCAGGAATTTTACAGATTTCGTCAGTTACTTTGTTGAAAACCTGCAAGTTATTCACTCATATTTCACCACGTTTCTCAAGTGAAGTGATAGCTTGTGGGAAGTTTGCAAAATTGGAAGCAAATACTCCTTTGATGGTTGACCTGCCTCCAGTGTACCGATGACCACATTGGCAACATATCTACCCACAGCATTGGTTGTCTCGTCTATTGAGATCCATATTTTGTTGCATGCAACTTCATCTCTAATTTTCTGCACAACAATGTTGAAGTTGCTGTCAACATAATTTTTTCGTAATGATGACTCGCTTGATATATGTTCCTCAGTGTATTTCTCTAAACAAAACCTCTGGGAGATTTGTTTTACAATTTCCACAGTGGAATTCCAGCATCAATGAATGTCCTGCACAGATAACTCAAACTCAGATTTGTGACTGGAGCCAGCAGCAAATGTGGTGAGGAGACAAGCTTGGGTATTTTGCTTGTGTAGTCCCAGCGGTATCCACACTGACTTCTCTAATTTTAGATGGCCCTTATGTTCTCCCTCCTCCCCCTGACCCTACCCAGCTCTCCTTCTAGTCCTACTGTCTCCGCCTCATCCATTCTTTTTCCTGCCCCGCCCCCCCATCAGTCTGAAGAAGGATCTCGACCCAAAACGTTGTCTATTCCTTCTCTCCATAGATGCTCCCTCACCCGCTGAGTTTCTCCAGCATTTTTTGTCTACCTTCGATTTTTCCAGCATCTGCAGATCTTTCTTAAATAGATCTAGGAGAAAGCTGAACTAGCGGGCAGCAGCACGAACGAATGAATGACCGACGGTGGCGCCCCCGGTTTTGCCGGTGGTGGAAATGGTCTTGTAAGTTATACTATGTTAATACGTTAATAATAACATCAATATTAAAGTGTTAACATAGAAAATGTCATTATAATCACGGTACAATTAGAGAAAATAGTATGGCCATTTAGCAAAATGGCAAAAAAAAGGCTGATTTAGGCACGATCGTGAAAAATACATTATCCTGGTGAAATCATTAAAAAAGGCATGACAAGGCACATGGCAAAATCCTGGCTAGTTATCAGGCTTCTGAATGCTCCTTCATGTTCTATTCACCTCTACCCATTTACGAACATTGGACTTTGTCCATGGAACTGGTGCACTACAATTTGCTATTATGTCCAGAACTATATTCTGCACTCTGTATCTTCCCCTTTGTTCTATGTATTCTACTTGATTTGAACTGGCTATATTAATGTATGGTATATCTGCTCAGTTTGGATAGCGTGCAAAACAAAGCTTTTCACAGTATCTTGGTACACGTGACAATAATAAATCCAAACCTAAATCTAAACCATATTCCTCAAAACCTTCCTAATATTTTTTTTATGATTATTATTGTACCTGCTTAACTAATTCCTCTGGAAACTTGTTCCATATACGCACATGCCTCTGTGGGGAAAGGTTGCCCCTCAAGTTCCTATTAAATCTTTCCCCTCTCGCCTTAAACCTACGTCCTCTCGTTTTTGATTCCCCCACCCTGGATCTACCGCCGGTGGTGCAATTGGTAGAGCTGCTGCATCACAGAGCCAAAGACCCTGTGCAATGACCCTTTCTATTGCCTCATGATATTACACGCCCCAGATTGTCCCTCATCTTCACGTGCTCCATGGAATAGTCCCAGCCAGTCCAACTTCTCCCTATAGCTCAGGCCCTTAATTCCTGGTAACATCCAAATAAATCTTCTCTGCATTCTTTCTAACTTAATGACACCCTTCCTGTGTTCACTCTGACCAAAACCAGAGTGAACACAATACTCACCAATCTGTTTTTAAATTTTAAAGATCAATGTGGAAGCAGGCCCTTTGGACAATTTTGTTTGGAGTGTGTAGCACCCAGAGAAAATCCATGTAGTTATGGGGTGAACGTACAAACTACATACAGACAGCACCCATAGTCAGGATCGAACCTGGGTCTCTGGGGCTGTAAGGCAGCAAATCTACCACTGCACCACCGTAACGTACAACTGTAACACAATGTCCCAACAATGTTTGAAAAACTAGTTTCTTCTGATAATTCACATCCATGACACCTTATGTGAAATCCTCTGCTCTAATGATAATACTGAGCATTAACAAATGCCCATCAAGTCAAGTCAAGTTTATTTGTCACATACACATACGAGATGTGCAGTGAAATGAAAGTGGCAATGCTCGCGGAACAACAAAACAACCAAACAAAATTATAAACACAATCATAACACACATATTATTTTACATAATAAATAATAGAAGGAAAAACGTTCTGTACAGTTAGTCCCTGGTGAGAAAGGCGTTTACCTCTGCCTCTGGGAAGAGGCCTCTGGGAAGAAACTCCTTCTCAACCTCTCCGTTCTCACTGCATTTGGCAACGGAGGCGTTTGCCTGACCGTAGCGGCTGGAACAGTCCGTTGCAGGGGTGGAAGAGGTCTCTCATGATTTTGTTTGCTCTGGAGTTTGCACTCCTGTTGTATAGTTCCTGCAGGGGGGGTGAGAGAAGTTCCCATAGTGCGTTCGGCCGAACGCCCTACTCTCTGCAGAGCCTTCACGCCCCAGATTTGCAGAGCAATTCCCGAACCAGATGGTAATGTTCCCGGACAAGATGCTTTCCACCGCCGCTGCGTAGAAGCACTGGAGGATCCTCGGAGACACTCTGAATTTCCTCAATTGCCTGAGGTGGTAAAGGCGCTGCCTTGCCTTACTCACCAGTGCTGAGGCGTGTGATGACCATGTCATATCCTCCGAGATGTGGACTCCCAGATATTTAAAACAGTTCACCCTATCCACAGGATCCCCATTTATACTCAATGGAGTGTACGTCCTCGGATGATGTGCCCTCCTAAAGTCCATGATCAGCTCCTTCGTTTTTTTGATGTTCAAGAGGAGGCTGTTCTCCTGGCACCAGAGTGCTAGATCAGCCACCTCCTCCCGGTAGGCCCTCTCATCATTGTCTGAGATCAGGCCCACCACCACAGTGTCATCAGCAAACTTAATTATTGAATTGGAGCTGAACCTAGCCACACAGTCATGTGTGTACAGGGAGTACAGTAGGGGGCTGAGGTAGTGATAGTCGATAGTCAAAGTAATGCCTTTATTTTTCAACAGTCCACAAATCAGTCCCTGGGTACTAAATGACGTTGTGAATTTCTTCTCTTTTATTCACTGCTAATGTCATGCAAGTTGAGATGAGAAAATGATCTCTCTGAAGAAACAAACCCAGCTAAATCCAGTCTGAAGAAGTGTTGTGACCTGAAATCTATTCCTTTTCTTCAGAGATGCAGTCTGACCCGCTGAGTTACTCCACCTTTTAAAGATTGTTGACCCTTCCCTCTTAATCCCACCTTCAAGACACAACCATACGATAGTAACAAGATGTTCAGTTGACTGAGAACAGCTGGGGAGAAACTGTCCCTGAATCTGGGGATATGCGTTTTCAAGAAGTACAGAAGTGTGAAAACGCATACCACCAGATTCAGGGACAGTGCAAGTCAAGTGTAGATTCTGTGCAAATCTTTCAGTCAGCTCAGCCAGGCTCCGCTTGAGTGGCAGAGCAGTCTCAGGGATCAAGAGGCTGTTCTCCTGCTCCCAATTCACATCTACAATACATATGTTCCGGTGCGACTGATTATTAGAGTGTGTCTTCTCTACCAGTTTGCCGTCTTTGTCAGTGTGTGAGATGCGAGAAATGTGCCACCAGCAACCCTGTGGCTCTAGGGGATGAATCATTGTGCAAACATTAATCAATTAGAAAGATGCAGCTAAGAAGGACGTCAGATAAAATGAAAACACATTTGCTTCAGAAGAGGAAGTAAAGCAACAGAATGATTAAATTGAGTAGAGAAGAAAAATAATAACAAAATAAAATAGTAAGATTAAATGAGAACTTACCAGTTTGAAGTTTGATCTTGATTTTATGAGGAGTTACGATGAGCGATTACGTGAAGAAGGGCCGTCCGTCTGCGTGCGCGTCAATCTTCAAAGCAGCGGTGTTAAATCACAGATAACAAAGAAGACCTGAGAATAGTAAGATTGTGAAAAACTAGAACTTCCATGTGACCTTGATAATATGAGGGTGGGAGCGGTGGGCACGTAATCCCTCATCGTAACTCCTCATAAAATCAAGATCAAACTTCAAACTGGTAAGTTCAAGTTTAAACTTACTATTTCACTTCGGAGTCACGTGAGTGATTCCGTGAAGAACCCGTTCAGCACGCATGCGCGGCATTACGTCCAGCAGAGCAACAGCGGCACAGCGGGAGTCGGGCTCTCCCGCAATGGAGGTGAAAGAATGGACCGTCAGGTAAGCTGATGTCGGTTTCCTTCACAGGTTGCCTTCTGCTGTTCAGCAGAGAAGAAAGGCTCTGCAACAAACCTGCCCCCCCTCGACTCCACGGAGGAGTGTCCGTCGGGGGGGGGGGGGGGGGGGGCAGCAACAAAACAGACCTGTCCCCGCTCGACTCCACGGAGGAGCCTACCCTCAGGGGCGGCAGCAACGGAACAGACCTGTCCCTGCTCGACTCCATGGAGGAGCGTTTCCATCGCAGGGGCAGCAACAAGGCGGTAGGATCGCTTACCCGGCGGTCCGCTACCCCAACACCGCGACCGAGCCCAGCCCCGCTAGCGCCTGAGCAGCGGGCTGGATGTAAAAGCCAAGGAAAAGGCGTCCGGCCGCTGGCTCCGATTTATCGGACGGGGATGTCTCTCCACCCAGGCGGGGGAGAGACAGCCGCCTGAGCCGCATGATTTAAATGATTTGGAGGAGGGAACCAAGTGTAATATATCAAAATTTGCGGACGATACAAAAATGGGAGGAAAAGTAGGGGATGAGGAGGATAG
Organism: Leucoraja erinaceus; assembly: GCF_028641065.1. Lineage (NCBI taxonomy): Eukaryota > Metazoa > Chordata > Chondrichthyes > Rajiformes > Rajidae > Leucoraja > Leucoraja erinaceus. The sequence goes on from NC_073388.1 coordinate 39,244,283, forward strand.
GAAGAGTCTGCAAAAGGATATAGATAAGCTAGGTGAGTGGGCAACAACTTGGCAGATGAAATTTAATACTAATAAATGTGAAGTCATTCACTTTGGGAAAAAAAATGATAGGGCAAGTTATTTTCTAAATGAGGAGGAGCTGCGTTGTAATGCAACGCAAAGGGATCTAGGGGTATTAGTACATGAATCACTGAAAGTTAGTATGCAGGTGCAGCAAGCAATTAGGAAGGCCAATGGAGTTTTGGCCTTTATTGCTAGGGGGATTGAGTATAAAAACACGGAGGTCTTGCTGCAGCTGTACACAGTATTAGTGAGACCACATTTGGAATACTGTGTACAGTTCTGGGGTCCATACTTAAGAAAGGATGTACTAGCCCTGGAGGCAGTGCAGCGAAGGTTTACAAGATTAATTCCTGCAATGAGGGGATTGACATATGAGGAAAGGTTAAGTAGGCTGGAACTCTACTCTTTGGAGTTTAGAAGAATGAGAGGCGATCTCATTGAAACATAAGATCGTGAGGGGCCTTCATCGGGTGGATGCACCGAGGATGTTCCCAATGATCGGGGAAACTAGAACTAGGGGACATAGTTGCAGAATAAGGGGGGGCTCTTTTAAAACTGAGATGAGGAAGAACTTCTTCACCCAGAGGGTGGTTAATTTATGGAATTCACTGCCCCAGGGAGCAGTGGAAGCAGAAACTTTAAATATATTTAAGACTAAAATAGATGTTTTTTTAGCTGCCAAGGGGATAAGGGGCTACGGGGAGAGGGCAGGGATATGGACCTAGGTATGGTTGGTATAGTAAGACCTGAGTGATCTCCTGGACAAGTGTCGATCGCCTGGATTGGGGTCGGAGAGGAATTTCCCGTTTTTTTTTCCCAAATTGGACCTGGGTTTTTATCCGGTTTTTTGCCTCCCCCAGGAGATCACGAGGTTCTTGGGGTGGAGAGGGGTGATAGAGGTATAAAGGGGAGGGTAGTGTCTTGTGTTCTGTGTCTTGTGTCTACTGTTTGTGGTAAGTGTGTCTGTTTAGTGTTCAGCCATGAGCGAATGGCGGTGCGGGCTCGACGGACCTGGTGGTCTACTCTCGCACCTACTTTCTATGTTTCTATGTTTCTATGGAGTGGCTCTTGGAGCAGGAGCTCCAGCGAGGTGCACCCCAGGAGGGGCGCTCTCGCAGAGGAGGTCAGGCTCTCCCTCCACAGTGCCTTGTGCACTGTCCATTACTTCCTCCTTTCCAGAGGATAGCTTTGGTGACCAGGACTGGGCTGGTCAAGAACAGGGGCAATGGCTGAAGATCTCGGGAGTATGCAAGGGGTGCAGGAACAGGAAGAGCTGCTAGATCTGGTGTGTGGTGGACAGCTACGTGGAAACCCCATGTGCAGGAGGCGTTAAAAGCCAGACAACAGCCATCACATCGTCTTTTCCTCGTTCCATGGACAATTACGGAGATGACCACAACCTTCATAAACAAGTCATAAGACCCCAGCCACTGAGCCAGACCCACTGCTCTGTGGCAAAACGCATATGAAGGACATGCAAGAGGTTTTACAAAACTTTCGGCTCATGAGGGCAGGGCCGGTACAAGTAACCAAAAACAGTAATTCCTACGCAGCAGCACCCCATCGCATCCATCAGTCAACGTCTACCATATCGGACTGATGAAAGCTCGGGGTCCGCATCTATCACCGAAAGTCTTATTTAGACCAGGACCCAGAGCGGACCCCATGGAAAATGTGCCACCCCCAACGTCACCGCCACGTCAGACGCCATGCAACACTCGTTGGACCGGCAGGAAACAGAAGAATACCCATAACCATGGTGGTAGGTGGGTCTGGTTCCTACCAGTATATAGAGCATACTAACACATGGGAGTCTATCACGAGTGATCAGTATATACTCAATGGCATTAGTGAATACAATTCATACTAGAAAAATTGCCACCAGGTCAACATTCACCCCAGAGGGTATTTTTCCTCTCTCCATTAAAGAAACAAGAGGGACAAGCTGAACTGGTGAGACTAATTACAAAGGGTGTCATGGGGAAACCTGAACCCTTGCAATTCGTATCAAATATATTCACTAAACACTAAAAAGATGGCGGATGTCGCATCATCATTGACTTAACTTCACTAAATATGTTTGTTAAGTATATACATTTCAAAATGGAACCGGTTGTTACTGCCAAACAACTAAATTCCAAAGGATCCTTCATGGCAAGCATTCATCTTAAAGATGTTTACCATTTAGGATCATCGCAGATACCTGAAATTTAACTGGATGGGGAAGCTATAGCAGTTTAAAGCGTTACCCAATGGGCTTCACAATTAATTCAGTCTACGTGACTGTAACATTGCCAAGAGACAACATAGTTGAATTGGCACAAACATACAACAATTTAATGGTCAACAAACTACCAACTACCAACATTGGGATAAAGGTAGCAGCATTTTCAGCTACATAATTCGGACCTTTGTACCAAAAACGACATACAGCTCATTATGATCGTTTCATGAAGTTACCCACTGAAGTAATATCAGAACTACAGTGGTGGGCAAAAACGTTTGACATAATTTCAGCCTATTATCATCACTAACCCTACGTCAGTTATCCAAACAGATGCCAGTGCTCAAGACTGGGGAGCACCTAACTCTATATCCAGCACAAGAAGTAGATGGACTAACCCAGAATCATCGTTACCACTTACACTGGGCATTAATTATCTAGAGATGTTTGGGTGACTTTTTACATTTTAAAAGCATATGCATAAATATGCATCACTTGCATGTACGGTTATAAATAGATAATACTACGGTGGTGGCCTACATTAAACATATGGGCGGCATAAAATCGGTATCATGCGACAAGTTGGTCAATACAAAGACATATTTGGCTATCAGTAACTTACCTACCAGGTAAGCTAAATACAGTGGCAGGCACCAGATCACGTAAATTTAATGACAACATCGAATGGATGTTACAACCCCAAAAATATATATTTTTCACAAGTTATCAAGCAATATGGCATGCTAGATATTGATTTATTTGCATCTAGACTAAATCACCAGGTACCTATGTATGTCCCTTGGGAACCAGACCCTGAGGCAGCAGCGGTAGATGCGTTCGTGCTGCATTGGGGAAATTTTTCTTATATTCATTTCCTCCCTTCTGCCTCATCAGTTGGGGGCTACGCACAGTACAAATGGACTCTGCTTCAGGTATTTTGATAGTACCCGAATGGCCTACACAGCCATGGTTCCCAATACTCCATGACATGTTTGTTGGAACTCCGATGGTATTCCCCAGTGACCCAGAGTTATTAACACCCAGTGTCGGGCACAAGCCACCCGTGCCATGAGAAAATCAAACTCCTGGGTTGCAGATGCTGCACAAACTACTTCTGGGACTGGGATTATCATAACAAACCGTCGACCCCATGTCAGCATCCCTCTGAACATCCACTAAAAAACAGCACTTGTCCAACATCAAAAAATGGGAGAAGTACTGCTTGGATACAGGGACCACCTACTCAACTGCTAGCCAACGTACTGGAATTCCTGGCGAACCTTCACCACGATGAAGGACTTCAGCTACAGAGCCATCAACACAGCTAGAATTGCCCTGCCTGTCTATTTAAAACCAGCTTCAGGACAACAGGCCATGGGGTCCCACCAGCTGGTGGTCAAACTAATGAAGGGTATTTACAACTCTAACCCCTAGACCAAGGTACATGCATATATGGGATGTCAGTGTGGTCCTGACATACCTCAGGGGATGCCCACCAGCCAGATGCCTCAACCTGAAACCATCTATGCTCAAAACATTCATGTTGATGGCACTTGTAGCTGCACAGAGGGTCCAGTCACTACACCTATTGCGACTGGACACCATGCTCATAGCTCCAGACCAGATCTCTGTCATTATCCAGGGAATGATCAGACAGAGCAGACCAGGGACACCTAATCCAGTCGTGGAATTCCGGGCTTACCCACCAGAAACACGGTTATGTGCCATGACCCTATTATCCTACATAGACACAACCAAAATATTCGAGGGAGATGAAAAGCCTTGTGGGTCAGTTATGGTCGGGTGACGAGATTTCGAGATGGCTAAAGCAGGTGCTAAAAGCTTCTGGGATAAAAACTAACATGTACAAAGTTCATTCCACCAGGGCAGCATCCACGTTGACAGCTAAAAGAATGGACGTGCCTATAAACCACATCCTGGCTACAGCAGGATGGTGGGGGGAAAGACCATTCTGAAATTTTATAATAAGCCGTTGGCAAAACCTGTTTTATTTGCAGGAAAGATTTTACAGACTGCAAATATTTAATTTAAGCCCAGGGGAACAATTTAATTTCTTTGTTGTTATTGTTAAAAAATACCATTGTGTTTTTCTACAAACAGATTCATTGGTTGATTACGATAACACACTTCCTCCCTCAAAGACTTCGGCAGTGATGTAGTGATAACTGTTACACGGTTTGAAATCACAGAGCTTTGAAATCTTCACGGAATCACTCACGTGACTCCGAAGTAAAATAGTAAGATTAAACGAGAACTTATCAGTTTGAAGTTTGATCTGTATTTTATGAGGAGTTACGATGAGGGATTATGTGCCCTCCGCTCCCACCCTCAATAATATGGGTCAAATTCATAAACTGATGTCTCCTTTTCTTTACTATGTTTACTTCAATAACTGTCTATCTGTGATTCCACAACGCTACTTTGAAGTATGCCGCGCATGCGTGCTGAACGGGTTCTTCACATAATCCCTCATTGTAACTCCTCATAAAATACAGATCAAACTTCAAACTGGTAAGTTCTCGTATAATCTTACTATTTTACTTCGGAGTCACGTGACTACGTGAAGATTTCAAAGCTCTGTGATTTTACGCCGGTTACGAATCCAGGCGTCACACACTGAATGGATTGACCATGGATGCGTGTAATAATTAAAGCATTCAGACATTACGTAGTTAAGTAAAGACACTAATTCTTTAAATGAAAGAAAAGGTTTTAAACACTAGTTACCCCTCCCAACCTTGGGGGTAAACTAAGGGACAGAACTTAAAATGGTACGTGCAAACATCCCCAGTCCGGTTATAGGTTTGTTATAAAACCGGTGCACCGTTATTTCATTTGTCCATCCTGCAGCCACTAGGATGTCGTCAAGAGGCATGTCCATAGCTCTTGCTGCCGACGTAGATGCAGCCCTGGTGGAGTGAGGTTTAACCATATAAATGTTCACTCTGTTACCGCCATTACCTCTTTGACCATCTGGAGATGGTTTGAGTTGACACCTTCTGGTGTGGTTTTTTTATGGCTGATGAGGACCGATTGTTCTGAGCCTCTGAGGTTCTCCGTAACTATCAGATAGTGGTGTTCGTATGTTACCACACACACAACCGTAGGTCCGCTGGATATGCCAAGAACTGGATCTCCATCCCTGGCATTCCTGGCCTGCTATGTTTTATCAGGTTCCTGATTACGAATGTTATGTTGTTCATATTGGTGGTCATGTGGTCCAACCATAGCTTTTGCAGTGTCTGGACTCTTTGTCAGCATACCACCTTCAGGGTTAGTTATAGGCAGTCCCCACTGTTAAAGTAGGGTTAGTACCACGCCCACATCCCATGTGTCCGTGTACCTTGGTCTTAGAGGTATTAAATTGTAAATTCCCTTCATGAATTTTGTTGTAAAGGGGTGCGTTCCTATCGACCCGTGCCCTGCTTCCAGCATCAGATAGGAGGAGAGTGCGCCTCTGGCACTAGAGATTGCACTATAACTTTGTTTATAGTTATGGTACAGAGTTGATAGGAAATCCAAGACATCTGTTATCCAAACTGTGTTGTATTTGTTCAGACAGTCCTATGCCTTGGAATGGCCTCCTCAGAATCTGCAAACCAACAAGTTAATACGTTTGTGTAGTGGATGATTACTCCCTGTAACTGGGTTCACTCGGAGGTCCCTACTCTTGGGTACAGCCATAACTGGCTGGACTATAGTTCCCAAAATTTTTGGGAACCAGGCTTGAGTAGGCCCATCTGGCACTACCAATATGCCTGTGGCTTAGTCTTGCTTGATTTTGGTCAAGCATCGGTTTGTGAGACAAATATGCGGAAAGCATACATAAACATTCCTCCCCAATTGAGGGAGAAAGCATCCACTGCCTTTGCTCCTGGATCCTGCTTGCAGAACACATATCTGGGTAACTGATGGTTTAGTCTAGATGCAAACAGATCAATATCTGGTATGCCAAATCGTGTAGTTATTTAGTTAAATACTGCCTGATTCAACATCCATTCTGTGTTGTTATTAAACATTCGTGATCCAGTATCTGTCGCCGTGTTATATCTACCTCGTAGATTTCCCAAATATTCCTCTTGATACACCAGTGCCAAATGAGGTTCGACAATCTGTCGTAAGATACAGATTTTACACCACCCTTGTTAATGGATATGTGCCACCGCAGTGGTGTTATCAATCTGAATTTGAACAAGCACCAGTTGCATATTGCTACAGAAAACCTTGAGTCCAAATTGTGCCCCCAGTAATTCTGGGTAATTGATTCATGTGTTGGGGAATTACAGACTCCTGCTCATTCCATCTGCCCCCACAGCTCTAGACTGTGTTTGTGGCTCCCCATCCTTAGCCGCTTGCATAGGTCTGAAGAACCCTCGATGGCTTTCGAGCAAAATTTACCTTGAGCTTTCTCACGTTCGTTATCCACCATAGTTATTCAACAATGGCCTCTGCTGGCAATCCATAGTTTTGCCAATTTGGCCTGCATGGAATCTGAGTGTTCGTTCCTTTGTTCGCTTTAATTTCTGGTAATGCAAAGGCCCATACGTACTGCTGGAAATGCAGCTAATATTTGCCAATTACACTCGCTGTTTGCCTGATAGATGGCTAGTATTTGACTATCAGGTCATAGCAGGCTTGATTAATATAGTCGTTTGCCCCTAGGCAAAGTCACCAACATATTTACTGTTTTTGATAGTAAATTCTAGGTAATCAATTACCATTGTAGGTGTCAATTTTGATTTAACTGGATGGATGAGGTAACCAGTTCTATCAAACAGGGTTTTGGTTTGCTTTGACTGATGCTTCTGCCAATTCTTGGTGACTCCAAAATGAAATTGTCTAAATATGCCATTACTATGTGGTTCTGAGACCTTTGTAGACCCAGAATTGGTTTCCGTAGTATAGTCAATAGTCTAGGAGCTGATGTCAACCCATTTGGCAGATCCATGCCATCCATTAAACTTCAAATATCTCCTGTTCTTAGTGAATAGACACCGAATAGTATGCATCTTTGAGGTTGATGCATGCCATATGACCATTTTATAGGAAGCTCCTATAAAACAGTTGTTAGACCGCAACAAAATTGCTGTTCTGTAAGTCTATACTGCACATATGAGTTAAACCTGGATGAAGTGACATCCTCCATTTGTCACATGTCCTGAATGGCAATGCTGCCCAAAATACTGGGCCTGCCTCGAAGACAACTCCGGTCCGAGTTCCAAGTCTGCTTGGAACCTATGTATGTTGTGCAGTAAAAATAATCACATGTTATTATCTGTTTTTTAAAACCCAGTTCTGAAAATTCATGTTATTGTCATTTTGAACAAAAACACAAGAGTAAATTACCAACATGTAACTGGTCCACAATCCCTTGTTTCAGTAAACCCAGACCCACCTACCTCCATGGCTACCGGTGGTCTTGTGGTAAGCCCAAAGGCCCCTGATGCGGGTTCCTTTTCTCTCCTTGATTGGGAGTATGACTGGTAGGGAGTGTGGATTCCATGTTTCTCCTGACCTCTGCTTGGGTCTGGTCTGAAAACCTCATCATACTGAGCCTGCCTTGTAGGACAATTCTGGCCATAATTCTGAACCTTGAAAGACAACTCTGATCATATTTCCGTGCCCAGCTTTCAAGCTACCACCGGATTCAGTGAACCGCTTATCCCCTATGGAGATGTGGGGTGTGTTGTCGTCTACTGATGAAGCTTTGCTTGTCGTTGGTACCTTGATTGGTCCGACAGCTTTTGCTTCCTTCTTCTGGTCTTACCTGAAGAGAGGATTCGGCGGCTGATAGTGCTCCCTTGCCGGCATTGTAGCGTGCGGATATTCTGCCAACTGCTGGCTCTTGAGGCCATATGCATGTGCTCCAGCATGTTCATACTTTAAATTCGAGATCAGTTACCTACTGATCACTCACACTCCCCTCCACTGAGAGTGAGATTTGTGGGCAGCCCTGAAAACAGGTGCTGCCGCAGGCCCCTGAGGATACCTGTGCTGACATGGCCCTTCCAGTGGACCTAAATGAGGTTCTAGCTTTGGGTCAGACTGAAACGGACCATGAATGCTCCTCTCCTCAGAGCAGGAGACATTTGTGCAGCCCTGAAACAGGTGCTGCTGCCTGCGGGTTCTCCATAATACCCGAGCTGTCAATTAGCTAGATCTCCATCCAGGGAAGCACCCAGTGGAACCTGGATGATTGCAGAAGTGCTTATTTTCTGTTGTTTGTATGGAAGCTTATTATTCCTTTTATGTAAAGCACTTTGGTGTAAATGCAAGTTGACTTGAACAGTGCAATATACGTAAAACTTACTTACTTACTTCCTTTCTTCTGCTTGTCCCTGGGAAGGTTTCCCCCCCTCTTCTTTTGTACTCTGATTCAGAGTGGTTTCTTCCATATGTAGTTCCCCCTCCAATGGGGAAGACATTGGGCTGCCCCATGTGCGAGGCTCCCGGCACCGGCACTGCTGTAGGCCGTGCTGATACTGCTCCCTCCTTCGGAGCAGATCATTGTTGGAGCAACTTCTCCATAAATTGCTCCATGTGGGAGAAGTCGTCCTCAGACGCTCTCCATTGAGGGAGGGTATCCCTCTTCCCCGGACTCATCTGAGTCAACGGGCTTGTTAGACTTGCGGGTGGTATTACGTCCCGCAGGACCACCATGGAGCTCCTGCTCCCGCACAAAGTCTCCTGCCGATTCTGCTGTCGGCGCTAATGTCGGGAACAAGACCGTCGCCCACTACTTGGAATGCTGCGGACTTCGGCAGCCGACATCCCCGCGGGCTGTCTCCTCGACATCTGGGCTCTGAAACTACAAAAAAGCTTCAAGCCCGAAAGTACGCAGGTAAGTAGTTCAACTTTCCTTACCTGCCTATCCCGATGGCTGGGAGGACACAGTGCCTGCCAGTCCATCGTGCGCGTTGCGTTCAGACGTAATGACGTGCACGCAGACTGACGGCCCTTCTTCACGTAGTCATTCACGTGACTCCGAAGTAAAATTATTATTTTAGCATTTTGATGAACTGTCAAATGCCTGTAGGAAAAAGTTTAAAGAAGTGATGTATTTCTAACAAATATGTAAAATGCACCTATATAAGGCCATTCATGTTCATTTTCAAATATCCTCAAAACACTTCACAGCAAACACATTTTATTTGAAATGTTCTTTATTCTGTATGGCTGGAAATACAGCAGCTGATTTGCTGTCAACAATATTGCAGAAGTACATAATATTACCGGAGTGTGGTAATCAGGTTTTGTAAACGTTCAATATTTGACAAGGTTATAAACTCCTTTAGAAAAATTCACTTGCAAGATCGTTGATATACTCCGGAGAGATTATAGAATAGCCCTGCTTGACCCCTTGTCAGGAATAACACCTCCAACCTCTCAGACGCATTGGAATGAAAAGTAACTCGAGGGCGGCACAGTGCTGGAGATCTAGGTTCAATCCTGACTACAGGTGCTGTTTGTACAGAGTTTGTACATTCTCCCTATGACCACTTGGGTTTTCTCCAGCTGCTCTGGTTTCCTCCCACACGACAAAGATGTACAGGTTTGTAGGTTAATTGGCTTTGGTAAAAATTGCAAAATTGTCCCTAGTGAGTAGGAATAATGTTAGGGTACGGGGTGATCACTAGTCAGAAAAACATGGTGGGCTGAAAAGCCTGTTATATTTGTGCATGGTATAACGGAACTGTTTGAATAGCATGCAAAAATGCTTTTCAATATACCTCAGTATAGGCGACGATAATAAGCCTATACCTAAGTGACATCCACAACAGCAGCACAGTGGCGCAATGGTAGAATTGCTGCCTTACAGCGCCACTAGTCTGTAGGACAATGCTAGTGGACGGCTGGTCGGCATGGACTCGGTGAGCCGAAGGACCTGTTTCTGTGCTGTATCCGAAAACTAAAAATTAAAACAAAGATATCAGTTGTGTCAAAGTCTATCTGCCAGTACTGTCCAAATACCTTTTAAATGTTGTTATTGAACTTGCCTCAACTACCTCCTCTGGCAGCTTGTTCCATATATCCATCATCCTCCGTGTGAAAATGTTGCCCCTCAGGTTCCTACTAACTCTTTCACAGGATTCTCAATGGAACCCTGTGCCCTCTGGTGTTTGATTCCGCTACTCTGGGTAAAAATCTCTGTATGTTCACCTTAATTATTCCCTTCATGATCTTATACACCTGTAAAAGATCATCCCTCAGCCTTCTGTGCTCCAAAAGGTAAACTCCTAGCCTGCTCAACGTCTCCCTATAGCTCAGGCCCTCGAGTCCTGGGTACATTCTCATAAATCTTCTCTGCACTCTTTCTACTTTCTAAGGTTTCAAAGGTTTTAAAAGTTTCAAAGGTCTTTTATTGTCACGTGTACCAATTAAGGTATAGTGATATGTGAAATACCATAGAGCCATACTAAAAAACCAACGAGACATACAACTACATAAAAGTTAACATAAATATCCACCACAGCGGATTCCCCACATTCTTCACTGTGATGTAAGGCAATAAAGTCTAATCTTCTTCCCTCATTTTTCTCCCGCGGTTGAAGAACCATCCATCGGGGCGATCAAAGCTCCCAAAGCCGGTGGTCGAAGCCCCCGCGTCGGGGCAATCGATGCTCCCTCGTCGGGGCGATCGAAGCCCCCGCGTCAGGGCGATCGAATCTCCAGCGTCGGGGCGATCGAATCTCCCGTGTCGGGGCGAATCTCCAGCGTCGGGGCGATCGAATCTCCCGCGTCGGGGCGATCGAATCTCCCGTGTCGGGGCGGTCGAATCTCCCGTGTCGGGGCGATCGAATCTCCCGCGTCGGGGCGGTCGAATCTCCAGCGTCGGGGCGATCGAATCTCCCGCGTCGTCGGGGCGGTCGAATCTCCCGTGTCGGGGCGATCGAATCTCCCGTGTCGGGGCGATCGAATCTCCCGTGTCGGGGCGGTCGAATCTCCAGCGTCGGGGCGGTCGAAGCCCCCGCGTCGGGGCGATCGAATCTCCCGCGTCGGGGCGGTCAAAGTTCCTGCAGCTTCGAGTTTCCGAAGTCGGTCTCTGACCAGAGACCGCGAGCTCCACAATGTTAAAGTCTGCAAGCACCCGTGGTTGGAGCTCAGAGGTCGATCCCTGGCAAAGGGAAAGCGGGCTCCATGATGGTAAGCCCGCAGTGGAGCTCTCGAAGTTGGTCCACAGCAAAGGCTGTGAACTCTTCAAAGTTAGGCCACAGTGAGGACGGAGATACGATACATCGAAGTAAGAGATTCGAAAACGTTTTTCTCCAAACCCCCTTTCCACCCCCCACATAAAACAAGCTAAATAACACTAAAAACATACATTCAACACATACTAAAAAAAACAACCAAAAAGGAAGGGACAGACAAACTGTTGGCGAGGCACCCAGTGGAAGTTTAACCACATCCTCCCTATAGCAGGGTCACCATAACGGAACACAATTCTCCAAGTGCAGCCTCACCAACAAAATGTCAGTGCTTGTATTAATCTTGAAGTTAACTTTAAACTAATCAATCACTAATTTGCATCATTTACCGTTCAACGTCCCATTGAACTCTACAGAACATTGTAATTTTAAAAGTGGACGATATTATAATATCCTTCAATTTCTTGCACCACCTGCTGATAATCCTGAAAGGAATGTTTTTTATTTAATCTACTGTGCAATAAATAAAGACAAGTAAAAATTTAAACTCATTTTTCGATATAAATATTTACATAGACATCTTGTTCATCCATGGTAAATTAACCTGAGGAATCTTTCCATAAACAAGCCATCATTTATTAATTCTCAGATGTAGCTTAGCCAAAATCATAAAACGTCATCATTGCTGCCTCCTGTGATTTATTTTGCATCATGCAGTTATAGAAGAGGTGGCAAAGCATAAATCACAGCTTAATGCAGTGGGCTTTCTATAACCTTGCATTAATGATTGCATTGCACCACAGGAATGATGCAGGGATGCTGCCAAATACAGGATATTGGAGGAGGAAGAGGTTTTGTATCAAAGCAAGAATAGAAGACAGAAAGATTCAATTAACAGTAGCGCTGCACTCACTGCCGATCATATCTCAAACGCTGCTGCAAGTTTTACAAATCACAGGGCTCCACAAATATGTTTGCTGACAGTCAGACCAATACTGGGGTTCCAGATTGCTCATTTCTAAGGTCCAGAGTATTGTCAATTAAACAGACACAAAAGCCAAGTGACTCTGCGGGTCAGACAGCAGCTCTGGAGAAAAGGAATAGGTGACATTACAGGTCCAGCTCCTTCTTCATATCTAAAAAGTCATCCATTCCTTTTCTCCAGAGATGCTGTCTGACCCGTTGAGTCACTCCAGCTTTTTGTGTCTATCTTCAGTTTAAATCAGCATCTGCAGTTCCTGCACAGTGTTGTCAATTAGTTAGAGATGCAGCATGGAAACAGGCCCTTCTGCCCATCAAGTCCATGCCAACCATCGATCACCCGTTCACACTGGTTCTAGGTTATTCCACTTTCTCATCCACTCCCTACACACTAGGGGGGCAATTTACAGAGGCCAATTGACCTACAAACCCACTCCGTTAAGTAACATTTTATTAGTTGATGGGGGCACTTTATTTTTTATGGCCAATAGCAGGAGGATGGGGCTGGGGCTTGTAGAGGTGTGAGATCAGATGAGAACACAGAGTAAATGATCCAGCCAGGTAGAGTTGTGAATGAAACAAGTCTGTGTTATGCATTGCTGAAGCTTGTTCTTAATTGATTGATTGAAAGATACAGCATGGAAACAGGCCCTTCAGCCAACCTATTCCACGTCGACCATTGATCACACGTTCACACTAGTTTTATGTTCTGCCACTTTTGCATCCAGTACCTGCTCAGAGAGTAAATTTTACAGAAGCCAAACCCTGCATATCTTTGGGATGTCCGAGGAAAACGGGGCACCTGGTTGAAACCTACATAGTGACAGGGAGAACGTGCAAACTCCACAGAGGCAGCACCCATAGTCAGAATCAAATCCAGGTCTCTGGCACTGTAATGGGCCTGTCCCACTTAGGCAACTTTTTGGGCGATTACAAGAGACTATGCGGTCGCCACATGGTCATCACATGTACACAGGTGGTTGCCAGGGAGTCGCCTTCATGGTCGTGAGTAGTTCCCGTATTCTGGGAACTAGTGGCAGCTTCATTCTGGTCGCAGCTGATTTTTCAAAATGTTGAAAAATTAGCGGCGGCCAGAATGAAGCCGCCATGGAGAGTAGCAAGAATTCTCGTGCAGTGGTAGTGGATCTCCAGGAGGTCATAGGTTGTCATAGGTTCTCGTAAATTGTAGCCAGTGCTGACCAGTGAATTTCATTGGGTCATTGGGAAAAAAACCCATAAACAGTAGTTTTCAGAACCAAGGATAACCGATTGGTAATGTTAATGTCCTCCGAGGTTCACAGCCGTATATCTCTGGCTTCTTCAAAGTTGTCTTCACTCCTTCTCCCCACCCTGTCTCCCCCTTCTACCCCCTTCTTCCCCCTCTCTCCCCCCTCTCTCCCCCTCTCTCCCCCCTCTCTCCCCCCCCCCCCCCCTCCCTCCCCTCTTTAAAGGACGTGACCTTTCCCATACACTGTGCTTTCACCGTCTTAATTACAGCACCAACCTTCCTGTTCATCGCAGTGTGTGCATCATTCATCTGCATCACATTGGCTTTGCACCGTGTGAATTTCACTCATACAGCGCTCTCCCCACTTGCCCTGTCCCCTGCCTGCATAAATGGCTGGTAAAGGAAGCGATGTGTGTATGTGTGTGTGTGTGTTCCACTCTGATAGTCTCCGATCCGGTCGCCAACTTTTCAGCGACCTGCTACGACAGTCGCCTGAAAAATTGCCTAAGTGGGACAGGCCCATAAGGCAGCAACTTTACTGCTGCGCCATGTGCCGGTTTTGTGGATATCTCTTTGGTTTAGGTTTATTATTGTCACATGTACCGAGATACATTGAAAAGCTTTGTTTTTCATGCCATCCAAACAGATCAGATATACTATACATAGATACGATATACATAGATACATAAATACAATCAAGTCAAACTCAAGTACAATAGATAGAGCAAAGGGGAAGATACAGAGTGCAAAATTTAGTTCTCAGCATTGTAGCATATCAGTTCCAGCGACAAAGCCCAATGTCCACAATGGGGTAAAGGGAGAACGTGCAAGTTCCACACAGACAGCAACTGACATGAGAATCGAACCCGGGTCTCTGGTGCTGTGAGTCAGCAGCTCTACCAGCTGTGTCACTGTGCCCGCAGTCCTCAATGTCAATCCACCGAGAACCATGCACAGAGGAATAGAAGGGGGAGCAAGTATATTCACCAATGCACAGGCAAGTGTAGAGTTGTTGGTCAAGGTCAAAGTACTGAGGATAAATACCAGTAGGAAAATATTGTTGATCTGGGGGCATTGGCTGTAAGTTCAGGCAGTGAAACCTTGAGCTACTGTGTGTTTTTGTTAGAAGCATTGAGTGTTATCGTGTTATTTTTTACAATAATGGATGATCTTCGTAAAGAGGAACAACACCAGTAAATCTTGCAAGACAAACTATTGGGAGCAGGCAATAACTCACCATTTCTTCGCATTCAAAGTCGCTACCAGAAGCAGCTGTTACATTTATAAATTACTCAAATCAGCAGTTAACCCATTTCCTGGTCTTTTCCGTCTGTTCAATGCCGCTATCAGTTCCTGACTTAATTTGAGTACGGTCGTTCAAGAATAAAAAAAATCAGTAAACAAGAGAGAGGTCATTCAGTCCCTCTATCCACATCCATCATTTAGTTAGATCAGAATGGTTCAATACAAAGCATCCAATACAGTCAATTGCAGTATTCTTTGGACCATTGATTTAGAGGGATCTTGGGGTACAAGTCCATAGCTCCCTGAGAGTGGCAAGCAAGGAGTATGGGTGGCACGGTGGGACAGCGGTGGAGTTGCTGCCTTACAACGGCAGAGACCCGTGTTCAATCCTGACTATGGGTGGTGTTTTTACGGAGTTTGTATATTCTTCCTTTGACTGCGTGGGTTTTCTCCGGATGCTCCAGTTTCCTCCCACATTGCAAAGACGCACAGGTTTGTAAATTAATCGGCTTCTTTTAGTTGCTTTTAGGCGACGCAGCTTTTCGGTTCGTTGGCTTTTAGGCATCCCGCCCTTTTGGTTAGTTTGTATTTAGGCGTCCCATCCTTTCGGTTAGTAGGCGTTTCGGCTTCGGACTCTTTCGGTTTATTGCCGTTTCAGCCTCCTTTCCATTCGGTTCTTTGGGTTCGACTTTGTTTCGGCTTCTTGTCTGTACTACAGGGAATAACGTTATTTTGTTTTTCAGCTCTTCAAACAGTAATCATCTTACCACGGGGGACAGTGGTGCAGTGGTAGAGTTGCTGCATTTCAGCGCTTGCAATGCCAGAGACCCAGGTTTGTGACATGCGAGGGTTTTCTCCTAGAACTTCGGTTTTCTCCCACACTCCAAAGACGTGCAGGTTTGTAGGTTAATTGGCTTGGTATAAATGTAAAAAATTGTCCCTACTGTAGGATAGAGTAAATGTGCGGGGATCGCTGGTCGGTGTGGACTCAGTGGGCCGAAGGGCTTGTTTCTGCGCTCTATCTCATAACTAAACTAAACTAAGCTCGTTCACAATAGATTTTATTTTGAGTCTGTCTCTTCCAAGAAATGCAGTGGAAATTGAATCATTCTGCCTGAGCCCTGTGTGATGCAGATACTATGTTCAGAACAAGCTGGGAGCGTTTATTCTGCCCTTTAACTCACCTACCTTATGGCTATTGGTGGAGGAAGCTCTGCTTTGGATGTTTCTGTCTCTCGCTTTGAACCTATAGATGTCATCTTCCTTCCTAATAATTCAGCACGTTAATTAAAATTCCATACTGGAGGGATTTCAATAAAAGAACTCCAGTTGCCTTGGGTTGAAGCAGCGTTGCACTATGGGTTTTTACCAGCTCTTGATCATAGATCAGAATAACATGCATTTATTCTCTTTCTGTTTTGATCTCCCAGCTCCCCTGTTATGCACCCCTTCCTAGACATGAGACATCAAGCAACCTTCTCCGGTGCCCTGCCTGTGATGTCCGATTCTGCGGAATATCAAAGCAGTGGTGAGGTGGGCAGTCACAAGGTGCATGATTCAGACCTCCCGACTCAGTCTGGGTTTCCAAGGCACCTGCTTTGAACTCTGCATCCATGATCTGAGTGCTTATGGAAGCTCCTTGGGATCGAAAACACAACTTGCACTGTTCTATTCCAAAGCTTAGAAGAAGGCCATTTGGCCCATTGCATCCTTGCTCCACCTTTGAAAGAGATCTCGAATTAGTCCCACTCTTTTTCTCTGTTCCTTTATTTTAGTTTAGAGGTACAGCATTAAAACAGGCCCTTTGGCCCACTGAGTCCATGCTGACCATTGATTACCTGTTCACACTGGTTCTATGTTACCCCACTTTCTCATCTGCTCCCTGCACACTAGGAGGCAATTTACAGAGTCCAATTAACCTACAACCCTGCATGTCTTTAGGACGTGGGAGGTAACGGGAACACTCATAGGAAACCCATGTGGTCACATGAAGAACGTGTAAACTCCACACGGACAGCACCCGAGTTCAGGATTGAATCCGGGTCTCTTGCACTGCGAGGCAGCAGCTCCTCTCACTGTGCCACTGTGCCGTCCTGGTCACTGCCTTCATCCTTCATGCATCTGCCTTCATCCTTCCAGAGGACCTGTTGGCAATGACCCGATCCCGAGAAATAAGAAGAAAAAATGAAGTTACATTTATTAATCTGCAGTTATGGGATCTCACCCCAATAATTTTTGAGCAAGGGTATAACATATACAATATATTGCAGGTCCCAGGCCATCATCCTTGAATCTGTAGATGTTTGCAAGATTATGACCAAGCCCTCTGTGAAATGTAAACCTAATACGGGCAAAGAGGACTAGTGTGGATGGGCAAAAGTGATGGCACCAATGTTGGTGGGCTGAAGTAAATTATCCTCTAGGTTTCCTGTTAGCCCTGTTTCTCCTCTCCTTGTTCACCTTCCCATGGCTACACCCTTCAAAATAAGAGCAAGAATATTATCCAAAACATACAACAAGTGCATTTAAAGCATTGGTTTGACTTTAATTGAACGATACGGCATGTTAACAGGCCCTTCGTCCCACCGTCCATGCCAACCATTGATCACCCATAGATTCAGAGATGCATAGTCAAACATCGTGGAAACAGGCCTTTCGGCCCTATGCCGATCAACATGCACCATCTACACGTCCCACCTGTCTGCGTTTGGCCTATATTCCTCTAAACCTATCCTATCCACATACCTGTCCAAATGTCTCTTAACTATTATGATAGTAGCTGCCTCAACTACCTCCCATTCACATTAGATCTATGTTATCCCACTTTCTCATCCATTCCCTACATTTCAGGGGCAATTTATAGAGTGACAATTAACCTGAAAACCCGCATGTCTTTGAGATGTGGGAGGAAACTGGAGGACCTGGAAGAAGCCCATGCGTTCACAGGGAGAACGTGCAAACTCCACACAGACAGCACCCGAGGACATGATCGAACCTGGATGTCTGGCACTCTGGGGCGGCAGCCCTACCAGCTGTGCCACTCTTGGGAAGGAGGAATCAAAATTGCTGGCTTCCAGCATGGATATCAGCGATAAATGTTATTCTGGTGAGATCTGCTTTGTTGGTGAACAATTCCTTCAATAACCTGAAGTGTCATTTAGGTGAACACTGCAAGGAGCTCTCAGACAGAACGCGAGGATCAAACCCGGCTCTCTCACCTACGCCACTATGCCACTTAACTTTAACTTACAGTCAAAGAGTCAGAGAGTCATAGAGTTGTAGAGCGTGGACACAAGCCCTTGAGCCCAACTTGCCCTTGCCGCCCAACATGCCCCATCCAAATTAGTCTCACCTGCCTGAATTTGGCCCACATTCCTCTGAATCTATTCTATCCATGTACCTGTGTTAATTCAGGCCAAATTGGGGAGGCCAGGACACTAAAATTAAGTAAAGACTTCTAGGCTGCTAGGCCATTTGGTCAATTTAAATGTGCCCTCTGCAGAAATGGGACAAGCTGCAGAATGGTGCCAGCTTGTCTAGAGCCTAGATAAGAGTTGCAGGGAAAGAATGGAACATCTGCAGTTTCTGACAATTAGGTGTAAATTTTATGAAACGGATTGGGTGAATGCAAACCAGACATACACATTGTAAATATTATTGCAAAGCTTTACTTTGCTAGATATTGATTGGGTTAAGTGTTGAGCATTGTCTGGGTTTCTTGAACATCTAGGCACATGTTGCATAATTCATCTCTGTTAAATTGCATCTAGAAACTTCATCAGATACATTGTATTAGTCACTGTATTATTGGATTAAGGAAATGTCTGTCATGTACTGTGTTAATCGATATCTGTTATTGGACTGTAAAGGGACCACTCCCATGTGGTTCAGCCCCTCAAGGTTCGGGGGCCTATAAAAGGTAGCTCCCACGAGGTCCGATGTCGATCTTCTGGGAGAACGCTTAGGACTGCGTGACCTTTTGGAGTGTCTCTACTTGCACGAGGCTGGAAGGGCTTGGCCAAGCAGATACAAGGATCGAACCCGCAGTGGTTATGTATAGTAGAGGGGAACTGTTATTGTTTTTTCCAAAATAAAGTTTAGATGCGCAAGTGCTTAACTCAGTATTCAAATATCCGATAGCGTCTGTCCCTTCCTTGATCGCAACTAAATATTCCCGTCCCATCTTCGATTATCCTCCTATGGGTGAGGCAAGATTTTTAAAACTATATCCCTTAAGCCATTTTTCAAATCAATTTATTTAGGTGCAAATTAGGTGCTAAGTGAGAATTTTGCCCCAAACCACAGAGGAGTGTCTATTTTCAAATTTAAATTCAATTCTTCAAATTAGAGCTTGCCCCAATAGCTTTTAGAAAAGATTGGATGTGTTATTTCCTTATTCCTTCACTGGTGTCAATAGCTAGATGATGTTAAAGTTGGACACAAGGGTAGGTATCTTCTTCTTCTTCCTTGATGTTAGTTTCAAAGGAGTAGGGACACTGAGGAGCAGCCTTCTCTATCTGTTGGCATTCCCAGATTTGTCTTAAAGGGACAGGACAGTATCATTTCTTCCTTGTTGCTCGTCTTTGTTTCAGGGGAGCTACCTTACCTGAGCTGTGTTTTCTGTCCGTTCTCAAGGGTCCACTTATTCTTGACCTCACTCCCCAGATAGTAGTATGCTTTAGATTTTACTTCGGAGTCACGTGAGTGACTACGTGAAGAACCCACCCAGTGCGCAGGCGCGGCATTACGCCAGCAGCGCAACAGCGGCGGCAGCTGGAGCCAGGCTCTCCAGCTGCACGTTAAAAGACAAGACCTCAGGTAAGTGAGTCTTTTGTATTACAGAGTCGCTAGCATGGCTACCCGCAAGCGACAAAGCAAACGGACTGCCTGCCCAACTCCCCCCGAGGAAGGGTCGACATCTGGGCGGCAGCCACCGGCGGCAGAGGAGCATTTTCAGCGCTCCCGTACACCCGACCCCGAGCCGCTCCCTGTGCTGCCGACTTCAACACCTCGCACAGGGAGGAAGTCCACCCGTAAAACGGACCGGCCGGTGGTCTCTGACTCGTCGGAGGAACGGGAACATTCTCCACCGGCTAAACGGGGAGACAGCCGCTTAAGCTGCATGAGGCAGCTCCTCGAACAAATGTTCGAGCAGGAGATGCAGGCAAGGCATCTCCAGGGAGGACGGGCTGAGGCCTCCTCCAAACCGTCACCTTACCCCTCTGCTCCCTCCTTATTTGAGGTCAGCAAGGGAGGCCAGGACTGGGCTGGCTTATCGCAGGGGCAGGCGGACGACTGTACAAGTATGCCAGGGGAGCAGGAGGAAGAAGAGCTGCTGGGTGTGGTCAACCGGTATGCGGCGCCCCCGAAGGCCGGGAGAATGCTGACCCCAAAAATGGCGGCCAGCATAAACCGGCTATCCAACAAGCCTCTCCAGGAAAAAGTAATCCAGGAGGCTCTCGAGACATACACGGCACCCGAGAACTGTGAGGCGCTGCGCGTTAAGACCGTCAATGGCCAGATATGGAGCCAGCTAGGCCACATATTAGGAGCCAAGAGCTGAAAATGCAGCGCATCCTGAAGCTCCATACCGCTGCCATCACCGCCTTTGCTCGGTCCGCAGAGC
This sequence comes from Leucoraja erinaceus, assembly GCF_028641065.1. Lineage (NCBI taxonomy): Eukaryota > Metazoa > Chordata > Chondrichthyes > Rajiformes > Rajidae > Leucoraja > Leucoraja erinaceus. The sequence continues at coordinate 39,264,817 of NC_073388.1, forward strand.
ACACGGACCTCACTACACCTCAACAGGATGTCCTAGCTCTGATGTGTAACACCCACTTTGAGATGAACAACTTAAGGCGGGAAAACATCAGGCCTGCCCTCAACCCCAAATATGCAGGGCTTTGCAAAGCTCCTGCGCCAGAGAAGGAGGCGCTGCTATTTGGGGCTGACCTGGGAAAAAGGCTCAAAGAACTCGAAGAGGCGGCCAAACCAGTAGGCCTTATGAGGGCAGGACCAGCGCCGAGCAGGGCGAAGACACCCAGTTGGCAGCACCCCTCGGCATCCACCAGCAGATACCGGACTGGTGAAAGCCTGGCTACCGCTCCTCACTACCCCCATAGCTCTTTTTTAGAGAGGGGCCCAGAGCGGAGCCGTGGGAAGATACGCCGCCCCGTGACAGCACCAACAAAAACGCCCGCGAGCCAAACCCACCAACGAAGACGCTCCCAAAAATGAACATGGAGGTAGGTGGGTCTGGTTCCTGTCAACATACAATAACCAAGGGTGTTTTACTAACAGGAGGGCGTTTACGATTATTTAAACATGTTTGGTGTACTATCACTAACAACCAATACATACTCAACAGTATTAGTGGATACAAAATTGAATTTCAAACAGGCATAATACCGCCGGTTCAGCATATACCCCAAAGGGTATTCCTTCCCACTCAACTAGAGAAGGAGAAAGGACAGGCTGAACTAGATAGACTCATGTCTAAAGGAGTCATTGAAACGACCAGAAATGAGCCATTGGAATTTGTATCAAATATATTCGTTAAAACTAAGAAAGATGGTGGATGTCGCATCATCATTGATCTAACATCACTAAATAAATCTGTTGAGTATCAACATTTCAAAATGGAGACATTTGTCACTGCCAGACAACTGATCTCCAAGGGATACTTCATGGCAAGCATAGACATTAAAGATGCTTACTATTTAGTACCCATTCACAAGGATCATTTCAGATACCTGAAATTTATCTGGATGGGGCAACTATGGCAATATAGAGCACTGCCCAATGGGTTAACAACAGCCCCCAGATTATTTACCAAAATTCTTAAAGTAGCCATGAAAATATTGAGAGAACAAAAATACCTAGTCATGGCTTATCTGGACGATATTCTCATAATGGGGAGAACCAAGGAACTAGCTGTCACAGCAGTTTCAGCTACCAAACAACTCCTTGAAAAACGTTGGGATTTGTTCTACATCCAGATAAATCGAATTTGAAGCCGTCAACTAATATGGACTATCTAGGGTTCACCATCGATTCTACCCACATGACTGTTACTCTGCCAAGGGATAAAAAGGTTGCATTAGCGCAAGCATGCAACAATTTAATCGCAAATACACAACCAAGGATCCGGCATGTTGCCAGAGTCATTGGGAGTATTGTAGCAGCATTTTCCAGCTGCACAATATGGGCCCTTGCATTACCAAAATTTACAAAGAGCAAGGACACATGCATTGCACCAAAATAGGGGGCATTATGACCGAACAATGTAAGTTACCCACTGAGGCCATATCAGAACTTCAGTGGTGGTCAGAAAATATTTGGCACAGTTACAGTCCCATTGCCATCACTAATCCTAACATAGTCATCACGACTGATGCCAGTGCTTTAGGCTGGGGAGCTACTAACTCTATATCCAGCACAGGTGGCAGATGGACTAATCTCGAGACATCGCTACTACACTCACTAGGCATAAATTATTTGGAAATGCTGGCCGCCTTTTATGGGCTAAAAGCATATTCATCCAATATGCAGCACGTGCATGTTAGGTTAATGATTGATAACACAACGGTGGTGGCCTACATCAAGCACATGGGTGGCATAAAATCAGTATCATGCGACAAATTGGCTAATATAATCTGGCAATGGTGTGTCGAGAGACATATTTGGCTATCAGCTGCCTATCTACCAGGTAAGCTAAACACAGTGGCAGACACCAGGTCACGAAAATTCAATGATAACATCGAATGGATGTTACATCCAAAAATATTTGCAAAAATTACTAAGCAATATGGAACGCCAGATATAGATTTGTTCGCGTCTAGATTGAATCACCAGTTACCCATGTATGTGGCTTGGGAACCAGACCCAGAGGCAGCAGCGGTAGATGCCTTCACGCTGGATTGGGGAAATTTCTTCTTCTATGCTTTCCCTCCCTTCTGCCTCATCAGCCGGGTACTCCAGAAAATACGGTCAGACTCTGCTTCAGGTATTTTGGTCGTACCCGACTGGCCTACCCAACCATGGTTCCCAGTCTTTCACGACATGGTGGTAGAGTCACCTATGGTCTTTAACAGTCATCCACAGCTATTGACTCACCCAGTATCCGGCATAAGTCACCCATGCCATAAAAAAATTAAAACTCCTGGTTTGTAGGTTTTAACCAGGCCTTACCAGGAACTGGGTTTATCAGAAAGAACTATCACCACCATGTCGGCATCCCTGCGAGACTCAACCAAGAAGCAGTACCTGACATACATCAAGAAATGGGAGCAGTACTGCTTGGATGCAGGGACGTCGTATAAGAAAGCCACAATCACGGACGTGTTGGAGTTCCTGGCCCATTTACACCATGACCAGAAGATGAGCTACAGTGCCGTCAACGCAGCACGAAGTGCCCTGTCTGCTTATCTTATGCCAACAGGACACCATAGCATCGGGTCCCACCCGCTAGTCATAAAACTCCTCAAGGGGATTTACAATATCAACCTCCACTACACCCCAGTATACACATGTATGGAATATAAGTGTCGTGCTATCACACCTCAGAGGATGGCCACCGGTGGGATCCCTCAGCCTAGAGCAAGCCACGCTCAAGACCCTTATGCTAATGGCACTCGTCTATGCACAAAGGGTCCAGTCACTACATCAACTACGACTGGACAACATGGTAACTACCCCAGACTGCATCACATTTACTATGCCAGGGTTAGTTAAACAAACCAGGCCAGGTATGTCCAACTCGCCATTAATCTTCCGGGCCTACCCTCCAGAACCTAGGCTCTGTGTAGTGACCCATTTATACAACTATGTAGACACAACCCATACACTTAGAGGGAGTGAAAAAGCCTTATGGGTCAGCCACAAGAAGCCTTTTGGACGGGTAACCAGCCAAACTATATCCAGGTGGTTAAAACAGGTCCTAAAAGCTGCAGGGATTAACACTGATGTTTTTAAATCCCATTCTATCAGGGCAGCATCTACATCAGCTGCGGAACGGATGGATGTTCCCATCGACCACATCCTAAGCACAGCAGGATGGTCAAGGGAATCAACGTTCCGGATATTTTATCATAAACCGCTGATGCAGAAAGACTTGTTTGCAGAGAAAATTTTAGAAACTGCAGACTTATAATTTTAAGCCCAAGGGAGCTATTTTTGTTATTGTTTAATAAACATTTTTGTTTTCAAAAAACAAACAGATTCGTTGGTCTTTAGATACCACTTCCTCCCTCGATAACTTCGGCAGCGAGTGATATAGCTGTTACACGGTTTGAAATCACAGATCTTTGAAGTCTTCACGTAGTCACTCACGTGACTCCGAAGTAAAATAGAGAGATTAAACGAGTACTTACCAGTAAGAAGTTTGATCTGTATTTTTGAGGAGTTACGATGAGGGATTACGTGCCCTCCGCTCCCACCCTTAGTATATGGATCAAACTCGAGCTGATGTCTCTTTAATCTTTACTATCTTTACTTCATATATTGTGTCTACCTGTGATTCCACACCGCTGCTTGGAAGTATGCCCCGCCTGCGCACTGGGTGGGTTCTTCACGTAATCCCTCATCGTAACTCCTCATAAAATACAGATCAAACTTCGTACTGGTAAGTACTCGTTTAATCTCTCTATTATACTGTCCTGCAGGCACAACAACTTAGAAACAAGTTAACACAATAGCTCCTTTTCCTACTCCCTTACCACCTGCACAATAAGTTTGTTTCTTTTCTTCCTAGTGCCAGTTTAGTTTCCTTTAGTTTTTATTCTTTCTGGGTTCCTTTTCTTACTTTCTTTATTGCCCTTAGGTTTCTCTTCCAATCTGCTATATTCTATCTTCTCATTGGGCACTCCTTACTCCAATTACCTAATTGTGTAGAGTTGTGACAAGCTCCTTGATTTACAATGTTCTTTGCTCTACTGGGTTTTCTTGGGCAGGTATAAGATTGTTTACAATTTTTTCTTATGTGATCTTCAGTTTTTACTATGATAGTACATTTAATTTGTGCATTCTGGTAAATGACTTGAGGGGGTTCTAGACTAGAGGTCATGTCTCCACGTCCATAATTCCTGGATGGGTTGGTAAGTCTGGACTTTGAGAATGCGTTGGTTTGAGTGAACTGTGACTTCTTCATTCCTGATATTTGGGCCATCTCTCTCTCTGTTCTCTCGGTCCCAGTAGTCTCTTGAATTGAGGGACCTCCTATAATTCCTGGGATCTCGGATATTTCTATTTCCTCTAGGATCACTAATTTCTTCATAATCCTGGAAATCCTTTCTTTGACCCCTCTCTTTCACTCGCTCCATTGTTGGACAGGCTCGACTCCAGTGTCCCATTCCCCCACAAATGTAACATTGATTAGGCAATATGGTTGGCTTTGTTTTACCCCTTAGTTCCATTGGAATGAGTTCTAAATTGTGAGTATAATTGTAATCATAATCTGAGTAATCTGGGACTCTAGTTTCTCCCATTCCGTTCCTCGCTAACAATTGGGGACTCCATGGACCTGAGACAGAGCTTTGTTCTTTTCTTGACTATACGTTCAGTTTCTCTTCTAATTACAGGATAATTTTCCTGTTTACCACCATCCTTCCAATAGTGCCTCACAGCTCTGGCCATTTGACTGGCGCTGTTCTCAGACCAGTCCCTGTTATCAGTCTTAATTGAGTCCGCTACTGTAGTGGGGAGACAATTCCAGAAGGTAGCACAATATTGTGAGGAATTGACTCCATTTTGATAGTTTAAGTCACCTGATTGGTCCATATGTAATTTTGGAAAACGGTCTAAAAATTCATATGCTCCTTCTGGTTTTATTTCCAAAATTCGTGTTAGATCACTTGGCTTTTGAAACGTGTTTGCAAAGGCCATTAAAACAGCCTCTTCTCTTGCACTGCCATCCACTAATATGTTCGCCAAGGCTTCATATGTTGGGTGTCCTAGGGCTGCTAGAAATTTGGTATATTCAGCTGGACTAATTATCTGTTGTATATCCCATAAATCCCAGGAATCTGCATGATATCCACATATTGTGGTTCTCAAATAATCTATAAAAGCAGCAGGTGAATTTTTTCTATCAGGGATTCTGTTTAGTACTGCCATTATTTCATGGGGCTTCCACGAAGTATGGACGTCTGTGGCACGGGGATTATTCATGCTTACTGCGCTGGTCGAATCAGCTGTACCCAAGCACTTCCCTCACGGGAACTGCCCATGGGGTATCAGTTTAATTTGTAAACTTTTGGTTACATCAAAATCTATCTCGGTATCTTCAATCACTGTCTCACCCTCAGATGAATCTTCCCGTTCACTAGAGGGTTCCCGATACTGTCCAAATAAATTGTTCCTCTTTCTCACTACTCGTATGATCTCTCTAGGTTGTGGCTCACAGTAATATTCTGGCTGCTGCACTATATCTAACATACCTTTCCTTTCCTTAAACACTGGAGCTAACCTCTTCATTTTATTCCGGGTGCCATAAGCTACAGGACGATCTATTAATGGTGGAGTGGATAGTCAAAGAATCTGGCACCCCAGTACCTGCTATCAGTAGAATCTTTTCAGATGTAGAATCTGCAGGAGTTGTAATTGTAATTGTAATTGTAAATCTTTATTGTCATTTCCTGAGTATTCGCATACCCAGAGGAAACAAAAAAACGTTGCTCAACCAGTGTCCATTCAGTTTTCATTACATAATAAATAGGAATTAAAATTAAAAAATACATGTCATGAACAAATTTAACCCTCTAATAAACATTCAACAGCCGTTCCGACCGGCAGCGGCACAACAGTGGCTCTGCTGCAGTGTGGGGGGTTTGTGCGCGATACTTGGCAGGGGGGAAAGTTCATTTAACAGTCTTATAGCCTGTGGGAAGAAGCTGAGGAGCATCCTGCTGGTTTTGCAGCTAATGCTCCTGTACCTCTTCCCAGATGGGAGGATGGAGAAAAAGTCATGCGATGGGTGGTAAGGGTCTTTGATGATGGAGATGGCTCTGTTGATACATCTCTTCTTGTATATGTCCAGCAGGAAGGGGAGTGGAGCACCAATAATCCTGCTTGCGGTCTTCACTATCCTGTCCAGTTGGTGCCGTTCGTACGCCTTGCAGCTCCCGAACCAGGAAGTGATGCCGTATGTCAGTGTGCTCTCGACAGTCCCCCTATAAAAAGTCCGTAGATGTGTGGTGGGGAGGCCTGCTTTCCGTAGTCTTCGGAGAGGGTGAAGTCGCTGCTGGGCTCTCTTGACCAGAGCTGTGGTGTTGGCCGTGGACGTCAGGTCATCAGACAGATGTAGTCCTAAGAACTTCATGCTGCTGACCCTTTCCACATCAGCTCCGTCGATGTGCAGAGGTGCATGGTGATGTTTCCCCGCCCTCCTGAAGTCAACCACCATCTCCTTAGTTTTTCCCACGTTAAGAATGAGGTTGTGGGATTTGCACCAACCTGTGAGCAGCTCCACCTCCATCCTGTACGCCGATTCATCGTTGTCACTGATGAGACCCACTACTGTTGTGTCATCAGCGAACTTGCTGATGAAGTTGTTATTGAGTCTGGCAGTACAGTCGTGTGTCAGCAGACTAAACAGAAGGGGGCTTAGGACACAGCCTTGGGGTGAGCCAGTGCTCACGGCTATGGTTTTTGATGTCCTACTGCCCACCCTGACTGTCTGCTGCCGCTGCGACAGGAAGTTCAGGACCCAGCTACATGTGCCAGCATCAACCCCCAACAGCTCCAACTTCTCCACCAGCTGCTGCGGGATGATTGTATTGGCGGCCATAGTTTTTTTCCTAATTTCTTACTTAGGACAAATCCCTTAATTTCTCTGCCCTGTGAGGGAACTCATTACACATTATTTGCAATGGGCTCCTTTCCTCTTCTGTCATAACTCGACTATGCTGTTCTCCATGCCTCCGAACAACCAAAACAGAATTCCGAAGTCCTTCATTCCTTCCTTTTAATCCCTAAATTTATCAGACTCGCTCTTGAACAGTGACTAATGGCTCTGAAGCGTCTGCAGCCTCATACTTCTTCACTCCTTTGCTCCACAAATCCTACTCTCTTATTCAAATTCTTATCCTATCTACCACACGTCCACACACACTTTCAAACTTACAATTTCGACAATCCGCAGTCATTCAAAAATCACAGTCCTCCAGGGAACAATCAAACACATTCAATACAATCAAACACCTTCTTGCAGCTCATTTCATCCTCAAACTAAACACATGAAAATGAGTTCCAAACACACAAGGAACACTATACACAGCCAATAAACCACACCGCTTATTATTATCAGGCACAACCACACTCCTACATAAACCACAATCATTAATTTATTATGAATCACACACTCTAATAAATCCGCCTCATAGCGTACTCGGTCAACGGGACGACTCCTCCCCCGACACAGCGATCGAAAGAATACGAACCCTGATGGAACCAACACGAATTGGATTCTAACAATACTACAATCCCAATTTAAACAAATACAAATACTCAATTCAAACACACTTTTAGTTCAATTATCCAACACCCAAAAATCCTTAAGCGCTCACACAACAATACAAGTAGCGGTCCGCGATCTTAACACACTCTGAATCTTAACACACTCTAAATGTTTTTACATACACAAAGTATTTATACAATTCGGATCCGATCATGATGCTAAAAAAGACTATGCTGGTGTTTTACAATTTACAATAATAATCTAACACGCACAGTTTACAAATATTCGATCTCAACTCCGCATCATGCTGTTATCAATCAGTGAACCTCTCCCTCTGATACCGAAGATTTTTCCATCTCTAGGGTACTCTTTGCTGAGGGGTACTACTTCTTAAATGGACTACTTTGTGGACTACAACACGGCCGAAGCCTCCAAAGCTCCGAAGTCGGGTCGCAGCCACAGAGCCACCACAGCCTGCGTAGTCAGCCAGCTCCGTGATGGTAAGTCCACAGGCTTCGGAGCTTCGGAGGCTTCGGCCGTAGGCCCTGTGGATGTTAACATCGGGAGCTCGCAGGTCCCTTGTAGGAGACCGATTTTCGGGAGCTCCAGCAATGGGAGGTACCCGCCTCGAATCGCGGGGTTTGAATCAGCCCCGTCGCAGGGCTTTTCATCACCCGGCGCGGCTTAATCGGCTGCGGGACTTACCATCGCCTGCCAGGGGCTTTAACATCAAGAGCTTCGATCACCTAGATGCAGCAGTTTGACTGCCTGACCACGGGAGAAGAACAGGGAAGCGATAAGACTTCTGCCTTTCATCACAGTGAGGAGGTGTTTGGAGATTCACTGTGATGGATGTTTGTGTGAAACTGTGTTAATTGTGTGTTTTTTTTTCCGCTATTATGACTACAGTGAACAAAATGTCATTCAAACCTTTGTTTGTTTGAATGACAATAAAAGGCATTCTATTCTATTCTATACCTAACCACCATGGGTTCGATCCTTGTATCTGCTTGGCCAAGCCTTTCTAGCCTCGTGGAAGCAGAGACACTCCAAAAGGTCACGCAGTCCTAAGCGTTCTCCCAGAAGATCGACATCGGACCTCGTGGGAGCTACCTTTTACAGGTCCCCGAACCTTGAAAGGCCGAACCATATGGGGGTGGTCTCTTTGTAGTCCTATAACAGATATCGATTAACACAGTACATGATAGACATTTCCCTAACCCATAATAGGGTAACTAATACAATGTATCTGATAAAGTTTCTAGATGCAAGTTAACAGAGATGAATTATGCAACATGTGCCTGGATATTTAAGAAACCCAGATAAGGCTCCACACTTAATCCAATCAACATCTAGCAAAGTAAAGCTTTGCAACAATATTTACAATGTGTATGTCTGGTTTGCATTCACCCAATCCGTTTCATGCAATTTATACCTAATTGTAAGAATCTGCAGATGTCCCATTCTTTCCCTGCAACTCTTATCTAGGCTCCAGACAAGCTGGCACCATTCTGCGGCTTGTCCCATTTCTGCAGAAGGCACATTTAAATTTACCAAATGGCCTAGCAGCCGAGAAGCCTTTACTTAATTTTAGCGTCCTGGCATCTCCAATTTGGCCGGAAGTAACAGCCTGACCTCCTGAGTTCCTCCAGCACTTTGTGCTTTACCCAAGACTTTTTTAACTTTAGAGATACAGCATGGAAACAGGCCCATTGGTCTACCGAGCCTGCGCCAACCAGCGGTCACCCCGTATATTACCACTATCCTACGCACGAGTGACAATTTACAATTTACAATTTACAGAAGCCAATTAAGTTACAAACATGTATGTGTTTGGAGTGTGGGGGGAAACCGGAGCACCTAGAGAAAACCCAAGTGGTCACAGGGAGAAAGTGCATATTCTGTACAGGCAGCACCCGTGGTCACGATTGAACTGAGATCTCTGGCAGCAAATCTCCCGCTGCGCCACTGTGCAGCTCTCTTTGCATGCTTACTTTAGGCAGCAGAACTAAACTAAGTGTATTTACATGTGTGCTTTCACTCTGCACACAGAAGTTACATCTGACATCCTCCTGCTTTCTTTCCACCCCTTCCTTTCTTGTTTTTTTCTTTTCTGCTGGTGCTGTTTCATACCAAGGTCAGAGTCAAGGGTGTAATTATCAGACCTCGTTTGAAGATGCCGACAAATACACTGAGCTTCTGAAGCCTGAAGCAACGCACACATAGAGTGACGTTAACATCATTAAAATTATTTGGGGGCATTCAGTCAGGAATGCACACACTGAGAGAGTGGGAGGGGTGATTTCCATAATGTTCTGCTGGCACAAAGAAAGAGAAAGATTATTTCCGTCGAATGAAAATTGTACATTTCTGATCGAGCACAAGGCTCAAAGGGCTGGCTGTGCTGGGAACCTGATCTGCAATTAACACATTTGGTGTTGTATAAGCCGGCTTGCAAAAGTACAAAGATGAATTGTGTTTCCCTCTTTGATTCGGTAAGTCAAGGAACCAACAGTCATAACACAGAAGACCCGATCAGTTTCTGGCACCCTGCTATAGGGAGGGTAAAAAGAGTAATCAGCTGAATAAAGTGCAGAGACGATTCACGAGGATGTTTACTTTACTTTCGGGATACGGCATGGAAACAGGTCCTTTGGCCCACCATCCGTACCGACCAGCGATCACCCTGTTCAATAGCACTATCCATCGCACATCCTAGACCCACTGTCTCTTACATAACATCATTTTTCTCTCCTGATAATTTCCCTCTATCCTATCCTTTCGGGAGTCAAGGATAGACAGAGAACGTAGGTTGAAGTTTTATGGATAGTTTTAGTTTTAGTTTTAGAGATACAGCGCGGAAATGGGCCCTTCAGCCCACCGAATTTGCGCCAATCAGAGATCCCCGTACACTAGCACTATCCTACACACTAGGGATAATTTACAATTTTACTGAAGGCAATGAACCTACAAACCAATACGTCTTTGGAGTGTGGAAGAAAATCGGAGCACCCGGAGATAACCTACGTGGCCACAGAGAAAATGTACAAACTCCGTAAAGACAGTACCCATAGTCAGGATTGAACCCGGGTCTCTGGTGCTGTAAGGCAGCAACTCTACAGCTGCGCCACCGTGCCGCCCTTTGCAAAACTCAAGAGACTGCTATAGGGAGAGGTTGGGCAGACTAGGACTTTATTCCGTCGAGTGCAGGGGGCTGAGAGATGTATAAAATCAAGAGGTGAATAAACAGTGTAAATGCACAGCCTTTCACCCTGAGTAGGGGAATCAACAACCAGAGGGCAAAGATTTAAGATGAGAGGGGAAAGATTTAATAGGAAGCTGAAGGGCAACTTTTTCACACAGAGGGTGATGGGTGTATGGAATGAGCTGCCTGAGGAGGTAGTTAAGGCAGGTACTATAACAACATTTAAAATATATTTGGATAGGTACATGAATAGGAAAGATTTAAAGGGATATTGGTCATATGTTGGCCAATTACACTCATCAGACTCTTGAATCTAATTAGTGGTAGTGGACACTAAATACTACCTTAGCAACAATTATTTTTTTTGTTGACTTTTAGCTGCACTATCCACTTTGGTCTTGTACTATTATGGATACCTAGCATTACTGAAGATTTATTAATTATATTATTGAGCATTGTTTATTATCTGTTTGTTATTACATTAATGGACCTGCTAAGCTGCAGCAAGTAAGAATTACATTGTACTGGTGCCGGTACATACGATCATTAAACACATGATTTCTTAGCCGTTAGATAAATGTTTCAAAAAGCACAATGAAAGTATGTGGTAAATACCATTTAATTCTACTTTTTGAAATATTAGCCTCTGAGAACTTCTGTAAAAGAAATGCCCTCACACAGTTATAAAATTAGCATCTAATAAAATTCTTATTTTTCAATCCTTCCTATATTTCCTCTTGCATGGTGAATGTGCATCTACTTTCGGTCATTATGGTAAGCTGCAGCAAGTAAGAATTTCATTGTTCCGTTGCCAGTACATATGACAATATATATGTTTAGTTCAATTTAGTTTAGAAATACAGTGCAGAAACTGGCCCTTCAGCCCACTGAGTCCATGCTGACCAGCGATCCCTCTACTAGCACTATCCTACACATGAGGGACAATTTACAATTTTTACCTGCCAATTAACCAACAAACCTGCAACTCTGGATTGGGAGGAAACCGGAACACTTGGAGAAAACCCACACCTTCACAGGGAGGATGTGCAATCTCCGTACAGACAGAACCCGTAGTCAGGATCGAACCCAGGTCTCTGGTGCTGTAAAGCAGCAACTCTACTGTTGCACTACCGTGCCACCCATTGTATTAATGACCTGATGCATCTGGGATTGTAAAATGGCACCAAAGTGGTGTCTCTTTCATATAGACAATGGGCTGTTCTGTACATTCTGTACTAAGTGGAGGATTGTGCTTATGCATGGTGATAGTCATGCTGAGCTGTATGCAAAAAAGTATTTCACTATACCTTGGTACACGCGATAATAACCAAGACATTGAACCATTGAACCAATTAGACACTCATGACTCCCAATTCTTCTGACCATTAAAATTAGACCATTCTCCCAGGAATGATTAGGTTAACATATGAAGGTAGTCGAAAATGCTGGAGAAACTCAGCGGATGAGGCAGCATCTATGGAGCGAAGGAATAGGCGACGTTTCGGGTGGAGACCCTTCTTCAGACTGCTTTTGCTTGTGCATATCTTCTCTCTGAGCCAACCCTGTGAGTTTGAACAGGATTGGGAGTTGCTGTATATTAATATGCAAGGTGTTATAAATGTGTGAGGAAATCTGGAAAGGTCAACGGGTTATTGTCAGATTGCAATTGTTAGCATGCTCATAATTTAGTGTACATAGGTAATTAATAATGTCATCTACATCAAGTAGTATATATCAGCACTCTTAACCTAAGTGATATGAAACATATTATGGAAATATAATTAGGCCCATAAGGTTTTATAGCATTTTAAAATAACAAATTACAGATTTATGATTCAGATTTATGAATACAACATTCCAAATGATGGTTTGGAAATGACAGCATAGATTTTTACAGGAGGGTGTTGCTATAGAGAGCACTGACAGTTCACTGCGTGTTTCTTGAACTAGGATCCAACCCTCTTGATAAATGGGGGTGATTTATTACCAAGGACACCTTGAATCACTCTGTACTTTTCCGTGGCAATTCCATGTGCGTATGTTGAAGCAAGTCACAATGAGACGCCACTCGGTCAAATGGAAACCTTTTCCGCTTTAATCTTCTGCCTCAGTTTTTTAATCAAAAGATCAGAAGATAAATGGAACAACGCATGAATGACATCTTGACTGAGATATCATTCATAGAAAGTCATTTGCATGGACATATTCACCCAGTGTTTACTTTATTCTGACTAATAACCCAAACGCCTTTAGTTTAAATCCCCTAGGACGATTTGAGAATTTGTATTCAATGGGAAGATTCAGGAAATGGAAAGTTGTGATGGTCATTGCACGATTTCACAGTCTACATCAACAATATAAAGCCAAAACATTTGATTAACTCAAAGTGTAAAATGAGCCAATGTCAAGGTAAATATCTACATCTGCTGTATTAAATGCATCTGACAAAAGGTTGTCAGATGTGATAAAAAATGTGAATCGAAAGAATCCTGCAGATAGAACATAGAATATAGAACATAGAACAGTACAGCACAAGCATAGGCCCAATGTCCATGCCGAACATGATGCCAATTTAAACTAATCTCTTCTGCCTGCAAGTGTTCCATCTCCCTCTATTCCCTGCATTAATGCATGAAAGGCTGCTGGCCCTGACGGCATCCCCGGGCGCGTCCTCAGGGCCTGTGCTGCGCAGCTGACAGACGTCTGGACTGACATCTTCAACCTGTCACTTGCCCAAGCAGCTGTCCCCACGTGCCTTAAAACCACCTCCATCGTGACGACGCCAAAACACTACACTGCGGCAAGCCTCAACGACTTCGGCCCAGTTGCACTTACTCCCATCATCACTAAGTGCTTCGAGAGGCTGGTCCTGGCACACCTCAAAGGCTGCCTACCTCCCATACTGGATCCCTATCAGTTTGCATACCGCAAGAACAGGAGTACGGAGGATGCCATCTCAACGGCACTTCACTCCGCCCTCTCTCACCTTGACAACAGAGCCACCTACGTGAGAATGCTGTTCATTGACTTTACCTCAGCTTTTAACACCATTATCCCCTCCAAACTGATCACCAAACCCATCGACCTGGGCTTAGACCCCTCCCTCTGCAACTGGATACTGGACTTTCTAACCAACAGACCCCAGTCTGTTAGGTTAGACAAGCACACCTCTTCAACCCTCACCCTGAATACCAGCGTTCCACAGGGCTGTGTGCTGAGCCCTCTCCTCTACTCCCTCTTCACCAACGATTGCACACCTGTACATGGTACTAACACCATCATCAAGTATGCAGATGATACAACTGTGATTGGCCTCATCAGCAACAACGATGAGTTGACCTATAGGGTGGAGGTCCAACTCCTAACAACATGGTGCGCTGACAACAACCTGGCCCTTAACACCAAGAAGACCAAGGAGCTCATTGTGGACTACAGAAGGTCTAGGGGCGGCACGCACATATTAATGTGACAGAGGTGGAGCGTGTTTCCATCATCAGGTTTCTGGGAGTCAACATCCCAGATGACCTCTCTTTGACCCACAATACCTCAACACTGATCAAGTAGGCTCACCAGCGTCTCTTCTTCCTGAGGAGACTAAAGAAGGTCCATCTGTCTCCTCAGATCCTGGTGAACTTCTACCGCTGCACCATCGAGAGCATCCTTACTAACTGTATCACAGTATGGTATGGCAACTGCTCTGCTCCAACCGGAAAGGACTGCCGAGGGTGGTGAAAACTGCCCAACGCGCATCACCGGTTCCTCACTCCACTCCATTGAGTCTGGCCAGAGCAAGCGATGTCTGCGAAGGGGGCACAGCATCGTCAAGGACTGCTCTCACCCCAAACACAGACTGCTTACCCTCCTCCCATCAGGGAGGCGCTACAGGTCTCCCCATTACCGGACAGTAGGTTCAGGAACAGCTACTTCCCCCTACTTAACTCTGCACCTTGGTGATTACCAGTCACCCCCCCCCCCCAGGACACTCCTTCCCCCAGTGACTGGTCTCCCCCCCCGAAAATTGCACTACTGCTGCAGTATATACATAAAGATATATATTACTGTTCCATTATTCTGTGGTCGCATTTCTGGGTGAGATGCTAATTGTATTTTGTTGTCTCTGTACTTGTACACTGCACAATGACAATAAAGTTTGAATCTAAATCTGAATCTGAATCTGATATCCGTGTGTTCATCTAAAAGCCTCTTAAATGTTACTAATGTATCTGCCTCCACCACCATCCCTGGCAATGTGTTCCAGGCACCCACAACTCTTAGTGTGTAAAGAAATTGTCTCCCACATCTCCTTGAAACTTTGCCCCTCTCATTGTAAAGCTGTGTCGTCTGGTCTTTGACATCTCTACCTAGGGAAAATAATTCTGACTGTCTATGATTGAGGTGGCACAGTGGCGCAACGAGGCAATACAGTGACACAGTGATAGAGTTGCTACCTTATAGCGCCAGAGACCTGAGTTCGATCCTGTCTACGGGTGCTGTCTGTATGGAGTTTGTAGTTCTCCCTGTGACTGCGTGGGTTTTGTCCGGGTGCTCTGGTTTCCTCCCACACACCAAACATGTACAGGTTTATAGGTTAATTGGCTTCGGTAAGTTGTAAACTTGTCCCCAGTATGTGTAGGTTTGTGTATTGGGTGACCGGTGGTCGGTGCATACCTGGTGGGTCTCAGGGCCTGTTTCTGTGATGTATCTCCTAAATCTACAGTCTACCCTATCTATATCTCTCGTAAGCTTAGAAACCTCTATCAGTTGCTGAAAATTTGATTAAAAAAACAGAAAATATAAGATTCACACCAGACCAGGAAGAGTCTTCGACAGAAACGTAGACTCTTTTTATGTTTCCAATGATGCTGTCTGGCCTGCTGAGTGTTTCCAAGCTTTCTTGCCTTATATTATGTTGTAAAAACAAGATCAGTTCAACAATGTAGGGACGAGGAGCTGCAGCTGCTTGTTTACAGAAAAAGACACAAGGTGCTGGAGTAACTCAACCGGTCAGGCAGCATCTCTGGAGAACATGGATAGTTGACGTTTCACGCCGAGACCTTTCTTTAGACTATGTCTTCTACCCATTCATCAATGTTCTTCTGAACAGGACCTCTTTCCATGTTCAGTTCAGTTCAGTTTTATTTATCATATGTAGGTTAACACAGGATCAACGGTACAATGAAATGTGTTTGACAAGACAACGGGTCACCTCAGCAATGATACTACAAGGATAAAAATAAGATAAAATAAGATTAGATAAAAGTGACATTGGTAGGTAAAAGACAATACTAAATAAAATAATCAACATGTGTGATGTGTTTATGAGTTCAGAAGCCTGATGGCCTGATGGTAAAAACTGTTCTTAAGTCTGGTGGTATGTGCAGTCATGCTCCTGAATCGTTTACCTGACGGTAACAAGGAGAACAGTCTGCGTGCTGGGTGGCTGTGGTCCTTGATGATGCTGTGTGCCTTCCGCAGGCACCGCCGGTGGAAAATGTCCTGAATGGCCGGGAGACAGTTGCCAGTGATGTGCTGTGCCGCCTTCACCACTCTCTGTAGTGATTGGCGGCTGTGGGCAGAACAGTTCCCGTACCAGACTAATTCAATTCAATTCAAGATTCACAGACCTTCATCCTGAGGTTCCCAGTCTAAACCTGACTCCAGAGAGGATAGGAGAGGAGAAAATTATCAGGAGATAAAAGTAACTGTGAAGTAAAAGACAGTGAGTAGTGTAGTTTAGTTTAGAGATACAATGTGGAAACATGCTCTTCGGCCCACCGAGTCCGCGCAGACCAGTGATAAACCCGTACACTCGCACTATGCTACAAACTAGGGAACTACCAAGGCCAAAGTAACCTACAAACCTGCATGACTTTGGAGTGTGGGAGGAAACCGGAGCACCCGGAGAAAACTCACGCGGTCACAAGGAGAACGTACAGAGAGCACCCGTAGTCAGGATTAAATCCGGATTTCTGGTGCTGTGACGCAGCAACTTTACCACTGCACCACCATGTCGCCAGTATATGATGGGAAAATTAGAATGATAACATTTAGTATTCCTCTTGCACTTCAATTCTTTCCCTTAGTTTTAAACTGTAACCAAATTATCGGTGTCCGCATTGAGTCGTTACATAAACCGTGAATTCCAAGTTAGCAGCTGGGAATGCAACATAATCTATAAAACATTACATTCAAATCTAAAATCTGTAGTGATATTTACCTTCGAAAATTGAGTTTCTATTGTAGCTACATTCACTGTGAAATGCTCACTCCAGGGAAATAAATGGTTTGGCAGTTTAATAACTTTGTTTGATGCTTATTTAAAACCTCTTTTGTGAGAGGTTCTCAAATGTAGCAAAGCAGAAATGTCGTACAGATTGGGGGATATGTTTTAGTTACCCTGTTGTGGGAGGATGTCGTTAAGCTGGAAAAAATGCAGAGAAACTTTACAAGGATGTTGCGTGGATTCGAGGACCTGAGCTATAGGGAGGGGTTGAGCAGGCTGGGACTCTTTTCTTGGAGCTCAGGGGACTCAAGGGTGATCATATAGAGGTGCATAAAGTCACAAGGGGAATAAATAGGGTGAATGCCCAGTCTTTTTTATACCAGGGTAGGGGAATCAAGAACCAGAGGAGATAGGTTTAAGGTGAGAGGGGAAATATTTAATAGGAACCATAGGAGCAAACTTTTTCACTAAGAGGGTGATGGGTATATGGAATGCGCTGCCATCGGGGTTGTTAAGCTAGGTACTATAAAAGCATTTAAAAGACACTTGGACATGAACATAAATAGGAAAGGTTTGGAGGGATGTAGACCAAACACTGATAATTGGGAGTGGCTTAGATGGGGCATCTTGGATAGCATGGAAGACCGAAGGGCCTGTTTCCATGCTCTACAACTCTATGACTCTTTGATGCGTTCCTTTGTGAGTGAGTAGTCTCGGGGCAGTGGGGCAATTGTCTCAGTGTGGGGATAACAGACTTGGACAGGAGGAAAAGTAAAACAGTTTTGCTTTGGATTTTGTGGTCTTGGTTTAAGCATGGCTGTTTGGTTGTCAGTGTATCTGCAAATCTCTGCACCATGACCCCACTGCTTTAGTGAAGTGCCTGCTTTCAATGAGGAAGCAATTTTACAAGACCACCGGGAACATTCAGATTAAATACATAACATATAAATGTTTCAAATGTGCTGCCTTGCAAAATAAACCATTACCGTTATGTCACAATGCTGTGCCTCAATGCATTTGTGAAGAGATTAAGAGTTGTGAATGTGAATGGAAGTTCGTATTGTAGATTTAGGCTTCATGAAGTACAGTGAAAAGCTTTGTTTTGCGTGCTATCCAATCATATCAGATAATACTGTCCCTAAATAAAATCAAGACAAACTCAACTAAAATAAGTTGAGTAATGGGAAGATACAGAGTGCAGAATACAGTTCTCTGCATTGTAGCGCATCCTAAAGATGTGCGTGTTTGTAGGTTAATTGTGTTCGGTAAGAATTGTAGATTAGTCCTCTGTAAATTGCCTCGGGTTTGCGGGAAGTGGATGTGAAAGTGGGATTGCATAGAGCTAGTGTGAATGGGTGATTGATGGTCGGCATGGATTCGTTGGCCGAAGGGCCTGTTTTTGCGCAGTATCTCTAGAAATCGACTGCAAAGTCAGAGCAAGAAACTATTTTACTAAGCAAAGTCAAACAGAGAAAATTGTCTGCACCGATGCAGTTCATTGCTCTTCTGTAGTACAGTTAAAATACTGCTGTAGGTGTCAGCTGTTAACAGGCCATTAATTCTGCGAAGTAAACCTTCAAAAGGTTTAGAAAACCACAAGGCATTTTAAATAACTAAGACATCAGGATTGCGTGCATTTGTATTAAAGTAATTCACTTGCTTTAGCTTTTTTTTTAATATAAATTCCTGAGCAATACAAATTTCAATTACCTTTTAATTCATTTGATTTTTATCCATAGCCATGTGCGATCTTTAGAGGTTTGTAAAGTTCTCTGGTGCATAGAGATGCTTAGAAAGGATTACAATTGAAATAAACAACTTGGAACCAAATGGGAGCTTAATATAAGAACATACTTAAAGACTTTTAAATCAGTAAAGCAAAGTGAAATAATGTATTAAAGGTTACTCAGCTTTCCATTTGCCTTCTGAATCTTTGCCGCACCATTTACTTTGCATTTATGGGAACCCTGGATTGTGTAGAAATAAAGAGCTACAGATGCTGGTTTATACCAAAGATAGACACAAAGTGCTGGAATAACAACGGGTTAGGCAGCATTTGTGGAGAAAAGGTATGCGTGATGTTTTAGGAACCCGGAAGAAGAGACCCGACCTGAAACATCGCCTATCCATGTTCTACAGAGATGCTGCCCGCCCCATTGAGTTACTCCAGCACTTTGTGTCTATCCTGGATTGTGCTGTTCTCTGATC